>NC_042969.1:22361408-22708908 GCF_901001165.1 Salmo trutta | reverse complement strand
GGAGCTATACCTAGCAAAGACTTATAGATGACCCGGAGCGAGTGTGTTTGGCGACGAATATGTAGCGAGGACCAGCCAACGAGAGCATACAGGTCGCAGTGGTGGGTGGTATATGGGGCGTTGGTGACAAAACAGATGGCACTGTGATAGACTGCATCCAATTTGCTGAGTAGAGTGTTGGAGGCTAATTTGTAAATGACATCGCCAAAGTCAAGGATTGGTAAGATTGTCAGTTTTACTAGGGTAAGTTTGGCAGCATGAGAGAAGGAGGCTTTTTGTGAAATAGGAAGCTGATTCTAGATTTAATTTTGGATTGGAGATGCTTAATGTGAGTCTAGAAGGCAAGTTTACAGTCTAGCCAGACACCTAGGTATTTATATTTGTCCACATATTCTAAGTCAGAACCGTCCAGAGTAGTGATGCTAGTCGGGCGGGCGGGTGCGGCAGCGATCGGTTGAAGAGCATGCATTTCGTTTTACTAGCATTTAAGAGCAGTTGGAGGCCACGGAAGGAGTGTTGTATGGCGTTGCAGCTCGTTTGGAGGTTTGTTAATACAGTGTCCAAAGAAGGGCCAGATGTATACAGAATGGTGTCGTCTGCGTAGAGTTGGATCAAAGAATCACCCACAGCAAGAGCGACATCATTGATATATACAGGGAAAAGAGTCGGCCTGAGAATTGAACCCTGTGGCACCCCCATAGAGACTGACAGAGGTTCGGACAACAGGCCCTCCGATTTGACACTCTGAACTCTATCTGAGAAGTAGTTGGTGAACCAGGCAAGGCAGTCATTAGAGAAACTAAGGCTGCTGAGTCTGCCGATAAGAATACGGTGATTGACAGAGTTGAAAGCCTTGGCCAGGTCGATGAAGACGGCTGCACAGTACTGCCTTTTATCGATGGCGGTTATGATATCGTTTAGGACCTTGAGCGTGGCTGCGTGGGGGTTGGGGTAGCCAGGACCTTGAGCGTGGCAGCGTGGGGGTTGGGGTAGCCAGGTGGAAAGCATGACCAGCCGTAGAGAAATGCTTATTGAAATTCTTGATTATCGTGGATTTATCAGTGGTGACAGTGTTTCCTAATCTGAGTGCAGTGGGCAGCTGGGAAGAGGTACTCTTATTCTCCTTGGAAAGTTTGTATGGATGTAAAACCCTCCATATTCTGCGTAGTTTTAGTATTACATCCCCACAGGAAACAATTATGGTGGCTGTAAGTGTATTTAGACATAGCCTATTTAAAACAAGTTGTTCTGTTTAAAATTTGATTTGAACTATTCACTCTTTTTAGGCCTTGTCAATAATGAATTTAATCTTGCTTATTGACAACATTTGGCATGTCCATGTTCAGCCATAATGCAATTTACAGTAGGCCTAGCCCCTATCAGTGTGAATGTTATGTAAACTGTATATTTCCACAATGAAGCCATGAAATTACTAAAACAATGTTGACTGCAAATAGATTCAAGTTAACATATATAGCAAATATGGGATAGGTGTACATTTTGTTATTTAGTTTCTGTAAGCTGTTTAACAAACTATAACGGACTAACATTGGAATTGGAGTTGATTCCAAGGTAAAACATCAAAGACCATACATTTACAACTTGAAGCAACCACATATTTTGCCATGGACCACATTCTGATTGACCAGTGAGGGGCCAAGCCTCAACACACCCACAACTTGTTTATTCATCAAAACCCAGCCCTTTCACGCCAACGGTAACAACTGAGCTGATAATTGTGGTTGTGAAAATAGCTCAAATATTTCTGACACCCCCCGAACCTATAGCGCTACCGCCAGAGCTTAGGTTGACCGTTGCGTTGTTGCGTTAGGTTTGTTAAAATAGAGCCGTTAAGCAGACCCCTGTGGATTTCTTGTCTATTGTCCAGGACTTATTTTTCACTAAATATCCTAAAATAAAAACTTTGACTATAATTTCTCTGATCATTCAGCAAGTTCCCCGATCAGCATCCAGCTCAATGTCATTGTGAATAGGCTTAGAAGTTCTTTCAAAGAGATAAATAAAATGGTGATTAAATGCATCAATGATGGATTTTTTCCGTAACAAGGCCAGTGAATTCATTTGTTGTGGCAGAGAGGATGATTTGGTCTATAAAAAAGGACTATCTTAACATAAATCTCATTCAATATATGTTTATATGTTAGCGTACTGTAAAATAAGAAAGAAGGTATTCTGTCATATATGGTTTTCTCCTGTGCATGTTTAATATCAAATCAGATACCAGATGTGGCTAATACAGGCCATGGTTTTAAATGACAATTTTGGTTCTTATTGCGTTTTTTCCCCTCCAGCCAGTGGCAGGCCGCCTGCTAATCAGGAGCCAATCAGGAGAGAGGGCCACAGGAAGGGCTCCGTGGTCAATGTGAACCCCACCAACATCAAACCCCAGAGTGATACCCCCGAGATCCGCAAGTACAAGAAGAAGTTCAACACCGAGATCCTCTGTGCTGGCCTGTGGGGTAAGCAGCAGTTTAACACCCAGTCGACCCCTAGCCCCTATCCCCTAGAAGCACACCTTTATAATAGCATTTTTTAAAATGTATTTGTATTTTTATTATTAACCCCTCCACCACCAACCCTTTTCTGAGAACAAATATTTTTTCTTTTTTTTACAGCTTTTTTGCTATATATATGTATGTATGTATGTATGTATGTATGATGTATGTATGTATGTATGATGTATGTATGTATGTATGTATGTATTATTGTTCAAAAGTTTGGGGTCACATAGAAATGTCCTCGTTTTTGAAAGAAAAGCAAATTTCTGGTCCATTAAAATAACATCAAATTGATCGGAAGTACAGTGTAGACATTGTTAATGTTGTAAATGACTATTGTAGCAGGAAATGGCTGATTTTTAATGTCATATCTACATAGGCGTACAGAGGCACATTATCAGCAACCATCACTCCTGTGTTCCAATGGCACGTTGTGTTAGCTAATCCAAGTTTATAATTTTAAAAGGCTAATTGATCATTAGAAAACCCTTTTTCAATTATGTTAGCACAGCTGAAAACTGTTGTTCTGATTAAAAAGAAGCAATAAAACGGGCCTTCTTTATACTAGTTGAGTATCTGGAGCATCAGCATTTATGGTTTTGATTACAGGCTCAAAATGGCCAGAAACAAAGGCTTTCTTCCAAAACTCGTCAGTCTATTCTTGTTCGGAGAAATTAAGGCTATTCCATGCGAGAAATTGCCAAGAAACTGAAGATCTCGTACAACGCTGTGTACTACTCCCTTCACAGAACAGTGCAAACAGGCTCTAACCAGAATAAAAAGAGGAGTGGGAGGCCCTGCCTTACAACTGAGCAAGAGGACAAGTACATTAGAGTGTCTAGTTTGAGAAACAGATGCCTCATAAGTCCTCAACTGGCAGCTTTATTAAATAGTACCCACAAAACACCAGTTTCAATGTCAACAGTGAAGAGACTCCAGGATGCTGGCCTTCTTGGCAGAGTTCCTCTGTCCGGTGTCTGTGTTCTTTTGACCATCTTAATCTTTTATTTTTATTGGCCAGTCTGAGATATGGCTTTTTCTTTGCAACTCTGCCTAGAAGGCCAGCATCCCGGAGTCGGCCTCTTCACTGTTGACGTTGCGACTGGTGTTTTGCTTACTTACGAGCCACTAACCAACGATGCAGATTCCAAAAAATATGGATAAGAATAAGAAATAAAAGTAACAAGTAATTAAAGAGCAGCAGTAAAATAACAATAGCGAGATTAACACCCAATCTGCTCCTAACCCCTATCCCTAGACACTTATTGTCAGGATTGGATAGGTATTGCCGTAATATGATAATAGCTCTACCTTACAATGGTGTCTAGAGTGTATTAGCAATAGAGGTATATTTGGGAATGGCCATCTTTTATGTATAGTACAGTATGCTTGTGTCTCAAATTGCATCCTATATCCTATATAGTACACTTCTTATGATCAGGTCCCATAGGGCTCTGGTCAAAAGTAGTGCACTATAGAGGGAATAGGGTGCCATTTGGAACAGGGACTATGCTTGCTGGGGCTTGTGATGTTGAGACTAACACAGTGGTGTGTTGGTCCAGGTGTGAACCTGCTGGTGGGGACAGAGAATGGTCTGTGGCTGCTGGACAGGAGCGGTCAGGGGAAGGTCTACTCTCTGATCAGCAGAAGACGCTTCCAACAGATGGACGTTCTGGAGGGCCTCAACGTGCTCATCACCATCTCAGGTAGTTAGCGTAGTGCTGCCATACACAAGAATATACAGTACCGTATATACACTCACACAGAGATAGACACACACACAGATGTTTCATTTATTTTTATTTAACTAGGCAAGTCAGTTAACTAGGCAAGTTAACTGACCTTCCAGTTACTGGCCTAATGCTCTAACCACTAGGCTACCAGCCACCCTGTAGGTATATTCTGTCTTGAAATTTTTTTTTGCACATACTTTTGCAGCCAACTTTGTCACCCTCTAAACTCCATCACTATCCCGTTTGTCAGGTAAAAAGAACAAGCTGAGGTTGTACTACCTGTCGTGGCTGCGGAACAAGATCCTTCGGAATGACCCAGAGGTGGAGAAGAGGCAGGGCTGGACCTCTGTAGGGGACCTGGAAGGATGTGTGCACTACAAAGTTGGTGAGTATACACTACCTGGCCTTAGATCATGATAGCATTACTGCTGATTTTTTGGGGATCAATCTTCCATCTTATTGCCTGACAGTCCTATACAGATGTTAGGTCTTAATTTTTTATTTCACCTTTATTTAACCAGGTAGGCCAGTTGAGAACAAGTTCTCATATACAACTGCGACCTGGCCAAGATAGAGCAATTTGAGCCAGTTTACTACGGCAGGAAAATAATCTTCTGCAACAGGGTGATCAAATTAAGATTCTACATCTCGAGACCATAAGGTTCTATCTGAAATCTTTGTCAAAAATGAGTTACTCACATACAGTGCATTGGGAAAGTATTCAGACCCCTTGACTTTTTCAAAGATTTCTTACATTACAGCCTTATTCTAAAATTGATTAAATTGTTTTTTTTCTTCATCAATCTATGCACAATACCCCATAATAAAAAAACAAAACCAGATTTTGGGGAATTTCTGCAAATGTATTAAAACAAAAGAACTGAAATATCACATTTACATACTGTAAGTATTCAGACTCTTTACTCAGTACTTTGTTGAAGCACCTTTGGCAGTGATTACAGTCTCGAGTCTTCTTTGGTATGACGCTACAAGCTTGCCACACTTGTATTTGAGGAGTTTCTCCCATTCTTCTCTGCAGATCCTCTCAATCTCTGTCAGGTTGGATGGGGAGTGTTGCTGCACAGGTTATTTAAGGTATCTCCAGAGAGGTTTGATTGGGTTCAAGTCCAGGCTCTGGCTGGGCCACTCAGGGACATTCAGAGACTTGTCCCGAAGCACTCCTGCGTTGTCTTGGCTGTGGGCTTAGGGTCGTTGTCCTGTTGGAATGTGAACCTTCGCCCCCCAGTGTGAGGTCCTGAGCGCTCTGGATCAGGTTTTCATCAAGGATCTCTCTGTACTTTGCTCCGTTCATATTTCCCTCGATCCTGACTAGTCTCCCAGTCCCTACCACTGAAAAACATCCCCACAGCTTGATGCTGCCACCACCATGCTTCACCGTAGGGATGGTGGCAGGTTTCCTCAAGATGTGACGCTTGGCATTCAGGCCAAAGAGTTCAATCTTGGTTTCATCAGACCAGAGAATCTTGTTTCTCATGGTCTGAGAGTCCTTTAGGTACTGGTTGTCCTTCTGGAAGGTTCCCCGATCTCCACAGTGGAACTCTGGAGCTCTGTCAAAGTGACCATCAGGTTCTTGGTCACCTACCTGACCAAGGCCCATCTCCCTCGATTGTTAAGTTTGGCCAGGTGGCCATCTCTAGGAACAGTCTTGGTGGTTCCAAACTTCTTCCATTTAAGAATGATGGAGGCCACTGTGTTCTCGGGTACTTCAATGCTGCAGAAAAGTTTTGGTACCCTTCCCCAGATCTGTGCCTGGACACAATCCTGTCTCAGAGCTCTATAGAGAATTCATTCGACCTCATGGCTTGGTTTTTGCTCTGATATGCACTGTCAACTTTGGGACCTTATATAGACAGGTGTGTGCCTTTCCAAATCATGTCCAATCAATTGAATTTACCACAGGTGGACTCCAATCAAGTTGTAGAAACATCCCAAGGATGATCAATGGAAACAGGATGCACCTGAGCTCAAATTCTCATAGCAAAGGGTCTGAATACTTATGTAAATTAGGTATTTCCAATTTTTTTATATACATTTGCGAACATTTCTAAAAACCTGTTTTCGCTTTGTCATTATGGGGTATTGTGAGTAAATTGATTAGGAAAATGTTTTATTCAATCCATTTTCGAATAAGGCTGTAACGTAACAAAATGTGGAAAAATGGAAAGGGTCTGAATACTTTCCGAATGCACTGTTTAATAGATATTTAGATGGTTCTTCATATGTCTGTGAAGTTCGATTTTTGAGATTGACATTTAAGAGCCATAAGGTTCTATCTGTGATTGCACCCCCCTAAAAAAAACAGATTTACAAATGTCTCAGGATTTTGAAACTCTGCACTTCAGGTACCTTTAAGGGAGGAACTTAATGGGTTATGAAAGAAGAATTCACTACAAAACAGTTCTGAGATCTGTGATGTGAAAACTTTGATGCTCAATATCTCAGAACTATTCTTTGCACAGATAGAACCTCACGATCTGTATGAACAATGTTAAAACCGTTGACACGTTACTGCTTATCAAAGGTCTTTGTGTTGTGATATACAGAAAGCAATGGGTATAAGACAAGAAAAAAACTATTTCAATATGTATCTATTCTCTGTCTGACTCCTTTATATGAGAGAGAGAGAGAGAGAGGGAGAGAGAGAGAGAGAAAAATATATATATATGACTGTCAGTGTGCAGTGTTGAGCTCAGCAGATGTGAGCCTCTCTTTCCTGTGACTCTTCCTGCTGTTAGTTACAGAGTGAGGACATCTTAGGGACTCCAACCCAGGAAGGATATGATGTCATAGGGACACACACTGTCCTTCCCAGCACTCCCCTCAGAATTGTTTCTCATAGTCGGAGGCATGCTGCTATTGCCTCAGTGAAAGGCAATGGGCTTCCGGCCTTTCAAAGTGTAGTTATCAGAAGGGTTGCATCCCAAAAGTAGTGCACTATATAGGGAATAGGGTGCCATTTGGGACGCAACCAAAAACCTCTTTGTTGAGATTGTCTAATGATCATTAGTTCAAGACCACTGACATATTAGTGTTACAGACTGATGTAGTGTAATAAGCCTTTATCTTGTTCTGTTTCCAGTATGAGAGAGATCCCTAATCCTCATTGAAAATCCCTGCTCTTTGTTACATGCAATTTCAGTTCGATATGAGAAGATTAAGTTCCTGGTGATTGCCTTGAAGAATGCTGTGGAGGTGTACGCATGGGCTCCCAAACCTTACCATAAGTTCATGGCTTTCAAGGTCAGCTTGACAACACTGTCCTAGTTCTGAACCCTCCTCAGTGGCTCGCTCTAGTTCTAACACATCTCTCTGTGATGAACATGTTTGAACTCTTTCTACTCACTGCACAGAGAATATCATCAAAGATATGAAATAGACTAACCCCAGGAGTCACTATGAGTTGGCGCCTACTGTCATTACTAATATCAGGACCAGAGTATGTCCTGGCCCTGTCTTGACCAGGAACAACTCTGGCCCCTGGTTATGGACTATACTCCTGGCCCTGTGTCTTGACCAGGAACAACTCTGGCCCCTGGTTATGGACTATACTCCTGGCCCTGTGTCTTGACCAGGAACAACTCTGGCCCCTGGTTATACTCCTGGCCTTAGATACAGTATGACTTAATGTACAGTGGCAAGAAAAGGTATGTGAACATTTTGGAAATACCTGGATTTCTACATAAATTGGTCATGAAATTTGATCTGATATTCATCTAGGTCACAACAATAGACAAACATAGTCTGCTTAAACTAATAACACAAACAATTATACATTGTCATGTTTTTATCGAGCACACCGTGTAAACATTCACAGTGTAGGGTGTAAAAAGTATGTGAACCCTTGGATTTAATAACTGATTGACCCTCCTTTGGCAGCATTAACCTCAACCAAACGTTTTCTGTAGTTGCGGATCAGACCTGCACAACGGTCAGGAGGAATTTTGGACCATTCCTCTTTACAAAACTGTTTCAGTTCAGCAATATTCTTGGGATATCTGGTGTGAAGTGCTCTCTTGAGGTCATGCCACAGCATCTCAATCGGGTTGAGGTCAGGACTCTGACTGGGCCACTCCAGAAGGCGTATTTTCTTCTGTTGAAGCCATTCTGTTGTTGATTTACTTCTGTGTTTGGGTTGTTGTCCTGTTGCATCACCCAACTTCTTTTGAGCTTCAATTAGCGAACAGATAGCCTAACATTCTCCTGCAAAATGTCTTGATTAACTTGGGAATTCATTTTTCCGCCGATGATAGCAGGCTGTCCAGGCCCTGAGGCAGCAAAGCAGCACCAAACAGTTGGGATGAGGTTTTGATGTTGGTGTGTTGTGCCTTTCTTTCTCCACTCAGGTTTGTGTGTTCCTTCCAAACAACAACTGTAGTTTCATCTGTCCACAGAATATTTTGCCACTAGCGCTGTGGAACATCCAGGTGCACTTTTGTAAACTTCAGACGTGCAGCAATGGCTTCTTCCGTGGTGTCCTCCCATGAACACCATTCTTGTTTAGTGTTTTACGTATCGTAGACTCGTCAACAGAGATGTTAGCACGTTCCAGAGATTTCTGTAAGTCTTTATCTGACACTCTAGGATTCTTCTTAACCTCATTGAGCATTCTGCACTGTGCTCTTGCAGTCATCTTTGCAGAATGGCCACTCCTTGGCAGAGTAGCAACAGTGCTGAACTTTCTGCTTCTTGTAAATAACAAACAGATATTTTGTGAGTGTTTTTTATAAGGCAAGGCAGCTCTAACAAACATCTCCAATCTCTTGATTGGACTCCAGGTTAGCTGACTCCTGACTCCAATTAGCTTTTGGAGAAGTCATTAGCCTAGGGGTTCACATACTTTTTCCAACCTACACTGAGAATGTTTAAATTATGTATTCAATATAGACAAGAAAAATACAATAATTTGTGTGTTATTAGTTTAAGCAAACTATGTTTGTCTATTTGTGTGACTTAGATGAAGATCAGATCAAATTTGATGACCAGTTTATGCAGAAATCCAGGTAATTCCAAAGGGATCACATACTTTTTCTTGCCACTCTCTGGGTTATGACATAAGACATGTTGACTCTCCCTAAGTCATTCCTCATGTCTGTCCTTGTTGTGTGTGTCCGGTACAGTCGTTCGGCTCGCTCCCCCAGAGGCCTCTGTCCGTGGACCTGACGGTGGAGGATGGACAGAGACTTAAGGTCATCTACGGCTCCCTGTCGGGCTTCCACGCCATCGATGTTGACTCGGGGACGCCCTATGACCTCTACCTGCCCACGCATGTAAGTCCCCCACCCCCAACTCTGCCCAAAGCCTCCTCTAAGCTCTCCCCAGTCTCCTCTAACCTCTCCCCAGCCCCCTCCACCCTCTCCCCAGCTCAGCCTCCTCTCCTCTCTCCCTTTAGGGCCATGCAGCCTGGGTCTCTGTGTCTCTGTTCTCTAGCAGCTAAACCGCTCCTTTTCTCTGCACCCACGCCACTCAGCTCTTATAGTGAACTTTTGTTCCGACTCAGAGTCGATGTGGGTAGAAGCTGTTTGTCATCACAGCCAGTTGACTCATTACAGGATTATTGACAGGATGTGTTTGTGTTTAAGCCAGGCCTGATATTGTCAGTGTCTGACCTTGTGGCAAAAGCCTTTTGGCATTTCTGTCTTTTGTAAATTGATTTCTCAAAAAGCCTCTCTTAGAAATTCTGCTTCGTCACAGTATAAGCTCAAACATCACTTACCTCAAAGCAAAGGAGATTCCGTACATTTAGGGAACTTTCCCTTCTTGGGAGCAAACAGATTTACTGAAAAATAACTCAATAATCAGTCCATTAATCGACCTTGGTCACAACAGTTGTCTGAAGATACAGGGAGGTAAGACCTGGTCAGAAATTCATGATTCGTTCATCTCCATGGCAGCTGTGTTTGTCAGTCTGCCAGGAGGTGAACAAGGCTGAGGATGACTAGCCAGCTGGACCAGGTGATGGATCTCGTTATTGCCTTTAACCCCTCTAAGAGGCTCAAGGTGTAGCAGAGCGGAGCACAATGGTGCAGAGTTTTGCAGTCTTAGACACTGTTGACAGGGGAGCCGAGGCAGCCTCTACTGCTACTGATGAGAATCACACAGACAGACACACACACACACACACACATCCACACACTGCTGCAGACACACAACCACACACACGCACACAGCTGCAGAGAGCTGCTGGGAGCTGACAGCCAGAGCAGAGGGAAAACACTATCCCAAGGAAATTAGCTCTATTACACACACACACACACACACACACATACACACACACACACACACACACACACACACACACACACACACACACTCCCCAGTGTGCCAGTTCCCAGTGCTGTGCCCAGAGGTGTGATGTGGCTGTATCCCACTTCTCCCACTGTGCTGGCCCACAAAGCTATCATTGGCTGCTTCCCTTTGGCCCCAGTTTCCATCCATGTGTGCTACTTTTCACCAGATAGATAGCTCTAAGTACACCTCGGCAGCGCTGGCTAACCATGTGCCTGCTAAACGGACCTGACATTTTTTCTGATAAAACTTTTTTCTGATATATTTTCACTCCATAATACTGGTATTTTACCCTGCAGCGGAAGAGAAGGGTCCTTCTCTTTTACCCGATCACTCACTCTCACTCTCATATTCACTCTCTCTTACTGATAATCTCTGGTTCGCTCATTCTCGCCTTCACACACGCTCACACACACCTTTTCTCCCACGTATGTTCTCCATGTTGACTGCTGTTGATGATGAGATGATCAGGATACCGAGACAGCGGATTAAGATAGCGCTGCGTCTGTGGATGCCTGTGTTGATGCTGAGGATTGTGGTGGCACAGCCACAGCAGCACGTGGACAGCGGGGTGCAGCTGGGGAGACAGGCTTCCGGCCGGGCAAGTATGGGGATCCTTACACTGGTCCTGTGGTGACTAACACTGGTCCTGTGGTGACTGTGACTTACTGTACATAGAGCTTTTGGGGTTGTTTGAGGTGTTGGTTTGTTTTGGGACTTTCTACCTGCTGTTTAAGCCACTAGTCTAAGCCAGTATGGACTCGCTTATAGCAGCTCTCATATGGAAAGACTTTTTAATAATCTTCTTATGCAAAGAGGTATTTTTGGGTTATTGTGGATCACCTTAGGTATTAGAATGTTGTGTATGTATGAATGATGCAGCCAAAGACTTGTTACAAAACTGTTGCATCCTCATAGAGATAACAGACACTGTCTCCTTGTTTGAATGTGGGCCGTTATGCAAGTGCTTGTGAGAGACCTGGGGGGTCAGAAGTGGTTCCTTTCTCCTTCTCGCTGCTTCCTCCTCCTCCTCACTGCCACTCGCTGCCTCCTCCTCCTCACTGCCACTCGCTGCCTCCTCCTCACTGCCACTCACCGCCTCTTCCTCCTTCTCACCACCGCCTCCTCACTGCCATATGCTGCCTCCTCCTTCTCCTCACTGCCTTCTCCTCCTCACTACCACTCGCTGCCTCCTCCTCCTCACTGCCACTCGCTGCCTCCTCCTCCTCACTGCCACTCGTTTCCTTCTCCTTCTCACTGCCAAGAGGCGGTTCAGTGGTTATATAGCTTTGAATCACATCTCAGGGGAGCTCACCAGCCATAGAAACAACATTCATGTGGGTACCTAAGTTGTATTCTGATGCCAGGAGAGCAAGAGCTGAGCACTGAGCGTGTTTGGCAAATTAGTTTGTAATTAGAGAATTTAAGTGAAGACATTGTGTGCCGATTAATTAGCTGAGACATTCTAATTAATTAAGCCGTGTCGTCACCCTCTCTCTGTTGCTGCCTGTAGTCAGTGGCTGGGCGGATTCAACATAGTGAGCGAGAAAGGGGATGTGAAATTATGGAATGGAGGAGCGATATACACAGTTTATTAGGTACACCATCCCATTCACAAAAATGGATCGCTCCTACAGACAGTGAGTCAAGTGGCCATGGCTTGCTATATAAAGAAGGCAGACAGGCATTGAGGCATTCAGTTACTGTTCTGTTGAATGTTACAATGGGAAAAACATTTGACCTAAGTGACTTTGAGCATGTTTTGATCATTGATGCCAGGCACGCCTGATCCAGTTCACTGAGTGTGAATCAGCCTCTTATCAAATGGAATTAACCGAGATGGTTTCATGGAGGGAAAGTGGGTCGATCGAGGCAATAAAACTTTGTTTTATTAGACAATGTTAGTTTGTGTATTAGGAGGATTACAACTGGTGATGGGGATGGGGCTGTATGATTATAGCTGTTGCTTCTAGAGATGGAGAGGTTTGGAGTGAGAGTGCTGTGCTGTGCTGCACTTCCAGTGGTCGGCAAGTCAAGTAGATGGTTATTTTCCAACGGACAGAATGATAACTGATACAGTATAACACTATACTACAGATAGAGACACTATAGAAATCATCCAGGTTGTGCCCCAAATGACACCCTATTCTGCTTGGGCTCTGGTCAAATATAGTGCACCAGATAGGGGATAGGGTGCCACTTTATCATCATCGCATCTGACAGTCTTTTGTGTCTGTCTCAGATCCAAGGTGTGATCCGGCCTCATGCCATCATCATCCTACCCAACAGCAGTGGCATGGAGGTGCTGGTGTGTTACGAGGACGAGGGGGTTTACATAGACACCTACGGACGCATCACCAAGGAGACAGTGCTGCAGTGGGGAGAGATGCCTGCATCTGTCGGTGAGGTTATGTACATCGTACACACTCACCCAATCAACACCTGCAGGCTGTGTGTGTGTGTGTGTGTGTGTGTGTGTGTGTGTGTGTGTGTGTGTGTGTGTGTGTGTGTGTGTGTGTGTGTGTGTGTGTGTGTGTGTGTGTGTGTGTGTCTTGAGAGAGGGGAGAGAGAGATATTCCACTTCCACTCAGAATGAAAAATGCTTCTATCTTTGATAGACTGCAGACCCCCACCATTTAAACAATAGAACGTCTCTTCTATCGTCCCTTTTTGTTATGCAGCAGCCAGGAAGTAACCGTTGTCAATTGTGCTTGGAGCACTGGGTGCAAAGAGGAGTCAAGCTGGATCCAACCCCTCTAGACAGATTTGGGACAATAAAAATAAGATGTTCTGTTAGACTGTTTTAGTTGGGGCCATTGGCCAGGTCATTATTCAAGGGGAAGGGTTATCTGTGAGGAATAGATTACAGACAGGACAGCGCTCAGCCAAGCCCGGACCGGAGTATATACAGTGTAAATAAACTCAGTCCAGACCAGAGTATATAGAGTATAAATAAACTCAGTCCAGACTAGAGTATATAGAGTATAAATAAACTCAGTCCAGACCAGAGTACACAGAGTATAAATAAACTCAGTCCAGACCAGAGTACATAGAGTATAAATAAACTCAGTCCAGACCAGAGTACACAGAGTATAAATAAACTCAGTCCAGACCAGAGTACATAGATTATAAATAAACTCAGTTCAGACCAGAGTATATAGAGTATAAATAAACTCAGTCCAGACCAGAGTATATAGAGTATACAGTAACAGTCAAAAGTTTGGACACACCTACTCATTCAAGGGTTTTTCTTTATTTTTACTATTTTCTGCATTGTAGAATAATAGTTAAGACATCAAAACTATGAAGTAACACATATGGAATCATGTAGTAACCAAAAAAGTGTTAAACAAATCTTGAGATTCTTCAAAGTAGCCTACCTTTCCCTTGATGACAGCTTTGCACACTCTTGGCATTCTCTCAACCAGCTTCATGAGGTAGCCACCTGGAATGCATTTCAATTAACAGGTGTGCCTTGTTAAAAGTTAATTTGAGGAATTTCTTTCCTTTTTAATGCGTTTGAGCCAATCAGTTGTGTTGTGACATGGTAGGAGTGGTATACAGAAGATATCCCTATTTGGTAAAAGACCAAGTCCATATTATGGCAATAACAGCTCAAATAAGCGAAGAGAAACGACAGTCCATCATTACTTTAAGACATGAAAGTCAGTCAATGCGGAAAAGTTCAAGAACTTTAAAAGTTTTTTCAAGTGCAGTCGGAAAAACCATCAAGTGCTATGATGAAACTGGCTCTAAAGAGCACCGCCACAGGAAAGGAAGACCCAGAGTTACCTCTGATGCAGAGAATAAGTTCATTAGAATTAACTGCACTTCAGATTGCAGACCAAATAAATGCTTCAGAGTTCAAGAAACAGACACATCTAGTAACAGGAAGAATATGACACTTTAAAAAAATATCTGACAAGCAAGCACTGAGATATGGAATGTTTGGGAATGCATAGAATGTTTGGGAATGATGAATACTAAGGCATTTGTGAAAATTCTATAGCAATATGGAGTGGGAAAACCGCTGGGCATTTTGACAATGAATAGACACTGCAGTAAATAAAACCTAATAAAAACTTCTGTCACGTCCAAGACCGGAGTCTACGCAGGCAGTCTCACCAAGAGACTGTGTGAATCAGGCCTTCATGGTCAAATTGCTGCAAAGAAACCACTACTAAAGGACACCAATAAGAAGAAGAGGCTTGCTTGGGCCAAGAAACATGAGCAATGGACATTAGACCAGTGGAAATCTGCCCTTTGGTCTGATGAGTCCAACTTTTAGATTTTTGGTTCAAACCGCTGTGTCCTTTGTGAGACGCAGAGTAGGTGAACAGATGATCTCTGCATGTGTGGTTCCCACCATGAAGCATGGAAGAGGAGGTGTGATGGTATGGGGGTGCATTGCTGGTGACACTGTCAGTGGTTTATTTAGAATTCAAGGCACTCAACCGGCATGGCTACCACAGCATTCTGCAGCGATACTCCATCCCATCTGGTTTGCACTTAGTGGGACTATCATTTGTTTTTCAAAAGGACAATGACCCGAAATACACCTCCAGGCTGTGTAAGGGCTATTTGACCAAAGGAGAGTGATGGTGCTGCATCAGATGACCTGGCCTCCACAATCAGCCGACCTCAACCCAATTGAGATGGTTTGGGATGAGTTGGACCGTAGAGTGAAGGAAAAGCAGCCAACAAGTGCTCAGCATATGTGGGAACTCCTTCATGACTGTTGGAAAAGCATTCCTCATGAAGCTGGTTGAGAGAATGCCAAGACTGTGCAAAGCTGTCATCAAGGCAAAGGGTGGCTACTTTGAAGAATCTCAAATATAAAATAGATTTTGATTTGTTTAACACTTTTTTGGTTACTACATGATAGCATATGTGTTATTTCATAGTTTTGATGTCTTCACTATTATTCTACAATGTAGAAAATAATCAAAATAAAGAAAAAACCTTGAACGAGTAGGTGTGTCCAAACTTTTGACTGGTACTGTAAATAAACTCAGCCCAGACCAGAGTATATACAGTACCTTCAGAAAGTATTCCTACCCCTTGTCTTATTCCACATTTTGTTGTGTTACCGCCTGAATTATTACCCATCTACACACAGTGCCCCATAATGACAAAGTGAAAACTTGTTTAAAATTGTTTTACAAATATATTGAGAATGAAATGCAGAAATATCTCATTTACTATGTCTTCACACCACTGAGTCAATACATGTTAGAATCACCTTTGGCAGTGATTACAGATTTGAGTCTTTCTGGTTAAGTCTTTAAGAGCTTTGCACACCTGGATTGTACAATATTTGTACATACTTTTTTAAATTCTTCAAGCTCTGTCAAGTTGGTTGTTGATAATTCAAGACAAAGGAAATGATTGTGGACTACAGGAAAAGAAGGACCGAGCACGCCCCATTTTCATCGACTGGGCTGTAGTGGAGCAGGTTGAGAGCTTCAAGTTCCTTGGCGTCCACCTCACCAACAATCTAACATGGTCCAAGCACACCAAGACAGTCGTGAAGAGGGCACGACAAAACCTATTCCCCCTCAGGAGACTGAAAAGATTTGCCATGGGTCCTCAGATCCTCAAAAAGTTCTACAGCTGCACCATCGAGAGCATCCTGACGGGTTACATCACTGCCTGGTATGGCAACTGCTCGGCCTCCGACCGCAAGGCACTACAGAGGGTAGTGCGTACGGCCCAGTACATCATTGGGGCCAAGCTTCCTGCCATCCAGGAACTCCATACCAGGCGGTGTCAGATGAAGGCCCTAAAAATTGTCAAAGACTCCAGCCACCCTAGTCATAGACTGTTCTCTCTGACAGCTTATTTCACTTATAATTCACTGTATAACAATTCCACTGGGTCAGAAGTTTACATACATTAAGTTGACCCTGCCTTTAAACATCTTGGAAAATTCCAGAAAAAGTTGTCATGGCTTTAGAAGCTTCTGATAGGATAATTGACATAATTTGAGTCAATTGGAAGTGTACCTGTGGATGTATTTCAAGGCCTACCTTCAAACTCAGTGCCTCTGCTTGAAATCATGGGAAAATCTAAAGTAACCAGCCAAGACCTCAGGAAAAAAAATGGTAGACCTCCACAAGTCTGGTTCATCCTTGGGAGCAATTTCCAAATGCCTGAAGGTACCATATCCATCTGTACAAACAATAGTACGCAAGTATAAACACCATGGGACCAAATATAACTGTTTGTCCATAATGACCATCGTTATGTTTGGAGGAAAAAAGGGGGAGGCTTGCAAGCCGAAGAGCACCATCCCAACCGTGAAGCACGGGGGTGGCAGCTTCATGTTGTGGGGGTGCTTTTGTAACCGATGTGAAATGGCTAGTTAGTTAGCGGTGGTGCGCGCTAATAGCGTTTCAATCAGTGACGTCACTCGCTCTGAGACTTGAAGTAGGGTTTCCCCTTGCGTTGCAAGGGCCGCGGCTTTTGTGGCGCGATGGGTAACGATGCTTCGTGGGTGTCAGTTGTTGATGTGTGCAAGGGTCCCTGGTTTGAGCCCAGGTTGGGGCGAAGAGAGGGACGGAACCTACACTGTTACACTTTGCTGCAGGAGGGACTGGTGCACTTCACAAAATGGATGGCATCATGAGACAGGAAAATTATGTGGATATATTAAAGCAACATCTCAAGACATCAGCCAGGAAGTTAAAGCTTGGTCGCAAATGGGTCTTCCAAATGGACAATGACCCCAAGCATACTTCCAAAGTTGTGGAAAAATGGCTTAAGGACAACAAAGTCAAGGTATTGGAGTGGCCATCAGAAAGCCCTGACCTCAATCTGATTGAAAATTTGTGTGCAGAACTGAAAAGGCATGTGAGAGCAAGGAGGCCTACAAACCTGACTCAGTTACACCAGCTTTATCAGGAGGAATGGGCCAAAATTCACCCAACTTATTGTGGGAAGCTTGTGGAAGGCTACCCAAAACATTTGACCCTAGTTAAACAATTTAAAGGCAATGCTACCAAATACTAATTGAGTGTATGTAAACTTCTGACCCACTGGGAATGTGATGAAAGAAATAAAAACGTAAATAAATCATTCTCTACTATTATTGACATTTCACATTCTTATAATAAAGTGGTGATCCTAACTGACCTAAGACAGGGAATTTTTACTAGGATTAAATGTCAGGAATTTCGAAAAGCTGAGTTTAAATGTATTTGGCTAAGGTGTATGTAAACTTCCGATTTCAACTGTATATATCACCTTAATTACCTCAACTAACCGGTGCCCCAGCACATGGACTCTGTACCCCCTGTATATAGCTTCGCTATTGTTATTTTACTGCTGCTCTTTAATTATTTGTTACTTTTATTTAAATTTTTTGTAGGTATTTTTCTTAACTGCATTGTTGATTAAGGGCTTGTAAGTAAGCATTTCACTGTAAGGTTGTATTCGGCGCATGTAACATAACATTTGATTTGATTTTGATTTTGATTTGATCATTGCTAGACAGCCATTTTCAAGTCTTGCCAAAGATTTTCAAGCAGATTTAAGTCAAAACTGTTACTCGGCCACTCAGGAACATTCAATGTTGTTTTGGTAAGCAACTCCAGTGTATATTTGACCTTGTGTTTTAGGTTATTGTCCTCCTGAAAGGTGAATTTGTCTCCCAGTGTCTGTTGGAAAGCAGACTGAACCAGGTTTTCCTCTCGGATTTTGCCTGTGTTTAGCTCCATTCCGTTTCTTTTTAGCCTAAAAAAAACTCCCTATTCCTTGCCGATGACAAGCATACCCATAACATGATGCAGCCACCACCACGCTTGAAAATATGAAAAGTGGTACTCAGTGATGTGTCGTGTTGGATTTTCCACAAACATAACACTTTTTTTATTCAGGACATTAAGTTAATTTCTTTGCAGTTTTACCTCATTGTCTAATTGCAAACAGGGTTCATGTTTTGAAATATTTGTATTTCTTTTTTCTCCCCAATTTCATGGTATCCAATTGATGGTTACAGTCTTGTCTCATCGCTGCAACTCCCATACGGACTCGGGAGAGGCGAAGGTCGAGAGCCGTGCGTCCTCCGAAACACAACCCAACCAAGCAGCACTGCTTCTTGACACAATGCCCACTTAACCCGGAAGCACCAATATGTCAGAGTTAACACCGTACACCTGGCGACCGTGTCAGTGTGCACTGCGTCACTAGTGCGCGATGGGACAAGGACATCCCTGCTGGCCAAACCCTCCCCTAACCCGGACAACGTTGGGCCAATTGTGCGCTGCCCCATGGATCTCCCGGTCGCGGCAGGCTGCGACAGAGCCTGGACTCGAACCGAGAATCTCTAGTGGCACTGTGATGCAGTGCCTTAGACCACTGCGCCACTACTTTTGCTATTCTTTTTTTGATAGTCTTCCCGGTTTTGACCCCTGCCTGACTCTGGACTACTTTCTCACCTGCCTGATCATCCTGCCTGCCCTGACCTTGATTCTGCCTTCCCTTTGGTACCTTTTGGACTCTGAACTGGTTTTGACCCTTTTGCCTGTCCACGACCATTCTCTTGCCTTCCCCTATTGGATGAATAAATATTGTAAGAATCCAACCATCTGCCTCCTGTGTCTGCATCTGGGTCTCGCCTTGTCTCATGATACCGGCAACTGAGTTTGGAAGAACGCCTGTATTGTTGTAGTGACTGGGTGTATCGATACACCATCCAATGTGTAATTAATAACTTCACCATGCTCAAAGGAATATTCAATGTCTGCTTTTTTACCCATCTACCAATAGGTGCTCTTCTTTATGAGGCATTGGAAAACCTCCCTGGTCTTTGTAGTTGAATCTGCGTTTGAAATTTACCGCTCGGCTGAGGGACCTTACAGATAATTGTACGTGTGGTTTACAGAGATGGGGGTAATCATATAAAAATCATGTTAGCCTGTATTATTGCACACAGAGTTAATCCATCCAACTAATTATGTGACTTGTTAAGCACATTTTTACTCCTGAACTTATTTAGGCTTGCCATAATACTTATTGACTTAATTAATTTCTAAAATTGTCCAAAAAAATGACAATCCCACTTTGACGTTATGGGGTATTGTGTGTAGGCCAGTGTCCAAAAAAAGTTCATCCATTTTCAATTTAGACTTTAACACAACAAAATGTGGAAAAAGTCCAGGGTTTGTGAATACTTCCTGAAGGCACTGTAGAACAGCTCAAAAGAGGAGAGTGGAAAAGTGTGCCTATTGATTTTCATCTCAAGATTGATTTACATGGCACTCATTGAGAGAGGCAGAAAGCCTTGGAGGGTCTAAAAGCCTTAGTGTGTGCTTCCCAAATGGTACCCCATTCCACATATTGTACAGTGCACTATTACCCTATTGGCCCTGGTCAAATGTAGTACACTATAAAGGGAATAGAGTGCCATAAATCCCTGGTGGTTTATGTGTGTATCTCCACAGCTTACCTGCAGTCCAACCAGGTGATGGGCTGGGGAGACAAAGCCATCGAGCTGAGGTCAGCTAACACAGGCAACCTGGAGGGAGTCTTCATGCACAAGAAGGCCCAGAAACTCAAGTTCCTTTGTGAGAGGAATGACAAGGTACGACAACATCCTGATATCACCAAAACACACCTTGGGCAAAGCTCACATGACACCCTCTTCCCTCCATATCACAGGGCTCTGGTAGATGTGAAAGGTTGTATGTTGTTCATAGTGTTGTAGGTGTTGAATATTATACTGTAAGTTATCATTTTTTTTAACTGATTGACCTATTTTCTGTGTGAAGGTGTTCTTTGCCACGGTGCAGTCTGGGGGTTGCAGCCAGATCTACTTCATGACACTGGGCCAAAACTCCCTGTTCAACTGGTGAGCTCTGGGGCTTAAAGACAACATACAGCGATCATCTCAGAAACAACATGAATTATACTCAAATACAGTCTTCTTAAACACTGAATTTACACTTTAGTAATACAGCTACAGAATCCCATGCATATGAGAATACAGTATTTGCAATCAGCATAAATTAAGTATTTTTGTGGCTAAGGCCACCACATTGGTTACAGGTCTCTAGCTATAGTACTTAAAATGGAACTGACAGCATTTAAGCGACACAAAATCTTGTTAAAATATGTTCATATACACCCCCAGGAAGAATATTCCATTTTTTTAAACATTTTCTGACAAGCGAGCACTTAGATATGGTCATTTAGATATTGAATGTTTGGGAATTCATAGAATGTTTGGGAATGAAGTATACTAAGGCATTTGTGAAAATTCTATAGCAATATGGAGTGGGAAAGCGGCCGGGCATTTTGACAATTAATAGACACTGCAGTAAATAAAACCTAATAAAAACATCTGTCACGTCCAAGACCGGAGTGTACGCAGACTGGTTCACCATAGCCAATCTTTCAACTGGCAGTAGCAACAGCTCGACTTTAGATCATTAGAACACATGGATTTCTGCAAATACGTAAATACCACAGGAGTCCTCTTACATTTGAGAACTTAGCAATCCTATTGATCAAACAACCATGAAAAGGTAGGCTCTCTCTCCCCCAGTTATGCACATCAACAACTAATGCTAGCCAGAGCAAGATGAGCTAAAATTTAACGTAGCAACATTAGATAAACCCTCTCAACCTTTTTCAGCTAATTACTTGTCAGAATTGCACTGATACATTATGGAGAATTGTACCGCTTGCCTGCCAATGCAATTAATTATTGTCCTAACCAAGCACCCAAGCTAACTGGTTAAAGTTGGCTGGCTTGCTAGCTAGCTACTTCCAGACATAAATGAGAGAACCTCACTCTGACCATTTTACTCGCCCTAGCAGAACGGGTTAGGCTGTTTACAAACACAAGAGATGTGCTAACTGGATAACAGTCGTTCAGGTTCTTGCTAGCTAACTAAATGACACCTGCATCTCTAGCTATGTATAGCCACCATAAACCGATATGAAGGGGAAAAGTCATTCACTCACCCACTCCTCCAATTACGTTACATGACATCCTCCTAGCAACTAGCTATCTAGCTAGCGTTAAGCTCTGTTTTTAGCTTGCTACATAAATAGATATGCTAGCCTATTAGCCATGATATGACTGACTTTTGATAATTTCCCTTGCTAGTTTGATTGTATTGACATTCCCAGCCTTAGTTACATTCGTCCGTTTTTGTCCAAAAAATTTGAGTAATTGAAACTGAAACAGAGCATCCCGAATGGAGGCAGCAAACAATTTACCCACCCAACCTGATAGCAATATTTTTGGGACTACCAGGAAATGTATTGGTTAATTATATTAATCATGCAGTGAACTGCATCCATCTATTCTGCTAACAATGCCTTAGTGTACGTCAAGAAATGTTGAGTCAAATAGAACCTATTTTTAAAACCTCTTATAAAGTTGGTTTTGTAGAAAAAACTGGGAATTTGATATTTTGGACTGATATTACGATTGTCTGTTTGTTTCATATCTGCAAAGTAGTTAAAACACTGTCAGTTCCACTTTAAGAAGTGAGTCTTGTGCCTTAAAGAAACGATTCACCCATTTTGAATGTTTTATCATATTTGTGCTTCTCTGAGCGATGTTCAAAACATTTCATGTTTTCATGTGTTTCTGAGCTATTCGTCATTTCAAAAATACAGTTGGTACGTGTCGCTGCACAGGGCTTCTTGTTTATATCTAGAAATATACCGGCAACCTACATTTGATAAAACCTCTTACATCTAGATGTTCCGCTAGCGGAACATCTGCTCCAATATCCAATGATGGGCGTGGCGCGAAATACAAATTCCTCTAAAATCCGAAAACTTCAATTTTTCAAACATATGACTATTTTACAGCATTTTAAAGACAAGACTCTCGTTAATCTAACCACACTGTCCGGTTTCAAAAAGGCTTTACAGCGAAAGCAAAACATTAGATTATGTCAGCAGAGTACCCAGCCAGAAATAATCACACACCCATTTTTCAAGCTAGCATATAATGTCACAAAAACCCAGAAGACAGCTAAATGCAGCACTAACCTTTGATGATCTTCATCAGATGACACACCTAGAACATTATGTTATAAAATACATGCATGTTTTGTTCAATCAAGTTCATATTTATATCAAAAAACAGCTTTTTACATTAGCATGTGACGTTCAGAACTAGCATACCCCCGCAAACTTCCGGGGAATTTACTAACAATTTACTAAATTACTCACGATAAACGTTCACAAAAAGCATAACAATTATTTTAAGAATTATAGATACAGAACTCCTCTATGCACTCGATATGTCCGATTTTAAAATAGCTTTTTGGTGAAAGCACATTTTGCAATATTCTAAGTACATAGCCCAGCCATCACGGGCTAGCTATTTAGACACCCGGCAAGTTTAGCCTTCACCAAAATCAGATTTACTATAAGAAAAATGGTCTTACCTTTCCTGTTCTTCGTCAGAATGCACTCCCAGGACTTCTACTTCAATTACAAATGTTGGTTTGGTCCCAAATAATCCATCGTTATATCCAAACAGCGGCGTTTTGTTCGTGCGTTCTAGACACTATCCGAATGGTAAAGAAGGGTAGCGCGCATGGCGCATTTCGTGACAAAAAAATTCTAAATATTCCATTACCGTACTTCGAAGCATGTCAACCGCTGTTTAAAATCAATTTTTATGCAATTTATCTCGTAACAAAGCGATAATATTCCGACCGGGAATCTGCGTTTCGGTAAAAAGAGGGAAAAACAGAAAGGCGGGGGCAGCCAGTGCACGCGCCTAAGCCTTTTGTCTGCTGATAGACCACTTAGCAAAAGCGCTCGTGTGTTTCAGCCAGGGCTTTGAATTACGTCATTCAGGTTTTTCCCGGGCTCTGAGAGCCCATTGGAGCCGTAGGAAGTGTCACGTAACAGCAGAGATCCTTTGTAATGAATAGAGATGACAAAGAAGGGCAAGAAATGGTCAGACAGGGTACTTCCTGTACAGAATCTTCTCACGTTTTGGCCTGCCAAATGAGTTCTGTTATACTCACAGACACCATTCAAACAGTTTTAGAAACTTTGGAGTGGTTTCTATCCAAAGCTAATAATTATATGCATATTCTAGTTTCTGGGCAGGACTAATAATCAGATTAAATCGGGTACGTTTTTTATCCAGCCGTGAAAATACTGCCCCCTAGCCATAAGAGGTTTTAATATCACATGGACTAAAAAAAGCACAATTGCTTCTTTTTTTACATCCAAAATGCATCAAATCAATGTTTGTTAATTGAGTCTTAGTATATTCATCATTTTATTATTAGCAAGTGCCATTGTTCATGTTAAATCCTGAGATATTTACCATTCAGTATTATGTGCTTTTAAGGATGCACCTTTGTAGATACCTCAGATCAGGAAATGTAAATCTATTTTTCCTACTCCAAAGAGATTCCCTTACTGAAGAGAGCATTAGAAATTCTACAGAGATTAGTGGGCTAGCAATCGTCTTTAATAGTAGACACTGATACTGCAAATTGCTTGTCCTTATCTGTCCCACTTAGTTTTAAATGAAGTCGTTTTATGGCCCCAACAATTCAAATCGTGGATACTGACTTTATGATCTGATCTCCACTTTCTAGTCGTAATTCAGAAAACCAAATAGGCATTATATACCCTGTTGCATCTCTTGATCTAAAACTGATCATGTTTTATATTAAGTAGTTTTTAGGAAGAAGGAAGAAGAAAACAAAGGAAGAAGAAAAGGATCATTATGTTGGCCTTGTGCTATTTAGAGTCTTTTTGGACGTAAGTGGCTGTACATATTATTTGCACTGTTTTATAGATATTTTATATCCACTGGTCATCTCTACAGTTTAATGGGGTTTCAATTTACCTAGCCCTTTGCACTACGACCACTTTGGTAAATGTTCGCTCTACAATGCTTTATTGTCACAGTCTTATACATTTGAAGTCTTTTATTTTCAACATTAAATGGTAAATGTTCGATGTACAATGCTTTATTGTCACAGTGTAATACATTTGAAGTCCTTTATTTTCAACATTAAACAGAGATTGCATTTGATTTAGATAAAGCTAAATTGTCTATTTGATATGCCATGATCTAAAAATGATGTGAAAACAGCAATAGGCTTTCAACTCTTAAGATTGTCAAACATATGTGACCCACCACATGGATTCGGTCCTATGTAGCCAAATTTGAAATTGTTTTTTACTTTGGATAAAAGTAGAGACTCAGAGATATAACATGTTATATCATACACTGCAGTTGAGGAATAATGGGAAAGTAATTTTGCTTTGAATTGTAACCCCACTTTTGAGAAAATGGCCCTTGATAGTTTTGGTGTACCTACTGGAGAGCTCTTCTTGTCTACACCCATTCTGCATCGTTCGCACCCTGTTAAGCCTTAGCCCCACCCATTTCTTTAAGGATTCACATGTGAGGCCATGTGCTAAACAGAGTGTGTAGTGTAGTAAACAACCAAAGATTTCAAGACTAAAAGTGGTAAAAGTAGTAGCCTACAGTAACGAAAAACTCCAGGTAAAAATACACTTTATCAAGTCTTTGGCCTATATCATAATCTGACTTTGGTGCAGGTCATGTTGTTCTTCACATTACTGTCTCTGGTAAACACACACTATATCAAATAAAATCTCAGTTTATTTGTCACATGCACAGGATACAGAAGGTGTAAACAGCACAGTGAAATGGTTACTTGCATATTTGCATATTAGCAATATCAAAAACAAAGTGTCCAGATAATTCTTAGATGATGCTTACCCAGACACACTTGTCTAAATTGATGGGTCATGTGAAATAAATGCTATAACCCCCACCCAGCCACATCTAGATAAGTGGATGGCTCACTATTGTCTAGACATGTACACATGTTCATAATCACCCCCATACACCTGGCTAACTTGATGGGTCATGTAATCATCTGGCAAAGTGGAGTCTTTTGTTTAGACATGTAGCTAGCTAGCTAAACAATGAACCGGAATAATCTCAACTCATACTACTACCAATACAAACTGATTGTCATAGCTGTAGTATGAATATGCAGGTACTAAAGCTAACCAACTAGGTTCAATGTTAGCTAGCTAACATTAGGCTACAACTAGCAATGCAAATGGCTTTCTGATTCAAAAAATATTACTACATAGATAGGTTCAATGTTCGCTAGCTAGCTAACAGTACGCTTTAACTTGCAATAAAAACAACTTTCTGATAAAATTAGAAATGTTTAATATCTGAAAATGTAGCTAGACTCTTACCCGTATACATGGATGAACACTTCACGGCAGACTGGAACCATTTAACTTTTTTGTAGCTACAGTACATCTTGTTTGACCAGCGTTGTGTAAAGTCACTCTGGTTCACAATGACCGTGGCGTGTGCAGAAAAAAGCCCATCACAACTTTTTCCAACTGATTGGTCAATAGCGCCTGCTAAATTCAGGGCATCAATTTTGTTGAGAAAAGTAGCAAAACGTTTGTAGTTCTCGATGGCTAATGATATATATTTAAAAAAAATCTGCAGTAAAAAGGATTATCAACGCATACTGAGCAGCTCACGTTATAGACAGAAGCATCCTACATGGCAGACCAATCCAAACTCAACTCCAGGCATCTCCAGCCCATCCATTATCTCAGCCAATCATGGCTAGCAGGAAGGTTCCTATCTTTTTCCGTGGCTAAACCAACTAGGCTCATAATTTAACCATTTTATTCATATTTACAGATGGAATACCAGTTTGTTATTCAGGCACATGAAAGTTTACATGTTCCAGAAGGCATTTATGTAAAAAAAAAAAAAAAAATGGATTTTGATTTAAAAAATGTATTAATTAAAATGCCTCTCCTGGGAAGTAGTGACGTGCAACATACGCCTAGCTTCCTGAAATGGGTCACACATACTCTTTTGTAGAACATGTTTGGTTATGAACATTGAAATAATTGAGCTGTGCCACAATTGTGAAATGTTAACTCAAATCAATTGCATTTGAATCCAGTTGTTATTTGCTTTTTCTTCCCCCAATATGCTAAATGTTTTGCCACCATTTTGATTAGAGATCTAGTTTGGGCAGTTATTTTATGTTTATGATAGAATACTGTAGCTGGTTCTGTGAGCATATTGTCAACTGAAAATGACCTTTTTCAAGACACAATTTGATATAATGTTGTTATTGTATTGTTACTAAAAAAGCATAATGTATTTTTCTGTGAGAATTCACTCTTGAAGGGTATTCAACTGACAAGATATTTAGGTTAGAAGAGAAAAGCCAATAAGGTAATCAGTTTCACACAGCATTTTCAGGTATATTTACCCTATAATTGTTAGGTTTCCAAGAACTAATGTTTTCACTATCATTGGTCTAATTGGTAGAATAATCTTAATTTACATCCTGGCTGAGATTTGTAGACAAGGCAAAGTGGTAAGAAATCAATCAAATTGAGTTTTGGTTAAATGTTTGTAGTAGATTGGCTTTAAGTATTTTAGAAAATAGTAAGAGCACTCAGTTGATATCTCATTAATTTGACATGTATGATGCAAATTGTATCATTTGTCAGATTTTGAGTAAGGGATTCAATGGGTATATTTAAACACATTTTTATAATTAACTTACAACTTTTTTTAATGCCCAAGTAGAACTTGTGACAGTGAGTCAATATGATTACCATCTCCATTTGTATAAAGTTGGTGATTATTTTTCTAAAAATTGGAATTTTAAGCAGAATTTGTAATGTTACTTAGTTAGATATTACTTTACCAACAGACATTCGTATTACAGTTGAGGATTGTGAGTCATAGCACTCTCTGTCATTTCTCCCCCTATCCACTCCCATACCTCATGAAGTGCTCTTGTGTGAGATCATTGTCCTCTTGAGAGCTTTGTACTGTAGGAAGGACTGAGGATGTTGATGAGTACTGTAGGAAGGACTGAGGAAGTTGATGAGTACTGTAGGAAGGACTGAGGATGTTGATGATGGTTCGTGTCAGGTGTGCATCGTGTAGCTGTGAAGAGTCCTCTCTGCTTTATATGATGCAGAGCAAATTTAGTTTTTGTTCTTGGGGAATTCGAGTTAGAAGACAAAATATTTCTGAAAGGATTTTGAATTTGAGGTTTTCCCCAACAAAATATATCTATTTTAGTGTCAAAAACGTAATGATAAGGTTGACCAAAATATATTGATAAATATCCACAACATATATTGTTTCCTTACCTGTTCTTTTCCCATTTTGTTTTTGAAATTGTATTGAAAAATGATGTTTATTTTATTTTGTCCTTTTGTGTTGTCTTAGTTTTGCTTTATTTTTGCACTGGAACTTTCGTATTATTTGTACAGCATGTACTGTATACCCAACCGGTGAAATTAATTAGTAACACTAATTGAGGTGTTATTATGTAAAAATACTGTTGAACAATAAAATATGTTGTATACAATTACTGTGTAGTTCAGTGGTTATTTCAATAACATCTAAGTAATATCAACATTTGATGTCCACATGCTAACAGTATTCCATATCTGGAGCAGTCACAGTGTTTGGGCCATAGATATAAAGCAGTGTTCTATATCAATGGTTAGGGCAGCTCTCTGGCTAGTGGCTGGTCTATATTTGCGGGTTAGAGTTTAGTTCGCTGGTAAACTGGAGAGTCAGCCATGTCAGATGGAAGGGAGGTAACCTGAGACGAGACCTAGCTCACTTCCTCAACTTATTCCCTCATCAGACTCAGTCAGACGCTGCTACAGTGGAGCCGGTGGCTCTCAGTCACAGCCACTGCCATGGCCACCTCCCCACACCTAACAGTCCCTCTGACACCCCCCAAAAAAACCACCACAAACCACCCCCCTCCCTCCTGGAGCCAAACCCATTTGTAGATGACAGTTTAGTAGTGCTCAGAGAAGGACCCTCCTCTGCTCCCCCTTGGTGAGCAGGGAAAAGAGAGTGTAAGGGGGAGGAGCAGAGAGTGCGGTCCGTCTGTCTGTTTCTGCCTGACTCCCACGGTACAGTCATCACCCATTGGACTAGTAGCTACAAAGTGGTTCACTGGTAAGGTCTCTCTGCATGGTGTGGGATTTTGTATTTCCCCCAGAGGAACCATTAGTTGTGTGGTCAAGGGGTCAGATGTTAGTACAACTTGTGTCACAGGATCCTTACTCAAAATATGCTCTGGTTTGTGTTCAACTGTTGACTATACATAAAGCTGTGAAGCTATCTGTCTCTAACCAACCATCAAATGGAAATCTAACCTAGTAGTCATGTCAACTTTGAATGACTTGACAGCTTGTCTTAGTGATAAAACAGTACAACATTGCAGTAAATCACAAAGTTGTGTCATGAAAAATCTGTTGCATTCACTGGGATTTAACTGTAGAACTGGAAAAGTGTGTCAATTATATAGTGTACAGCGGGTGAGGCAGCTTCCCACTGTCATTTCGTGGATAATTGGGTAATATTTGGTTGAGATGTTGATCAATGAGATTACAATCTATATTTGCTAACTCAAAAAGACAGCCAAAAATGTGTTGAATTTCCATTGTGTTATCTATGATTTCAAACATCTAAATGCACAACCAAATTCCAATGGAAAAACAATGTCAGATTTTTGGTTTAGTTGTCACCTAAATGTCTATCACTGTGCTTTCAACCAATTTAAAGCACAGTTCAAATGGGAATACAATGTCAGATATTTTGTTTATTTATACAACAGATTGTGTTATCACTGTACTTCATCTAATAGCATAACCAAATTACCTGGATTGCAGTTGAGATTACATTAAAAGTACATGGTGCAAGTGATCAATGCCCTTTGAGATTCTGCACAGATTATTACAGCAATTGTGACGATCTCCACAGACCTGTGATCTTTGCATGCTGTCTTGAATATGCACGCTTTCTATGATTACATAAGAAGACATTTATAGTTACAGCAACCTCAAAATGTGGCCATGGATGTGTTACTCATTTTAAGGTTGAATGTTACATTAGTTTGTAAGATGGCCTTAACGTTAAGCTATTTACTGTAGGCTGCTACAAAATTAATATAATGTGTTTGGTTGACCAGGCAACCAAATATCAACATTTAAAGGAGATCTACTGCTTGGGTAGTTCCATCTGAGCCACTGACTTAATCCTCTTCTTTAATTTTTAGTTTTGGTTGAGCTGGAGACGTGAATCCAACATATGATTCGTTAACTTGTCGACAAGTCATTAGGTTTTTTATTGTATTTCAAAAGTGATATTGAATTGTGTTTGGTAGTCAACGCAACCAAATATCAACATTTGAATGACATTTATCTTCTGCTTGGATAGTTCCTATTAAATCAGATCCACTTTAGCCAACATCCACAAAGCGGTTGTTTTGGCAGAGTCGGGGGTGAAACTGCGTTAGAGCTGTCAAATCCAAAAGTGAGTGTTGGCATTATACTTAAATCAGACATTGGCTGCAGAGAGTCACAGAAATCCCATGCAGCCTTGTTTACAAGTTTGAACACTGGAATGTGAGATGTAATCTACACCTCAATTAAGCTGATAGAAATCATCATTATTTAGTTTAAGGATTTTTCAATTTGAGCATAATTATTATTATATTATTATTATTATTATTATTATTTCTATATAGCCTACATTTTCCCACTCTGAACGGGGCGGGTCTGGCTTCATGACAATGATTGCAAGAGCAGCTGCTCACCGATTTGATGGCTCCCACGCAGTTCCACCTCCGACACCACGAAACATCTGCTTGATCTGATTAAATCTAGACCTTAGTCTGGCTTTAATTCCAGTTTGTCTACAAATTAGTAATTGATATGTTGGATTCACGTCTCGATCTTAACCAAAAATCTAAGTTGAAGTTGGACTATACAGAAATCGCTCTACCATTTCCTGTTTGCTACAATTCTAATAGTTTGCCTAATTTCAGTTTATGTGACAAAATAAGCTAGTATAGCGTAGAGAATCATTGTACCATCTAAACCGCTGTGAAATATATTTCCATAACAAAACCAAAAGTAGAGGATCCAAAAAACAAACCTTAAGAATGGGAGGCATAGAAATAGGTCACATAGAACAGATCTACCGCTTCTTAGACTTGCTTTCAATGATAATGACAGATCTACAGTGCATTTGGAAGTTATTATGTTACAGCCTTATTCTACAATTGATTAAATAAATAAAATCCTCATCAATCTACACACAATACCCCATAATGAAAAAGTAAAAAAACAGGTTTATTGACATTTTTGCACATTTGTAAAAAATAAAAAAGAGAAAGGACTTATTTACATAAGTATTCAGACCCTTTGCTATGAGACTCGAAGTTGAGCTCAGGTGCATCCTGTTTCCATGAATCATCCTTGAGATGTTTCTACAACTTGATTGGAATCCACCTGTGGTAAATTCAATTGATTGTACATGATTTGGAAAGGAACACACCTGTCTATATAAGGTCCCACGGTTGACAGTGCATATCAGAGCAAAAACCAAGCCATGAGGTCAAAGGAATTGTCAGTAGAGCTCAGAGACAGGATTGTGTCGAGGCACAGATCTGGGGAAGGGCACCAAAAAATGTCTGCAGTTAAGCCTCCATCATTCTTAAATAGAAGAAGTTTGGAACCAGGAAGACTCTTCCTAGAGCTGGCCGCCCGGTCAAACTGAGCAATCGGGGAGAAGGGCCTTGGTCAGGGAGGTGATCAAGAACCTGATGGTCACTCTGGCAGAGCTCCAGAGTTCCTCTGGGGAGATGGTAGAACCTTCCAGAAGGACAAACATCGCTGCAGCACTCCACCAATTATGCCATTATGGTAGAGTGGCCAGACAGAAGCCACTCCTCAGTGAAAGGCACATGACAGCCCGCTTAGAGTTTGCCAAAAGGCACCTAAAGGACTCTCAGACCATGAGAAACAAGATTCTCTGGTCTGATGAAACCAAGATTAATCTCTTTGGCCTGAATGCCAAGTGTCATGTCTGGAGGAAACCTGCCACCATCCCTACTGTAAAGCATGGTGATGGTGCTATGAGGATGTTTTTCAGCAGCAGGGAATGGGAGACTAGTCAGGATGAGCAAAAGATGAACGGAGCAAAGTACAGAGAGATCCTTCATGAAAACCTGATCCAGAGCGCTCAAGACCTCAGACTGGGCCAAAGGTTCACCTTCCAACAGGACAGCGACCCTAAGTACACAGCCAAGACAACAGTCTCTGAATGTCATTGAGTTCCCCACCCAGAAACAAACTGGAATCAAAGCAAGACTATGTCAGTGGTAGAGATGGAACTATCCAAGCAGAAGATACATCTCCTTCAAATGTTGATATTTGCTTGTGTTGACAACCAAACATAATTCCATATCACTAAATATCATTCAATTTCAAATCAACCAGAGCTTGAACCCCTAGGCCTTTATTATAGTCCACAAATGTTGTCTATTTTTAGTTGAATTCTGGGGTGAATTGAAACAATAGCTGTTGATGACTTTACAAATGCTATATAGTCCTAAAAAGCCTCATTGATGATATATGACTGTTAAAGTTTGGGTCTATTTAATTTGCTCTGTTAAACCATCCATTTCGAATGACTTTGATAGCCGCAGTGATTTAGTTGAGATTTCTCTGCAAAAATTCTAACAATTCTCACAATTGATAATAGTCAACTATTATAGCTAAGCAGGGCTGAGCTTGGTTACAAGTCTGGATGGGAGACCAAAGGTATACTGTGGATAGATCAATTCTCCAGTAGGTGGTGCTGCCCCCCAAAACAATTCTGATAGTGGATATAATGTTGAATATCTGATGTTGCTTTCAAGGTACAAATTCAACATATTTTATCCAAGGTTAGAAATTTGGTTACCATGATGACATTGACATTTCACCCTGAAAACAACAGTGACTTTCTTCAAATCCAATGTATTTTCCACATCACAATACATTGACAAAACCAGTTTGTGCCCAGTGGGTTGGCATTCCAGGGTGGTGGTGTGGGTGATGGAAGGGACATTTGGCCATGCCAAACATGCTTCTGCAATGCACTCTGCAAACTGAAAGCTCTGATTGTCCCCCAGGGATCATGTGGTTCTCTCTCTAAATCAGTCCCTGTGTAGACAATTCCAAGACCTATTGACTTGATGATTAGAACACAGTCAACAAATATTCAATTATAGTCCACAATTGTTTAGCAGACACTCATATCCAGAGTAATTTACAGTCGTGAGTGCATACGTTTTCAGACTGGTCCTCCATGGAAATCAAACCCACAACCCTGGCATTGCAAGTGTCATGCTCTACCAAGTGAGGCACAGAGGACAATATCAGTTATAGCAGTTGGTCAACAGGACAACATTAACAACAATAATCAAAGGTCAAAATAACCATACATATAACAATAATATATATACATATAACAATAAGATATATACATATAACAGCATGTGCAGGTTGGTTGGTCTGTCAGACACTGTCCCTCATCTTATGGCAGTCAGCAATGTACTGCGCTGCCAACCCACAGCTCTCTGCGTCCTCCCCCAACAGGACGGGAAGCCTATTCTTATCAGAGAGGTCTTTGAAAACCTTGAATAAGGGTTTCAAATTTGGGGAAATGACACTCTCTAATTGTTTTATGTTTTTGACATTTTGTCAGGAAATTCCTCTAAATAACTACCGGAACAGGATTCCAGCATCCTTCCTGGTACATGAGCTCCTGCTGGACAATAGCTGCCTGTGGTATCATTACTGAGTTGTGTTGTGGTGGTTGGCATGGAATGTACTCCATGACTGGACATTGATATGATTCTATATTAAAGAGCCAGCTACAGTACAATCAGAAAGCTCCTAGAGGAGGCAGACGACTGTGGAGACAGATAAAGCAAACTAAAGGAATGCTACATTCAAGGAACATGCCGTGTTAGACCTTCAAAACTGAATGATCACAATGTTCTATATGTGATGAGAAAGTGGCTGAATGTTAATGGTACTGTATAAAGCTTAAATAAGACCTTAGCAAAGAGAAGGCCGTTTCATGTACCTGTAGTTTCAGAGGGCATGCATATCTATTGAGACAGTACTTGTTTACGTGATGCCTCTAAACACTCCAAAGCTGTCCAATGTCCTGCCTCTCCTGGTAATGTGTAGAGGAAAAGGCCTCTACATTCATGTTCCCTCCTTTACCTTTGCCTCTCAAAAATATGGGATTGTTGTTTCTTATGACGACGACTGCCGGCCAGAGGAGATGGAATGTCTTTAGATGCTTCGTTTAATAAGAGGACAATGCGAGGGGAGCAGGCGAAGGGACGACTAGTGTGAATATGCGAATTAAGCCCACTATGGATTTGGGACCGCACTTTGTCTCCAGTGGACATTCCAGACCAGGAGGAGGGAAGATTTATCTTACGCCACGTGTTTCTAAATTCAACTCACAGAAGGCTAAACAAATTTAGACTGTGACTTAGCTCAGGTTTCCTCTCGTCCTGATGCTCCATTCTAGCGAGTAGCTAAATGCCTCCAGTCCTCCAGTCCTCCAGGTCCAGGGCATCGATAAGTGGTGGAGGCCCAGTCACCGGATCTCATGCAGGGCACACTGTGAATACCATGCACCATGCGGGTCTGGGTGAAAGCAGTGTCATATGGAAAGGTTTACATGTCTGAAACAAGCCCATTTGTTAGATGTCACATATCTGATATGTTGAAGAGATGAATCATCAGATCACCTGACTGGGTGTTCAGAAGAAGGTATCTCCCTGACGACCAGACGGGTTTCCCTCCTGACGACAATCCTATCATGAGATCCAGTCTGTCTGTCGTTAAATGGAGCCTCTGTTTTAAGGGTCATGTGCCACTCACACTAACAACCCCATCTCTCTGGAGTGTTGGGCGTTACCTCATACACATGTCCATTTTCCTCCCAACTCTGTGACATGGTGGAGGCATTTCTCATTAGCCTATCTGCTTGTCCTGGTCAAATTTGATCTGGTACAATCAGTAAATGTCTCAGTGCTTGGCAAGGACGAAGAAGAAGTGTGTGTTTAGTGTTTTTTGTGTGATGCTTGTCCTCCTCTTAGCAGTGTGATGTGTTGTTGTTTTCCTGTGAAGCATTTAGAAGTGTCATGTTGCTACTCTGATGGAGTGTTGAACCTTCCCCTAATGCTGTTGTAATGTGTGGGTGAGAGAGTTTGAGATGCTGGCAAACACTGATGCATCTCCTGGCAAACACTGAAGCATCTCCAGATAGATACAGTTATATGAAATCCCATCAAATAGAATGGTTTTCTGTCTTTGGAACTAATTCTGATGAAGACCAGAATAAACTATTGCATGGATTATGTCTGTATTCCACAGGAATAACCTGCAGTACCATATTTCTGAGTTGGTTCGGTCAACAGCACATGATTTACATTGTTGCAGAGTCTTGGCCCCAAGCTGAGCTCCCTCTGTGGGCCAATGGGATCCCCTTTCTGTATAAATAGACAGAGGCTCATGCCAGTATCCATCAGCACGGTGATTGTGGGAGATTAAAGGAGATGAACAGTGCCTTTCTGAGTCAAACAACATGATCCTTCAGATGGATAGATTGTTATGTAACCTTTACACACCATGATGATCACTCAGTCATTGGCTTTTGACACAACACACACACAGACAGTTAAACTTGGCATGTCACATTAAGACAGGACCTCAAGGTGCAGTGTCCTTGGATGTTTCATTTGTAAGGTCACATAGGGGGTGTTTTTATATGGAACAAAAATATAAATGCAACATGCAACAATTTCATATAGACAGTTCATATGAGGAAATCAGTCAATTGAAATACATTCATTAGGCCCTAATCTATGTATTTCACATTACTGGGCAGGGGCGCAGCCATGGGTTGGCCTGAGAGGGCATAAGTCGACCCACTTGGGAGCCAGGCCCAGCCAATCAAAATGAGTCTATCCCCACAAAAGGGCTTTATTAGAGACAGAAGTACCCCCCTCTCTCGCCATCTGACGATCCCGCAGGTGAAGAAGCTGGATGTGGAGGTCCTGGGCTGGTGTGTTCTGAGGTTGTGAGGCTGGTACTGCCAAATTCTCTAAAACAATGTTGGAGGCAGCTTATGTCAATTATTTGGGAACAGCTCTGGTGGATATTCCTGCAGTCAGCAGGGAACATTTCGGAGATCTTTTATTTCAGTTCATGAAACCAGCACTTTACATGTTGCATTTATATTTTTGTGTGTAATGGCAATGTTTTTTTGCACAGGTCCTCCTGAGAAACCCTCAGAGAGTGGGGTCACGGCATGGGATTAGCCATTATTGAGAGCGACCCTGGAGCAATTGGGGTTAAGTGCCTTGCTCAAGGGCACATCGACAGATTTTTTCATCTAGTCAACTCAGGGATTCAAACCAGCAGCGTTTTTGGTTACTGGCCCAACACTCCTAGCCACTAGGCTACTTACCACACACATAGTGTAGAGAAGTGTACATCTTCAGTTGGTCTGGCGAAGGATTGAATGGTGTTAGCTTTAGGACCTATGGCGTATACAATGAAATAATGATATGGGTGTATAATAGGTATAAGCATCTGCAGCTCATGCTCATTCTCCCTTCCCTCTGTACAGAAATCAGCAGCTATTGGACACAGTGACACTCCCCCTGGAAAGGCCTGAAACATGGCACAGTAGGTTGAAAGGACATGAATGACAAGAATGAAACATTTTCAATGAGAACCAGTACATCATTTTCCGTAAGATATTGAGACATTGGAATGACATGGGGACAACTGTGTGATTTCACACCGTCTTGGGGTGTGTGTGGGTGTGTGTGTGTGTGTGTGTGTGTGTGTGTGTGTGTGTGTGTGTGTGTGTGGCATCCAGAAGAAGACCAGCACCATGTCCCTGACCATCTCCAGCTCCTCCAAAGCAATCTCCTCTTCCTGATCCTCAATTGTGGTCCAGCAGCAGAGACAGTCCAGCCTGGTGCAGCCCCTCTGCATCAGCCCCCAGAGGGTACATGACACACACACACACACTCCACATACTCACCAAGCTCGTCACACCTCCATAACACACGATATACACACTCAACAGCTTCAACTGCTCCTGATCAATATTCATGATGTCATGTACCCACAGACAGCATATTGACCGTGCTACTTTGTATTTTGGTATCTACTGATTGTTGTTCCATCTTGTTTCTAGACACAGAGTCCATCCTACCCCAGACAGTATTCAGGAGGTGGTGGCGTCGCCGCAACCTTTGTCGAGGTAAAAAAACAAACAAATACAGGATACAGGATACATCTTTACCCCCATCTGGTGACTGAATATGGAACTGAAGGTTTAGGTTGGGTTGGCACTATATACATTTCATGAAGGATCCTTCCTCCTTATATCAGTGTGTCTAGTGGCCTGATCCTTGCCATTCAAATGGATTTACACCTACTCTATATCCTTATGACGTCCTAGGCAGTTATCTGAATATGACATAGCTTTTCAGTCAAAAGATGACGAAGACCATTGTCTTAATTGCTGTCAGAGGTAAAAAAAAATGTGTCAAAAGCATCCTTCTTGTCAGTTTGTTAACGATTGTTCCCTAAACAGCTCCGAAAAAGTGTATGTATGCACTCACTACTGTAAGTCTGGATAAGAGCATCTATTAAATGACTAACAGCTGGGTACCCACTGTATGTGCGTAGGGCTGAGGTGAGGAGAGTGGTTGAGATAGGAGGAGCTTGGTGGTGATGGTATGTGGGGGTCAACAGCCATTAGCTTTGATCCACTTCTCTCCTGTGTCCAGCGTCTCCATGACATCAGCACGGTCAAGGGTCAGCTGGTGGTTCTAGAGTGCCGTTTTCGTGGAACGCCACCACTGCAGGTTCTGTGGTACCGTGAGAACGAGCAGATAGTGGACTCAGCTGACATCCACATCCTCAGAAAGCGTAAGTAGCAGTAGATCACAGTGTGAAACAGACCAAGAATGACCTTTGAGGCACTAAATAGAAATGCTCTTAACATTCTCCTTCTTTTTCAGAGGATACTTCTGCATCAGTGCCAGGTGAGTTGGAAAACATACCCAAGGCCCACAGTTGGCTATTGAAGGACACATTTACCCCTGTTTACCACTATAAGATGACCAATCAAACCTGATACATTGGTGCTGGTATGTCCTCCTCTCCTACCTCTACAGAGGAGCTGTGGACCCTTGTCATCACCGAGGCCTTCCCAGAGGACTCTGGGTTGTTCAAATGTATAGCTGGGAATCAGTTGGGAACAGTATCATGTGACGCCATACTGGAGGTGTACCTAGGTGAGCAGAGACTAGCTTCAGAACTGGTCAGACACACAAGACTACTGTTGTGCTTCTGCACAGCTTTCTTCATCCACTGTAATTTATATACAATCTTGAAATACATTCTGACAATGTGACCACGTCTGTGTTCAGACCTGGAAGAGCAGATGGAGAATGAGACGCCCATGGATGAGCAGTCCTTAGAGTCTACCAGGCTGGAACCTTATGACTTTCCATCTTTACTTTATGACATAGCAGGGATTCTCCCTCCAGAGTGGCCCGAGAGCCCAGTCTGTGAGATTGGTCACCCACTTGGAGAACAGTGAGTTCAACTATTCTAACACCCTGCAAAACCCCTGAAATTGAAAGATGAATGTCCAGTATGCTGTTCTGTGAGACAGTATTTATTTATCAAAATACCTATCAATAATGTAAATGTACAATTTTGAGGAATTATTTTATAGGTAATCTTTGCTGTGGCAGGGATGCAGAGCAATACAGTATTTCCCTAATGTCATTTTGATTCAACTGCCACAAGAGTGGGCTATTGCCTTGTTTTGAAGTTGCTGGTAGGCTGCAACAGTTTAAAAAGTTGTATGATCGAATTCTCTGTGTACATTCATGAATTAATTAGGACTTGATTAAGAGAGGTATTACTTACAGCGCTGATTGTTTGGTTTGAAGATGGTTTATCATCTGATTATAATAACAGGGAGGGGATTATTTAGCCTATTTGTCCTTAAAAAAAAATTTTTTTTAGATAATACAAGGAACTAAGTATATACCATGTTATTAAATAGGAGATTATAAAGGCTTGTGTGTAGGCTTGAAAGGCACAACGAATGGGGGCGACTGTGACACGTAAATAAAAATAAATGCAGGTCAGGGGTCGCATTACAGCCGCGCTCTGAAATCACCTGTGAGTCGGCGCGCACGTCATTCTGCATACCCGATGTGGGTGTACACAAGTTACTACGGACCTGTTGCACTCCAACTCTCATCACAAACATTTAACTCTCCTCTGCGGTGCAGCCTTTATTGAAGTTGAAATAGCATACGATATTTAATCTAGGAACATTTATCCAGGTAAGCTTAATGCATTGTTTGATTAATTTGTCACAGGTGCAAATGATTATACACGTTTGTAATTGATTTATTTTTTCTATAATCAACTGAAATATATACATTTGTAGTCTATATAAAACCTTGTGTGGTCATGTTCTGAGTAAGTAAATGGAAATGACCTGTCCATGTTAGTGTTGACGTTCATGTCTGCATATCATATCATATCAGTGATTCACTCAGAGAGTTGGTTGAATTGTATATTTTGGAGGTATTTGGCTGTTGCATTTCATAAGCGTTTCATTTATTAAGTGTAGTGTCAAAGTGAGGTCTCTCTATAGTAATCCAAGTCTTGCCTATCATTTAAATTTGCATACCAAAGAGTTCAAGAAACTTTGGCTGCATTCACACAGGCAGCCCAATTCTGGTCTTTTTTACACTAATTGGTCTTTTGACCTATAGCATCAGCTCTGAAAAAGATCTGATGTAATAAGAACTGATGTGATTGGTCAAAAGACCAATTAGTAGAAAAAAGATCAGAATTGGGTTGTCTGTGTGTTGGTGCTGCTCTGTAGTGAATGTGATTTCATTGGAATTTGATGGTTCAGTAAATGCTTTTAGAAATGTCTTTAGAACGTGGTATTTGAGGTAGTTTATCAATAAGGCAAAAGTATCAAAAGTTTGGTAACAGAATGATAACAGAAAAAGCAGTAATTGTCATTCTGTTACCAAATGTTACATCTGCACTGTATAAGTAAATAGGTTTTTAATTACATTTTAAGTGGAAATTGTTAACAGTAGTCCTTGTCCATAGAGTTGTATGGTTTGTTTAACTTTGCAATCCTTGTTTTTTGTTTAACACTAAAGTGAAAAATCTGAGTTGGCATCATTCTCTTACTGTGGAATTGCCTAATAGCTACAGTATTCTCAAATGTCTGTTTGTTTGACTAGGCAGGGAACGAACCCTTCAATACACCCTGGTTTATAAAAAAAAAAGGCACTTTCTGTCAGTGGTGTGGTTCACAAAGGTATAAGTCCCAAAATAGACTGTATAGACTCAAGCCATCTTCCTAAGATTCTGAGAGCAGACTATTTGAGACTACTGTGATTAGGTTTGCATTATGCCCACTCTTGTAGAAAAAGAAAAGTCCACTCTTCTCCATTGGACTCGCTACCTGTTCTGCTTAATAGGACAATATGGCTTTGAATAATGGCTTGCATCTATGGAATCAACAAAAACACTCACTATTTACTTTTATTGATTTCCCTCAAAATGGAAAGATTGTCGGCCGCCACCCCTGCCCGGATTCAAATAAAATGTTATTGGTCACATACACATGGTTAGCAGATGTTATTGGTCACATACACATGGTTAGCAGATGTTATTGGTCACATACACATGGTTAGCAGATGTTATTGGTCACATACACATGGTTAGCAGATGTTATTGCGAGTGTAGTGAAAAACTCTTGTGTCCCGCCTGATTTCCACAAAAGGAAAACTGTCTGCATTCCAGGGAGAGGACCGGAGCACTCCAATAGCATCTCTCGCTATCCCAGTGTCTCCTCTGGATCACAGGTCATACCATTCCACTGTTCCAAAAGTACCCTGGCCCGTTACATAATGGACAGAGACATCAGCTTGTGTGGTGTGCTGCTGCTCTCCATCTGTCAGAGATCGAGGGAATGTATACTGAATATAAGACTTGACATTAAAGAGCAGGGCCTTATTGAGTTGGAACGATTACAGAGTAAATCATGTGCAGAGGAGACAACTCCTTATTCTACACCACAGATAATCATCTTGGTTTGATCATTTCTTTCTGAATGACCTTTAGCATTGAGTAGAAATAAGTTGTATTGTTTCTAGACCCTGTGTGATTCTGTTGATGATCGTTGGCGACAGTGTAGCCTGCTCTGCTCTTACCCACAATGCTCGTCACATGGGCCCGGGTGTCGGAGTTAGCTGAGCTGCACCTGCCCGCTAATGTCAGCCTCCTGATTTAGCCACTCACACTTTATTAGAAACATACAGCAACATGTGTCCACTTCTTTTGAAGGTCATGTGGACACTGTGTTCAAGTAATGTTTATTTTACATGTGTAAGGCAAGACAAAATAAATTGCACACATATGAACTATTACTATGCAAAAACAGTCAACTGAAAATGGACTTTCCACCTTTTTAAGAAGGTTGTGCATAGGTGGGTACTGGTGTAACAATTTTATTGTAGGAAGGAATGTTGCTTCTATGATCACCACTTGTCCAGTTAACTTGAGTAATGCAAATGAAGTTACCAAAGTGTTTTCCCTTTCAGGTGTCCAGATTCAGAGCTGCAGCCACCTAGTAAAAGTCTAGAGGAGCCCTTCAGTGTGAGTGAAGAGGGTATCCACAGCTCAGAGGGTCAGAGGTCACCTAAAGCCTGCAGAACCAAAAAAACAACCCCAAAACTGTTCACTCCCAGCAAGCCCAGCTCCCAGAACTCAAGATACTTTGGAGGCAGTAGCATGAGCAGCAGTGTGGCTGACCTGCCCACCTTCTCCCCCAGCCTTTTCGCCCCCAGTGCCTTCAACTATGCTCGGCCACGCCAGTTCATCCAGTCTCAGCCAGCCTTTCAGGCCCCCAGCTACAAAGTCGCCCAGGCTCTGCCTCAGCCCAACGGGAACAGCAGCAAGGCCTCTCCTTCCTCTTCCAATCTGAGCTTCCCCATTTCCACCCCTGCATCCTCACAGCTGACGGTGTTCCCTCGTGATCCTCCTCCACCCTCCTCCGCTGCCCAGTCCATGTCCCCCTCTTGCGCCCCCATGCGCTCCACTATCACCCTCACCCCCAGGGCCTACGCCGGTGTCCCAGCCCCACCTGAGCCCAAGCCCCAGTCCTCTCCAGCTGCCTTCCTCTGCTCTGTCCTGCCCTCTCAGTCCACCCCACATTACAAGCCTGCTCCCATGTCTATTCCTCAGCCTCTATCCCCAGCTATCTCCCCCAACCCCCTGCCCAAGCCCAGGTTTGATGCCTCCCTGCACATGGGACAGGGACTGTCTCTCCCTACACAGAGCCTGCCTATGAGTCATTCTCCCCACTCTCTAACTCCCCCCCTAGTTTCCATGCCACAGCCCCCCTTTCCTCCTCCCTCATGTGTGTTTCTGCCTCCTAGCTACAGAGGGACCCCAAACATGTGAGTTTCTATATTTTTGAACAGTAAATAAAATGTCTAAATATTACTAGTGTGTAATAGCATTACGTTTTTAGTATTAATGGTTAATGGTTGTCTTCTGGCTATCCCGTTCTCGTTCCCTCCCCAGCCTTCCCAAGCCCACCCTGAAGAAGGCTAATGTTCCTAGGCCCCGCAACACGGATGAGGATATCCAGGGTTCCAAGAACGCCCTGATCCAGGATCTGGAGAAGAAGCTGCGTACCAAAGAGGCCCGTAGGCAAAACAGCCAGGTATCCATTTTTAACAAACTGACCTGGCGTCAGTGGGGAGGGAAATATTTGTTTTTGTGTGGATATACAGTACCAGTCAAAAGTTTGGAGACACCTACTCATTTATGGGTTTTTCTTTATTTTTACTGTTTTCTACATAGTAGAATAATAGTGAAGACATCAAAACTATGGAATCATGTAGTAATCAAAATATATTTTATATTTGAGATTCTTCAAAGTAGCCACCCTTTGCCTTGATGACAGCTTTGCACACTCTTGGCATTCTCTCAACCAGTTTCATGAGGTACTCACCTGGAAGGCATTTCAATTAACAGGTGTGCCTTGTTAAAAGTTAATTTGCGGAATTTCTTTCCTTAATGTGTTTGAGCCGATCACTTGTGTTGTGACAAGGTAGGGGTGGTACACAGAAGATAGCCCTATTTGGTAAAAGACCAAGTCCATATTATGGCAAGAACAGCTCAAAGAAGCAAAGAGAAACGTCCATCATTAATTTAAGACTTGAAGTTCAGTCAATACAGAACATTTCAAGAACTTTGAAGTTTCTTCAAGTGCAATCACCATCAAGCGCTATGATGAAACTGGCTCTCATGAGGACCGCCACAGGAAAGAAAGACCCAGAGTTAGAGTTACCAGCCTCAGAAATTGCAGCCCAAAGAAATGCTTCAGAGTTAAAGTAACAGACACATCTCAACATCAACTGTTCAGAGGAGACGGCGTCAATCAGGCCTTCATGGTCGAATTGCTGCAACGATACCACTACTAAAGGACACCAATAATAAGAAGAGACTTGCTTGGGCCAAGAAACATGAGCAATTGACATTAGATCGGTGGAAATCTGTCCTGTGGTCTGATGAGTCCAAATTTGAGATTTTTGGTTCCAACTGGCGTGTCTTTGTGACACAGAGTAGGTGAACGGATGATCTCCGCGTGTGTGGTTCCCACCGTGATGCATGGAGGAGGTGGTGTGATGGTGTGGGGTTTCTTTGCTGGTGACACTGTTAGTGATTTATTTAGAATTCAAGGCACATTTGACCAGCATGGCTACCACAGCATTCTGCAGTGGTACACCATCCCATCTGGTTTGGGCTTCGTGGGATTATAAATTGTTTTTCAACAGGACAGTGAACCAAAACACCTCCAGGCTGTGTAAGGGCTATTTGACCAAGAAGGAGAGTGATGGAGTGCTGCATGAGATGACCTGGTCTCCACAACCCAATTGGGAGAGTTTGGGATAAGTTGGACCTCAGTGAAGGAAAAGCAGCCAACAAGTGCTCAGCATATGTGGGAAGTCCTTCAAGATGGTTGGAAAAGCATTCCTCGGGAAGCTGGTTGAGAGAATGCCAAGAGTGCGCAAGCTGTCATGAAGGCAAAGGGTGGCTTATTTTGAAGAATATAAAATATATTTTGATTTCTATAACACCTTTGTTTTTTGTTACTACATGATTCCATAGGTGTTATTTCATAGTTTTGATGTCTTCACTATTATTCTAGTAAAAATAAAGAAACCCTGGAATGAGTAGGAGTGTCCAAACTTACAACTGGTACTGTATGTATGTAGATAGGGAAATGTATAGTATGTGAGTCAAGACAGATGCTACAATCTAAATGTTAGTTTATTCCCAAACCACATTTAAATAAGTATTTGTTTACTCCACTACCACATGAATTCTGTACATGAACATGTGTGGTTCCTATTTGATTTTAACCCATATCAGCGTGCATCAGACCATTTAATACCACAATGTGGACCTGGCAGCTATGCAAGAGGAAAAGTTAGATTTAGTCATTTATCATTCCCTTGTAGCCTTCCTATATTAATGTAATTAATGTCAAGGACACACAACATCCTTGATGCCAGGTTCATTCTTCAATAGAAACCAACTTCCAATGAATGGAGGCTTCAGTGGAATCCCAGGGGCTTAGTGGACCAGTGTACTATGATCAACACAAGGTAGCTGTTGTGTTGAAATAGACACAACAACATTGGAGGCTGCTCTATGGACAGATTTACTGGCACAGCTGGTCCCAATTCACTCCCTACCCCTTCCAACTTATCCATAACCCTTCCATGTTTGCAGATCTTAATAGGTAGAAAGATTTCAGTGGTGGAGTTTCTACCATATTGCTTCCAATTAACGAATTGGAACCTACTGGCATTTTGCAGTATACTGACTGACCAGTGGCTGGTTTCCTGTCTGTCTCTTGACAGAAGCTGTCCTATGAGGAGCGCATGGCTCGGAGGTTGCTGGGTCCAGATAACGCTGCCTCTGTCTTTGAGAATTCCTCTGACTCACAACCCGACCAGGTATAATCTACGCATATCACTTCTACATCATCCATTACAGCCCATTTGGTTTGTAGGAAAGTTATTTAGGGAGGTACCTACACTTAGACGTTTACATATGAGTCATTTAGCAGACGCTCTTATCCAGAGAGACTTAGTGCATTCATCTTAAGATAGCTAGGTGGGACAACCACATCACAGGCATAGAAAGTACACTTTTCCTCAATACAGTAGTTCACTTAGCTCAAGTCATTGTATTTAAAGAATACATATTTTGCCATGCTACTGTATGTTTCCAGATGTTCTGATAATAGTTTGTCAGGCTGGGAGCCGTCGTTACTAATAGTATGTGGGTTTTAGGTTAGACGGGATGTTCCCTGTACCGTGTGTGACTAGTCCCCTGTCACTGTCCATCACCCCTGAATCCTCCTCACACAATGGGACTGGCCTCTGGCTCTGTTGTCCTCGTCAGTCACAGGAGATAAGTCTACAGCCAATCCACAGCGCTCTTCAAAGAATGCAGCTAGAAATAGCAGGGGTGAAGATTGTGTTCCAAAGCAGCATGTTCCCAGGGATTTGTAGTGTAGGATGCTGGGAAGAGACCACCACACACACAGTACAACACGTGCCCACACCACAGGTATAGCCCCTAGCCCTTTACATCCAACCATCCCCATTGACCTTGTCATGTACTTAGAAAGATTAGAAAGTCTGGTTATTTAAAAAGGTTGTTTCAAAGTAATGCATTTCAGGAGAAGATGCAGCCTTGAACCTAGACAACCTTTGTGGGTCAACTTTTGTTGGCTAGTGTAGAGGCAGAGATGAATCGCAGCTTATAAACAGTATAGGAATGGTTTTACACACAGATGGGTCCATTGCATACTTTTAATTCCCAAATCTCTGTCCTCTCTTGCAGCCAGAATCACCAGAGGGACGTAACACCGGAGGAATATGGTACCTTTCACCAACGGACGACAAAAGCATGTGCATAAATTGATAGTACATTACATATTGGTATACAGTTTTGCTGGTATGGAATGTGTTCTGCATTACATAATGAAGCTGTAGGTGATGAGAGGAGACCAGAAAGAGGGGCGCAGTGCTCCACGTGAGGGTGGAGATATGTGTGAATGAGGCTTGAGTTCTGGGATTGGGAGGCAGGTTGTCTGATCCGGGTTGGGTTTCCTGGCACTGCCGTGTGTTTGTGCCGTTTCCACCGTCTACCACGGGCTCCGGTTCCCCCCCCGGCCATGCCGTAATGAGGACAATTATAGACCATGTACTGAGCGTGTTGACATGTCTCTCTGGCTGTGTGGCTTCCTCACTGGTATTTCCTGAGATTGCCTTGTCTTCCAATGATGTACTGTATGTAAAGGGCACATGCTGTGCTGCTTGAAGTGAGTTGGTTTAGGATCCATGGATGGACTTGTTGTTAATTTGCTTGTCAATGTTATGGGGTTTTCTGTACTGTTGTTCAGCATGAATGGTGATGCAGCACCATTCATTAGTTCAATTAGCTCTCTGAACCTGAAAAGATGAAGAGTGAGCTCTTTTGTCTGCATAAGAAATCCCTCATTCAGCCATCAGAGCAGTTATGAAAGCTCCTTTGTTTCTATCCTCTCTCCTTTCACTTTCTCGCTCTTTCATTCTCTCTCGCTCTTTCTTATTCTTTTTTTCAAGGGGCAAACACCACTCTGGTACTGATGTCAACGAGGGCTCAGCCATCCAGGAGAAGTGCTATGCCCCACGCTTCATCCAGGTCCCCCAGGACCTCACGGTGGAGGAGGGCAGGTTCTGTAGGATCGACTTCAAGGTACAGAACTGGATACGCTCTAATCAGTTTAGTAATGCATGTTGATAGCTGGGATCCATTTCCTATGTAGGAACTTATTGCTGAGGTATCTTCTGTAAAGACCTTGTTGAACTATGACACTGACTCATGCAACACTTTTATTCAAGTGTAATGAAAGCCTCTGGTGACCTAACATGAAACCCAATAGCCCCTGTGAATAGAATAACCAGGTTGTAAAAGCTGCGCTCTACTCCCTATCACCCCCCCACTCTGGGCCCTTGCACTACGCCCCCTCATGACCCCCTAGTAGTCGACACTACAGTCCACACTCTCTCAGGGTCCTATTCATTAGCACACACCGTATCAATTTATTTTCTTATTGGGCAAGTTCAGGTTGTCCCTCAATGTTCCAGTCAGTTTTTTTCCTAATGAATACACCTCTTGCTGTGCCTTCAGGTGGGGGGTCTGCCCACCCCAGACGTGGCCTGGTACCTGGATGGTAAAGCCATCCGTCCGGACGACTACCACAAGATGCTGGTGTGTGAGAAGGGCGTGCACTCCTTCATCATCGAGATCGTGACGGTGCATCACGCCGGAGTCTACGAGTGTATTGCCAGGAACCGCGCCGGGGAGAACCGCTTCTCCATGAAACTGGAGGTTATCGGTAAGGGCTGTTTTGACTACTGTCAAATGAATTCCCATCGCTTAGCATTGATGACACTGCTCCACCTTCACCCCAACCCTTCATCTCCTCTCCAGCCCAGGAGGTGCTTCGCCCCCCTACCTTCGTCCAGAAGATGCTGAACTCTCGTGCCTTGGAGGGGGACACAGTGAGGTTAGAGTCTAAGGTGGCTGCCTCCCCTCCACCAAAGCTCTTCTGGAAGAAGGACAAAGACATGCTACGCATTGACCCCACCAGAATGAGGTGGGTGGAACTTCAATTCCATCACTTTCAGGACGTTTGTACAGCTTTTTTAGAAGGAGAAATACTCACCGTAGAGATTGTAATTTCTGTCCCTTAGCTGAGTAGAATATGTCTGAAGTGTACATGTGCTAATTAGCTGATATAGCTTTGCTAGGTAATGTGAACCTCTTAGCTGAAAGTGAGAGGTTCTATTGATTCCATAAGAGGCTAACCCAGGCCTGATGTCTGTCTCCCAGCCTGTACCAGGACGGCACAGGAAGTCAATGCCTGCTCATTGAGAGGCTAGTCAAATCTGATGCAGGCTGGTACACCCTGTCTGCCATCAATGAGGCCGGCATGTCCACCTGCAATGCCAGACTGGATGTAGGAAGTAAGTGGACCTTGTGCACTTGTGCGTGCGTGGTTTGAAGTTAAGCACAGACTAGTGTTCAGTTCAGAGGTAAATTGGCTGTTCCCTGTCCATGGTAGCTGTTTAGAATTCAACTCATAAACACCACAAAAGCTTTGGCCATCAACCTCCTGTGGCCCTACACAGCTGTCCTCATGCTGACATCTGCACTAGTGGGACAAGCGGGGATTACAGCCGAGACAGACAACGTAACCTTGCACTCAGAATGTCTGCTATGGCAGGGCAGTGAAATGGCACACTGCACTACTGTACTATGAATTACCAGTGTTGTACAATAACTTATGTACTGTAGCAGCAGGGGGAAATGTTGTTATTCAATATTCGTAGCACTTTCTCCTGTTAGAATGAAGCAGAGGCCTCTTTCTAGCTTGTTTCTCCAGTGTAAATAGAGGGTAATTCCCTGGAATGTATCCCTTGTCCCGCAAATGGTTGCCATGGCAGTGCAGGCTGATTAGAAACCCATAGCAGATATATTACTAGGGAAATGCGGGCCTGGCTGGCTATTGTATTTCCCCTCGATCACATAACATGCCATCTGTTATGCGGACTGAGAGCGGCCATGATGAAGTTAACCTCCATTCAGCCTAGCTCGCTGAAGTCAAGTCTGTAATGGATCAGGTGAGAGTGCGTATTTTGCTGTCCACTCGGGCTTACTAAATGGAAAAACTGACGACTTTGCTCATATAATTGTCTCCGCGCTGTAATATCAGGCTCCAAATGTACAGTAACATTTGGCCGTGCACTCTGCTGACCAGAAGGAAAGCTCGTCTTTCGACCCCCAAGGGTTGAATCTGTAACTGGAGCTGGGGCTTAATACATCTCTTATATAAGCTGTTATACCAGAGCGGTTTCTCTGGTTATTTTAGGAAACTCTCTTAGGATATCTACACATTCCTCCTCCTGTGGATTAGGAGAACCAACCATTTCTCAGAATGTTTAAAATAATAGGTTGGTAACATTTGACAACGACCGGCTTTATTTAAATGTTTTATTACCTGGCTCAAACACATTTCCTCTATTATTGCATTAGAGGTTCAAGGGTTCTATTCTGAATATATCCTGACCTTTTTATTCCATTCTGTCTCTGCAGCTCGCACCAACAAGCCTGCCCCCCCTACAGGCAAGCATTTTAAAGTCCCCCTACTCAGCCATCTCCCCATCCTGACTCCGGACCCCCCCCAGCACACGGCCCCCCTTTATGAGAGTGAGGAGCTTTAGACGACACTAAACCAGCAGTATAATAACCTGTTGTACCCCTCTGCTTCACTTTATACTGGTCTATCAGTCACTCTGTCCACTGAGGCAGTCATGTTGTCTGTCTGGGGGAGGAAATTAAAATCAGATACCCACAGTGCCTCAGTCTTAACCCAGGACACCTCACCAGTCCCTGCATTTGTCAAACACTTTAGTTTGAGTCCTTCTGGGGCTTTTTTTAATCAAGGTTGGCCTGGTCAGATGGTGTCCTCAACATCATCCTCTAGTATGGTGAAGCTTACCTGGCCCGAGCACAGACCTTTGTCAAATGCTGTCTCTGTGGTTTGCTGTTCTAGTTGATAGAGAATGAATCATGTATTGTCTCCAGACATGTAACTCTTTTGAAGTTCCTTTATGAAAAGCAGGATTTTTATGACTGCTGTTTCAATTGAGACTCTCTCTTTCTGGTTTTAAAGGTACAATTATTTTAATGTATAAACTATTTATTGGACAATTCTGAAATGTAAATGGTTGCCTTCACCCAAATTTACAACAACCGAGGTCTGATTCTGACCATAGAAAAACATTTTGTGAAGTCTTATGTACCGTGTATGTGAAATTGAATGAATGCGTAATAAAGTTTTACTGACCTTAACACAGGTGGTCTCATTTCACTTTCAAAATATATAGCAAATTGAGTTCTTATAGATGGGAAGCATTGTAGCATGCAGTTTTTCATGAAGAAAATCAAAACATTTTTACTTGTTATGCAGATGACCGACCTTTGTGTGAAGGGAAAACTGGTAAATATAAGACCCAGGTCCCTTTTGACACAGCACCTAGCAACCACAGGAAGTCAAAGCCCTTTGGACCAAGGTGAAGTCTCTTCATCCTGTGCTGATAAGGCCCAGACATTTCATACACAATCATGCCCTCTGTTATACTGTTTATCTGGCTGTATTGGGCCCCTCTAGGATGTATTCTGGTGAATCGACTCATCACACGCTACTGTTTATCCTGTTGCCTAGTCATATGTACCCCTGCACATCGACTGGGTACTGGTACCCTGTGTATATAGCTGTTATCGTTACTCATTGTGTAAGTAAGTATTTCACTGTTAGTCTACGAAACGTGAGGAATAACATTTGAAGTGCTTGACAATGTCCTCTCCATACTCAATGATAGACAGTTTAAAAAAAAATAATAATAGTGGTCGTGTCTCGCTCTGAGTATAGTATGTCCATTTGTTGGGGAAAAGTTTAGTCAACGCTGACTGCAGCCTTGATGGTTTCCCAATAATATCATGAGCAACCAGAGGGGGAAAAGTCTGACATTATCTGAGCGTTCAGATCTCCACATCGCTCTCCTTGTCGTTGTCATGGTCACCATCGTAGAACTCATTGGCTGCCTCTGGCCTGTAAAGAGAACAAGCTATTTAGTTCCAGACTATCCCACACCATACTAATGTCAGTTACTATATACACGTAGACTAAGGCTGGGATTCAATCCAATCGTGTTGTCGGCGATGTGCGTGCAGACACCACATCCATGGTAAATGCTGCATTTGTCGGCGCAATCGAATTGAATCCTGTCCTTGGTCATATTGATTCCTTTAACATGTGTCACAGAGCTGGGACGATAAAACAAGTTACATTGCCTTCCTCTTACCGAGGCATTTTGCTACACAACACTCCTGTAGATTGTTCTAAAACAAATACTTGGTCAACAGTAATGGGCTTTGCATTATGTTGATTCCTGATATGAAAGTATCTGCCTGTTTCACTGTTGGCTACTGTGTGAGATGCATTCTGAGAGCACAAGCACATGTAGGCCATCATTGTAAATAAAAATGTGTTCTCAAATGACTTGCCTAGTTAAATATAAATTAAGAAAATGACCGTTGCTCAAACTGCTATTGTGGGAAAAAGTTAAGCAACTACTGTTCTAGCTACAGAGAGGAAAGTCACAGCTTTCTGTATAATTTCTCACCTCTTGCTATTGAGTTCATGACACCACTTTAGAACCGCAGTGGGCTGTGGTTTTGATGTGCCCGCAGAGAGCGATTTGCAGTGAATTGGCCTACAAATCAGCTGGGCTAGACAATCTGTACCCTCTCTAAAATTATCAGCCGCCATTGCTGCAACCCCCTATTACCAGTCTGTTCAACCTCTCTTTCGTATCGTCTGAGATTCCTAAAGATTGGAAAGCTGCCGCGGTCATCCCCCTCTTCAAAAGGGGGTGACACTCTAGACCCAAATTGTTAGACCCATATCCATCCTGCCCTGCCTTTCTAAAGTCTTCAAAAGCCAAGTGAACAAACAGATCACTGACCATTTAGAATGCCACCATACCTTCTCCGCTGTGCAATCTGGTTTCCGAGCTGGTCACGGGTGCACCTCAGCCACGCTCAAGGTACTAAACGATGTCATAACCGCCATCGATAAAAGACAGTACTGTGCAGCCGTCTTCATCGACCTTGCCAAGGCTTTCAACTTTGTCAATCACCGTATTCTTATCGGCAGACTCAACAGCCTTGGTTTCTCAAATGACTGCCTCACCTGGTTCACCAACTACTTCTCAGAGTTCAGAGTGTCAAATCGGAGGGCCTGTTGTCCGGACCTCTGGCAGTACCACAGGGTTCAATTCTCGGGCCGAATCTTCTCTGTATATATCAACGATGTCGCTCTTGCTGCGGGTGATTCCTTGATCCACCTCTACGCAGACGACACCATTCTGTATACATCTGGCCCTTCTTTGGACACTGTGTTAAACTTAAAAACAAGCTTCAATGCCATACAACACTCCTTCCGTGGCCTCTAACTGCTCTTAAATGCTAGTAAAACTAAATGCATGCTCTTCAACCAATCGCTGCCCGCACCCGCCCGCCCAGCATCACTACTCTGGACGGTTTTGACTTAGGTATTTGTAGTTGTCCACATATTCTAGGTGTCTGGCTAGACTGTAAACTCTCCTTCCAGACTCATTAAGCATCTCCAATCCAAAATTAAATCTAGAGTCGGCTTCCTATTTCGCAAGCAAAGCCTCCACTCACGCTGCCAAACACCCTCGTAAAACTGACTCTTCTACCGATCCTCGACTTCGGCGATGTCATTTACAAAATAGCCTCCAACACTCTACTCAGCAAACTGGATGCAGTCTATCACAGTGCCAACCGTTTTGTCACCAAAGCCCCATATACCACCCACTACTGCGACCTGTATGCTCTTGTCGGCTGGCCCTCGCTACAACTGAAGTCGGAAGTTTACATACGCCTTAGACAAATAAAATCACATTTATTTGTCACATACACATGGTTAGCAGGTGTTAATGCAAGTGTAGCGAAATGCTTGTGCTTCTAGTTCCGACCATGCAGTAATATCTAACAAGTAATATAACCTAACTATTTCACAACAACTACCTTATACACACACAAGTGTAAAGGAATGAATAAGAACATGTACATACAAATATATAAATGAGTGATGGCCGAACAGCATAGGCAAGATGCAGTAGATGGTATAGAGTACATTATATACATATAAGATGAGTAATGTAGGGTACGTAAACATTATATAATATAAAGTGGCTAGTGATAAATTGATTACATCAATTTTACCATTATTAAAGTGGCTAGAGTTGAGTCAGCATGTTGGTAGCAGCCACTCAATGTTAGTGATGGCTGTTTAATAGTCTGATGGCCTTGAGATAGAAGCTGTTTTTCAGTCTCTCGGTCCCCGCTTTGATGCACCTGTACTGACCTCGCCTTCTGGATGATAGCGGGGTGAACAGGCAGCGGCTCGGGTGGTTGCTGTCCTTGATGATCTTTTTGGCGTTCCTGTGACAGCGGGTGGTGTCCTGGAGGGCAGGTAGTTTGCACCCGGTGATGCGTTGTGCAGACCTCACTACCCTCTGGAGAGCCTTCTGGTTATGGGCGGAGCAGCTGCCGTATCAGGCGGTGATACAGCCCGACAGGATGCTCTCGATTGTGCATCTGTAAAAGTTTGAGTGTTTTTGGTGACAAGCCAAATTTCTTCAGCCTCCTGAGGTTGAAGAGGCGCTGCTGCGCTTTCTTCACCATGCTGTCTGTGTGGACCATTTCAGTTTGTCAGTGATGTGTACGCCGAGGAACTTAAAAAACACTCTCCACCACTGTCCCGTCAATGTAGATAGGGGGCTGCTCCCTCTGCTGTTTCCTAAACTCAGTTTTTCCACAATTCCTGACATTTAATCCTAGTAAAAAATTCCCTGTTTTAGGTCAGTTAGGATCACCACTTTATTTTAAGAATGTGAAATGTCAGAATAAAAGTAGAGAATCATTTCAGGTTTTATATCTTTCATCACATTCCCAGTGGGTCCGAAGTTGACATCCACTCAATTAGTATTTGGTAGCATTGCCTTTAAATTGGGTGAAACGTTTTAGGTAGCCTTCCACAAGCTTCCCACAATAAGTTGGTTGAATTTTGCCCCATTCCTCCTGACAGAGCTGGTGTAACCGAGTCAGGTTTGTAGGCCTCCTTGCTCACATACGCTTTTTCAGTTCTGCCTACAACCTTTCTATCGGATTGAGGTCAGGGCTTTGGGAGTATGCCTGGGGTCATTGTCCATTTGGAAGACACATTTGCAACCAAGATTTAACTTCCTGACTGATGTCTTGAGATGTTGCTTCAATATATTCACATAATTTTTCTTCCTCATGATGCCATCTATTTTGGGAAGTGCACCAGTCCCTCCTGCAGCAAAGCACCCCCACAACATGATGCTGCCACCCCCATGCTTCACGGTTGGGATGGTGTTATTCGGCTTGCAAGCTTCCCTCTTTTTCCTCCAAACATAACGATGGTCATCATGGCAAAACAGTTATATTTTTGTTTCATCAGACATGAGGACATTTCTCCAAAAAGTACAATCTTTGTCCCCATGTGCAGTTGCAAACCGTAGTCTGGCTATTTTATGGCGGTTTTGGAGCAGTGGCTTCTTCCTTGCTGAGTGGCCTTTCAGGTTATGTTGATATAGGACTCGTTTTACTGTGGATATAGATACTTTTGTACCTGTTTCCTCCAGCATCTTCACATGGTCCTTTGCTGATGTTCTGGGATTGATTTGCACTTTTCGCACCAAAGTACGTTCACCTCCAGGAGACAGAACGCATCTCCTTCCTGAGCGGTATGACGGCTGCGTGGTCCCATGGCGTTTATACTTGCGTACTATTGTTTGTACAGATGAACATGGTATTTTAAGGTGTTTGGAAATTGCTCACAAGGATGAACCAGACTTGTGGAGGTCTACAATTTTTTTTCTGGGGTCTTGGCTGATTTCTTTTGATTTTCCCATGATGTCAAGCAAAGAGGCACTGAGTTTGAAGGTAGGCCTTGAAATACATCCACAGGTACACCTCCAGTTGACTCAAATTATGTCAATTAGCCTATCAGAAGCATCTAAAGCCATGACATCCTTTTCTGGAATTTTCCAAGCTGTTTAAAGGCACAGTCAACTTAGTGTAATGTAAACTTCTGACCCACTGGAATTGTGATAGTGAATTATAAGTGAAATAATCTGTTTGTAAACAATTGTTGGAAAAATTACTTGTGTCATGCACAAAGTAGATGTCCTAACCGTCTTGCCAAAACTATAGTTTGTTAACAAGAAATTTGTGGAGTGGTTGAAAAACAAGTTAATAACTCCAACCTAAGTGTATGTAAACTTCCGACTTCAACTGTACATATTTGTCGCCAAACCCACTGGCTCCAGGTCATCTATAAGTCTTTGCTAGGTATAGCTTCGCCTTATCTCAGCTCACTGGTCACCATAGCAACACCCACCCGTAGCACGCGCTCCAGCAGGTTTATCCCACTGGTCATCCCCAAAGCCAATACCTACTTTGGCCGCCTTTCCTTCCAGGTCTCTGCTGCCAATGACTGGAACGAATTGCAAAAATCGCTGAAGTTGGAGACTTATAGCTCCCTCACTAACTTTAAGCATCAGCTATCTGTGTAGCTTACCGATCGCTGCAGCTGTACATAGCCTAACTTTCTACCACAACCCCATATTGTTTTTATTTAGATGTGCAAAAAAAGTCACTCCAGTGTTAATTTGCTAAATTGTAATACTTCGCTACTATGGCCTATTTATTGCCTTACCTCCTTACTCCATTTGCACACACTGTATATAGATTTTTCTATTGTGTTATTGACTGTACGTTTGTTTATCCCATGTGTAACTCTGTGATGTTGTTTGTGTCGCACTGCTTTGCTTCATCTTGGCCAGGTCGCAGTTGTTAATGAGAACTTGTTCTCAACTGGCCTACCTGGTTAAATAAAGGTGAAATTATTTTTATTTAAAAAAATTAACAGGTAGCCAAGGCCTAGCGCTGGAACGTTTGTAGGACATTAGCCTACATTTACTGATAGAGTATTCAACTAGCCTACATAGCAACAATCATATTTAGAGTTAGCAATCTAGTGTTTTGAGTTCCCACTTCCTTAGGTGGTAAATAATATTGCCAATATGCACAAGGATTTAGCAAATTTTCTGAAGTGTCATAAATAAAATCTAGATCCTATTTTGACAGGTTGCACATCAATCATGCATTCCCTGTATTGTTTAGATTATTTTTTTTAAATGTACTTTTTTAATCATAGGCTACCATCTCAGTTTTCTTACTTGGCACTGGAATTGATTTTGTTTGCTAGAGACCTGCAACTGTCCATAAAAAAAAAATATATTGCGTAAAAGTTATATTTATCACAATCTGACTTTGTCCATATTTGTCCAACAAAATGTACGTTTATTGCGATATGAATTGATTTTCCCCATACTGCCCAGCTCTAGCGTCACATATGGCAGTGTGTGTTGACCTGGAATAGTTGTCCTCTGAGCCCCTCTCATCTGGGTCTCCCTCGTCAGTGCGCTCGTAGCTCAGGATGTCCGAGGGCACGTCGTGGATCTGGACACTGGGGGAGTGGTTCAACATCTTCAAGTTCTCAAAGACCGTTGAACGGATCTGCTCCAGGTACTAAACAAGCACAAGATGGAGATAAATGACTTACACCATGGAGAGAATTCTGTTTGAATTGTTAAACAGTATGTAGACTGTGGTTCAGAAAGAGAGAGGGAGAACCGCATGCTGTATGTCCTCAAACTGACCTGTCGGGAGTTCTGGTTCTCTATCCTGGTGCTGACGTCTGGGTGGAGTGTGAAGTCTGGAGCAAAATACTCAAAGTACTCTGAAGGGGTGAGGAGAAAAAAATGAGCAAATGGAAAAACAGTGGCAGAAGAGCTTAGGCTTGCTCGCTTACCGCTATAGGGCAGCTCATCACTAATTGGCTCATCAACCAGGAGAGAGGTCTCATAGGTCCTGGAATAGAAGAGCAACCGAGTTCATTCTTAAGTGGTTCCATATACACTGTGAGAATGTTCTCTTGGTCTCCATCAAAAACAACTGTCTCCTAATCTCCCCACTATAGTTCAGTTACAGCACTGAGAGAAATGAGCCCTCACCAGCATCTGGCCACGTTGCGTACTGTGTACCCTCCTCCTCCCAGTACCAGCAGGGGAATCCTGAAGCTCTTCACAAACTCCACACACTCCCTATAGAAAACATGTACCCTGGGTGAGAGTTTACCATAACCTGGCTCCTGTGTTAAATTGGTACAGGATTGGTTTTCTATAATCCCTTAAATTTGTTCTCCTACCAACAGGTGGCAGTGCATCCTCATAATATAGAGTACATTGAAATCCATCCTCCAAACATGTATCCTTATCACTATTAAGACACTTACCCATAAAGCTGTGTTCAAAGGCCATTTAAGACTGATTTAAGTGTTGGTGAGGGTTATAATGTATTATTTATTGAGCAAGACACCTACCCATGGCCTCGTATACTGAGGTTGAAGCACCCTAATCTGTCACAGCCCAGAGAGTCAGCCCCACACTGTCAATGACAAGAGGTACATGTGAGTCCCATACTCAATACCACAATTCATGCAAAATACCACTGATGATCTCTGGCTGCCAAATTATCACCTGAAGAACGATACAGGTTGGCTGGTAGAAGTCCACCACTTGCTTGATGACTGGCTGAAAGAGTTGCCTGTAGCCTAAAACAGAGTGATATAATGTTAAGGTATTGGACACATGGAAGAAAATTCATCCTTTCAATAATTTTTGATATTGACAAAGTGATATAATTGATCCCCTATCAAAAATAAGGAAACGTCTGTTGTTGGATATTATCCTGCATACTATCAGACCTTCTGAACTGTAACAGCCATCAGATAGATGTAAATAGTTTAGAGTGCATGTAAACTACCAGTCAGGCAGCCTAACATCTGATAATAGCACTCCCCAGGGACATCTCAATGGCCTCAGTCTAATAGCACTATCAGAGTGGAGCGCCAGAGAGCCAGCCTGAGTGGGAGATCCAGGAAGGACACTACTCACTCTGGTCATCGATCCCATCCCGGAGAGGCACGTTTAGGCAATAGTACCGGCCACTCTCAGCCCCTACCTCATACATGTCACCTATGGGACAAAACAGACAATATTTGTTTAAACAAAGAATAAGCTCATTAAGACAACCTCTATTGTCCCATAGAGATATTCAATAATTTTGTAATTAAGACAAACTCAAATCAAATGTTATTGGTCACATACACATGGTTAGCAGATGTTAATGCGAGTGTAGCGAAATGCTTGTGCTTCTAGTTCCGACAGCGCAGTAATATCTAACAAGTAATCTAACAATTCCACAAATACCTAATACACACAAATCTAAAGGAGTGAATGAGAATATGTACATATAAGTATATGGATGAGCGATGGCCGAGCGGCATATTCAAGGTGCAGTAGATGGTATAAAATACAGTATATACATGTGATATGAGCAATGTAAGATATGTAAACATGATTAAAGTGGCATTATTTAAAGTGCCATTGTTTAAAGTGACTAGTGATCCATTTATTAAAGTGGCCAGTGATTGAGTCTCAATGTAGGCAGCAGCCTCTCTGAGTTAGTGATTGCTGTTTAGCAGTCTGATGGCCTTGAGATAGAAGCTGTTTTTCAAATCTCTCTGTCCCAACTGTATCTGTATTTCTGGTTTTAACAGCTTTAATATGGCTTGTCTTACCTGTCCCTGGAAAGAAGTAGTTCCCGTACTTGTGGAAGGATACAGTCATGACCCGATCAGTCAGGTAGAAGGCTTCCTGCACCCCATCACCATGGTGAATGTCAATGTCTATGTACAACACACGCGGGTGGTACCTAAAGGGACATTTACATTATTAGTTGTTAGAGATCCTTAGCGGGACGTGAACCCACAAAATGGACAAAAACATAATAAAAAGACTGTAGGGGTGCTTTGCTCTTACTTCAGAAGCTCTAGTATACTGATGACAATGTCATTCACATAGCAAAATCCAGAGGCCTGAAAACCAAAACAAATGAAATCATGATATCATAGAGCTGTACATAGGCAGGTGACCAGAGGCCGTAGAAATAAATTGTCTTGACAAAGAAACAAAATGTTGCCTAATTCTTACCTCAAATTTCTTAGCATGATGAAGACCCCCGGCCCAGTTGATGGCGATGTCACATATCTGCAAAGCAACGGTCCCGATCATTGATCAAATCTAAATCTGGTCAACAATTTACCTGGCTGTATAAATTGCTGAATGGGTCTTAATAAATATGTCCGAGCCGTAAATAGAATACATTTATAACAGAAAATAAGATGAGTTTGCTGGGGGGGCATACCTTGTGGTTTAGCTGTGTTGCTCCCTGTAGAGATGCTCCTGTATACCTGGAGCAGAACTCAAACAGGCCTGGGAATACAGGGCTGACAGAGGACACGTTACCTTTATACAAGCCACATAGATAGATCAACAGCTGCACATTACACTGATCATAATATTACATGAGTCAAAAGAACATTCTGTACTTTGACAAATATGTATTTCACACAAAAGATCTTAGTCACATGAATCCAAATATACGCCAGGGAGTAATGTAAGCTAATACATTATAGAAGATGATAAGACATTCTCACCAGTCATCCCCAACATTAAAGGTGTTGAGACTCTTTGTGAAACCCTGCATATTGTTGGGGCTGACCTTCTGCAGAAAGTCAATGTAATCTTCTGAGTGGAATCGGCACATGTCATGTTGTGAGGCTTTGTATGGTTTGAAAACCTGTGAAACAAGGACCATTCAAATTAACATGGTGTCAAGAAGGACATGAACTTGTCTGGTTTAATCAGGGCCTATTCATTTAGCTGATTATGTTGCAAAACGTTTCTTAAACGAAGCAAACAGACATAAACGGGGAGGGACCTACCTGAATTTGGCCAATAGAAACCCTTGTTTTAGTTGCAAAACTGTTTGGACTAATGATTACATCCCCAACCTTTTCAGCATGTTTATCATCAGCAGGACTTACCTGCATCTTTTTGTAGAGGCCATAGTGCAAAACAAGGCTGTGCGTCAGCGAGAGACGATGGGGTTTCATAGGGTGACCAGCACCTTGATAAGGAAAGGAAAACATGTGTCCGTGGATTGTCCTCTCATATGCAGTTATCAATGTCCTGATTTCTCTGTGGTTCTTCTGCGTGATGCTATCATTCATAACATGCCAGCTAAATAGCTGTAGAATAAAGAAACTCTTGCAAACACACGACTAATAGCTAGTAACGTTAGCGAGTTCAATTCACCTGATTGCTAGCAGAAATAAGAATCTAATACTAAAGTTAGCTATCGAGCTAATCACAAATTGAAGAGGAAATAGTAGGTAGCCTAGCGGTTAAGAGCGTTGGGCCAGTTACCGAAAGGTCGCTGGTTCGAATCCCCTAGTTGACTAGCTGAAAAATCCTTCAATATGTCATTGAGCACTTAACTCTAATTACTCCTGTAAGTCGCTCTGGATACGAGCGTCTGCTAAATAACAACAATTTAAATAGTTAGCTAGCCGGCTTCTTATTAACATGCTAATCTGCTTCGTGCCTTTTGTAACCAAAATGAATCTTACCATAATGAAAGTTCCCCACATCCGGATCATAAAAATATGCTGTTCTGTTGGACATTGCAAAAGAGACTTCTTGCTTTTTCTACCGTTCGCTGGGTATTTGTTCGCCACTGTAAATGTATCTTTCCTTCATTTAGAAAGTAGTCGCCATTGTAAACAGCGAGTAAAACATACGTCATTGTCCAGCGACAAGCGAAGGGGGCGGGCAAAGACAGTACCAAAGTTTATGTATAGTGTACCCGATTTGCCACCAATCACCCCATTAAAAGGTGGAAACATTTTACCAATCACACAATTCATATGGTGAATGTGGTATCCCATACGCCACATGTGTGGTACGTGTTACCTTTGAATAGTGATTCAGAACCACACATTGTACTGTGTGATACGCGACATTTTCAATGGTGATTTGAACTAAGACTGAGTGCGCATGTTCGCCATAGAAGCCAACCCCAAAACCTTTCCCGGGAGTTTGTGTGATTGGTAAAATGATTCCACCTTTTAATGGGGTGATTGGTGACTAATCGGGTGAATATCCGCCCTAACAATTGGAGTCGTTGACCACAAAGCGGCACAGCGGGCTGTCCAGCGTCCACCTATGCATTCTTTGCATTGGAGTAATTGTATTTTTGTAACAAAATATATTTAACTAGGCAAGTCAGTTAACCTCTACAGGATCGGTGGGTTCCCCGCTGGAGGTTGAGCTAACGTAGGCTAATGCGATTAGCATGAGGTTGTAAGTAACAAGAATATTTCCCAGGACATAGACATATCTGATATTGGCAGAAAGCTTAAATTCGTGTTAATCTAACTGCACTGTGCAATTTACAGTAGCTATTACAGTGAAAGACTTACATGCTATTGTTTGAGGAGAGTGAACTTAAACATGTATTAATAAACCAATTAGGCACATTTGGGCAGTCTTGATACAACATTTTGAACAGAAACGCAATGGTTCATTGGATCAGTCCAATAAATTGTAAAATGCACTGCTGCCATCTAGTGGCCAAAATCTAAATTGCGCCTGGGCTGGAATAATACATTATGGCCATTCTCTTACATTTCAAAGATGATGGTACATCTTTGTATTATCTTTTACCAGATCCAATGTGTTATATTCTCCTACATATATTTCACATTTCCACAAACTTTTGTGTTTCCTTTCAAATGGTACCAATAATGCATATCCTTGCTTCAGGGCCTGAGCTACAGGCAGTTAGATTTGGGTACGTCATTTTAGGCGAAAATTGAAAAAAGGGCTAATCCTTAAGAACAAATTCTTATTTACAATGACGGCCAAACCCGGACGACGGGCCAATTGTGCGCCGCCCTATGGGACTCCCAATCACGGCCGGTTGTGATACAGCCTGGATTCGAATCAGGGTGTCTGTAGTGACGCCTCTAGCACTGAGATGCAGTGCCTTAGACTGCTGCGCCACTAGGGAGCCCAATCAACCAATCAAATGTATTTATAAAGCCCTTTTTACATCAGCAGATGTTACAAAGTGCTATACAGAAACCCAGCCTAAAACTCTAAACAGCAAGCAATGTAGAAGCATAGTGGCTAGGGAAAAATCCCTAGAAAGGCAGGAACCTAGGAAGAAACCTAAAGAGGAACCAGGCTGAGGGGTGGCCAGTCCTGGAGATTATAAGAGTACATGGCCATTAAGGCCAGATTGTTCTTCAAGATGTTCAAACGTTCATAGATGACCAGCAGGGTCAAATAATAATCACAGTGGTTGTACAGGGTGCAACAGGTCAGTACCTCAGGAGTAAATGTCAGTTGGTTTATCATAGCTGAGCATTCAGAGGTCGAAACAGCAGGTGCGGTAGAGAGAGAGAGGGTCGAAAACAGCAGGCCAGGGACAAGGTATCCCGTCTGGTGAAACAGGTCAGGGTTCCATAGCCGCAGGCAGAACAGTTGAAACTGGAGCAGCAGCACAACCAGGTGGAATGGGGGCAGCCAGGAGTCATCAGGCCAGGTAGTCCTGAGGCTCAGATCCTCCGGGAGAGGAGGAAGAAAGGGAGAGCGAGATAATTAGAGGGAACATACTTAAATTCACACAGGACACCAGATAAGACAGGAGAATTACACCAGATATAACACTGACCCTAGCCCCCCGGCACATAAACTATTGCAGCATAGATACTGAAGGCTGAGACAGGGTTGGGTCGGGGGACACTGTGGCCCCATCCGACGATACCCCCAGACAGGGCCAAGCAGACAGGATATAATCCCAGCCCCCACACCACTAGAGGGATATCAACAGACAACCAATTTACTACCCTGAGACAAGGCTGAGTTTAGCCCACAAAGATCTCCTCCACAGCACAAGGACAAGGGGGCGCAAAACCGGACAGGAAGATCACGTCTGTGACTCAACCCACTCAAGTGACGCACCCCTCCTAGGGACGGCATGGAAGAGCACTAGTAAGCCAGTGACTCAGCCCCCGTAATAGGGTCAGAGGCCGAGAATCCCTGTGGAGAGAAGGGAGCTGGCCAGGCAGAGACAGCAAGGGCGGTTTGTTGCTCCAGTACCTTGTCGTTTACCTTCGCACCCCTGGGCCAGACTACACTCAATCATAGGACCTACTGAAGAGATGAGTCTTCAGTAAAGACTTAAAGGTCGAGACCGAGTGTACGTCTCACATGGATTGGCAGACCGTTCCATAAAAATGTTGATCTATAGGAGAAAGCCCTGCCTCCAGCTGTTTACTTAGAAATTCTAGGGACAATAAGGAGGCCTGAGTCTTGTAACCATAGCGTATGTGTAGGTATGTGCGGCAGGACCAAATCGGAGAGATAGGTAGTAGCAAGCCTTTGTAGGTTAGCAGCAAAACCTTGAAATCAGCCCTAGCCTTAACAGGAAACCAGTGTAGAGAGGCTAGCACTGGAGTAATGTGATCAAATTTTGGGGTTCTCGTCAAGATTCTAGCAGCCTGGTTTAGCACTAACTGAAGTTTATTTAGTGCTTCTTCCAGGTATCCAGAGAGTAGAGCATTGCAGTAGTCTAATCTAGAAGTGTCAAATCATGGATGGATTAGTTTATCTACTATACATCAGTTTTGGACAAAAAGTTTCAGATTTTTGCAATGTTACGAAGATTGTAATCTAGTTTTAAATATTCAATTAGGATTGTTGAGGTCAACCGCCTGTATTCAATGGAGAGAGACGCTATACTACTAGCCTCATGTCATGAATATGCATAGCCATCTCGAGACAAGTCAGACATAAAGTAATTTTTTCTCAAAGTTGCCGGGATGTCATGTGTCCTACTTATATCAGTACACTCAAAACAATTTAAGATTACGAAACGTATATTCGATCAAATTAACCTCACATAGCAAATAAGCCATTAATTATTTTGTTTACAAAACTTGACACTCTCATTGACCCCCATACAAAAACTTCTCGCTTGGTGGGCGAAACAACGAAAAAACGCCACCTGCTGGAGGGAGACAGCTTCTCCGCCGATTTGGGCCTCTCTTCCTCTTCGTCTCTGACAGTCCCATACAATACAGTCTGTGGGGCGGGGATAGAAAGAGCGGCTTGGGAAATGTACTACCAATCACAGCCGCTAGGAGCTAGGCTATACTTTCTCCCTGGCTACACATGGCAGTCCTGACTGGCAGTCCGGCTGTTTTTTTTTATTATGGGTCAAATGTTGAGAGAAAGAAAAATTTCAGAGCTTAGTAAAAAAAAATCGTAGTTCACTTTTTATGATGAGTGTGACTTATTGTAAGCAAATTTGATATATATATGATGTGTTTACTAGCCTATATCCTTCACATAGCCTTCTGGTTATTCAAATGGATTCCCCTTTATGTGGATAATGCATGGTGCTGACAAAACTAGCTTGATATCACTTTAGTTTAATCATATCATGTGTAAACTTGTCCAGTTACTCTTTAACTCTTCTGTTCTAAGGGGGGTGTTCTTCAAGAAACAACATCTCATTGTAGTTATTGGATTAACGTCTAATGCACCTGTCTATGTAGATATTGTTGTTTATTTTTAACTGGACTACTAGAACAACTATTGATTCAAACATCTTACAAATTTAAGCATTTGTAGGTATTATGTAGGCTTTTGAAATCAGTTATTCAATGCTTCACTTTCAAATGTGGGATTTTTTCAATTATTTACTGAATAGCATAGATTAATTGGACCAATTGGATGAATTGTAAAAGTGTAACAGTCTAGCCTCAAAAATCTGTCCTCAAAATAAAATAACGGCTACACAATATGTCTTTGCAATTTTCCCTTTAAATAACTTGCAGAATCTCCTTCCCTCCGTTTGCTCCAGAGCAGCTCTCGTTTGGCCAGAAGAAAACCGTAGCGGATATCAATGGATTTACTCTATGAGATCACACACCTATCGGGATAGCATCCACATTTACTACGGGTTCATAATGTTTCTGAAAGAACGTAAGTAGGGTGCTTTGCAACTCGTTAAATAATGATAAAAGGGAACGGTTCATTATAGACTGTCGATGGGCGTATGGTCTGTTCAAGTCAGCAATTGAACCTTGGGAGCGTATAATGCAGCAAATGAATTGCTACAATGTTGTTATTCACAGCGATGGAAACATTATTACTATGGGAATGATATTATAGGATTATAATTAATATATATATATATATAGTTTAGCGCAGCAGTGTGTCATTGATCAATTATGTAGACTGCCTGATTTAGTCACGATGATGGAGCTACAGTATCAGGCGCTCAAGTGCATCCTCGGTCAAGTTCCGACTCAGACAGATCCAGACTCAGCAAGAATATCGGGTTGTCATATTTGTCCTTGTCAAAATTCCATCACGTGTGCATGTCGTACAGTAACTACTAGCGCATTTAAAATACCAAGGGCAGATGTGTCATCATGGGCCATGAGGCCACCTGAACCTTGCAAAAGATGGAGTGCACTGCGGGGTGGTCACTCTCTCTGTTGTGGGTCTTTCATTTAGGCTACCGTTGTAGTTACGGGCCACCATGTCACGATTGATTTTCGGACTTCACTAGTTTTTGTTAAAAGGATAGGCTTACAAAAGTAGAACTTGATAATTCCTACATGCTGTCCGACAGAGGAGGCACTATGATCAATGTATAAAGGTGTATTATAAACTGGGTGGTTCGAGCCCTGAATGTTGATTGGCTGATTGCCGTGCTATATCAGACCATATAACACAGGTATGACAAAACATTTATTTTTACTGCTCTAATTACGTTGGTAAAGAGTTTATAATAGCAATAAGGCTTGTGTTTGTGATATATGTTTGTGATATATGGCCAATAGCCGTGGTATATTGGCCATATACCACACCCCCTCAGGCCTTATTGCTTAAATAACTAAGGAATAGCCTAGTGAGCCAAGACTTTACAAAATCCAACTAAACTTGAAATAGGCTACAGTGTTTCAATGTTTAACAAAGTATAGGAAGATCGATAGGTTAAGTATATCCTAAATAGAGTTTATGATTTTTTTCAGGTGGCTCAACTGTCCCCTGCCTTACCAATAGGCTACGGTGGCCATTGTCCCATTGCCTAGAAGCTGTCTTGCCTGTCCATTGCTTGTCTTTAGTTTATAATAGCCTAAATGGTGTACGCCTGTAGCCTTCATGTAGTAACTGTAATATGACTAGTAACATGATAGGTAGTCATCACTGAGATCAAGGTCACTCATGTAGCACTAAACTTGTACTTGAACTGAGACAATTAATGTTGATGCAGTTATGCAAATACAGTAGAGCTGTACATTCTTCACAGTTGAAGATATAGTAAAGGTTATCTGAAAGGAAACGGATATTCAAAACGTCATGTATTTGTATGTCACTGAGGAGGGTCAGAATGTGGAAACAGTCAGCCATGGTGAGTAGAGGTCACATATACAGCTGTGGGATCTTAATTTGATCACCCTGTTGAATGAGAACTTTCCTGTAAATGCAGGACATTTTAATCTTGTAGTGTATTTGATGTTTAAAAAGGCTTCTGAAGTTTGTAATTTCCACTTTCTCTTACAAAAAAATGTTTCAACCCCTGCAAAAATGTCCATTAATTATAAAACACATAATAATTCACATTTTCTGTTGCTGCAGGATTATTTTCCTGCTGTAGCAAACTGTCTCAAATTAAGATTCTACAACTGTATTTGATATGACAGACTAAGAATTCAAATGGCCAGTTTGTAGCGAGTTTTTGAAATGGAAATATAATGGGAAAAAGACTGCTGACAACCGCAGGCATCACATATAAAAATCAATGGCTCAATTGAATCAAGTGACCCTTTCTATTCTTAGCAATGGATCACATTTTTTTCCACTCTCTGAAAAATGCTGTTTGTATTGATATGAGTACAGAGCTTCCCGACAATGACAGGGCCTTTAAAAACACAATCATCATTGTTTGTGTTCCTGATGGAGGGCATTATATTGCTGAGTCACCTCAAGATTCTCTGTGCTTATGCTGATGCAGAGATATTCTGCTTCATATTTCAATTGGCTTGTGTCGTTTCCTGACATTTTTTTCTGCAAATACAATGTTAGCAAATTAGCTCATTGTAATTCAACAGATTTATTGATAATCTATATTATACATTGATGTACTGTAAGTATGACAGAGCTGTATACAGGACTTGTCCTCTTGGAACAGTGACACTAGACCAGTGATTGGTAAGAGGCAGAATTTAGAGGGACAGATAAACAGAAATGTACAGTCTACAGAGATATTAGTTGCCATACATTTCCAATTCCACCCACATATTGTAAACATGTTAGGCTGGGAGAGTAGCCAGAAGGGAATGTACTATATTTCTATAGAGATACACAGGAAATATTATTTTAGTGCTGCAAGGTGGATCTGCTAGGGAGTATATGTCTGAACTGCTGAGGTGAGGGGCTTTCTGGTTGTGTCTAGGCTCTATACAGCGCATTCAGAAAGTATTTACACCCCTTGACTTTTTCCAAATTTTGTTGTGTTACAGCCAGAATTTAAAATGTATTCAATTGAAATGTTGTGTCACTGTCCACAATAATACCCCATGATGCCAAGGTGGAATTATGTTTTATTTTATTTTAAGTATTCAACCCTTTTGTTATGGCAAGCCTAAATATGTTCAGGAGTAAAGATTTGCTTAACAAGTCACATAATATTTTTACATTTTAGTCATTTAGCAGACACTCTTATCCAGAGCGACTTACAGTAGTGAATGCATACATTTCATAAATGTTTTTTCTGTACTGGTCCCCCGTGGGAATCGAACCCACAACCCTGGCATTGCAAACATCATGCTCTACCAACTGAGCCACACGGGACCTAATATGTTGCATGGAATCTGTGTGCATGCAATAATAGTGTTTAACATGATTTTTGAATGACTACCTCATCTCTGTACCCACACATACAATTATCAGTAAGGTCTCTCAGTCGAATAATTATTTTCAAACACAGATTAAGCCACAAAGACCAGGGTGGTTTTCTAATGCCTCGCCAAGAAGGGCACCTAAGGGCCTCCCGGGGGGCGCTGTGGTCTAAGGCACTGCATCGCAGTGCTAGCTGTGCCACCAGAGATTCTGGGTTCGAGCCCAGGCTCTGTCGCAGCCAGCCGCGACCGGGAGGCCCATGGGGCGGCGCACAATTGGCCCAGCGTCGTTAGGGAGGGATATCCTTGTCGTGCACTAGTGACTCCTGTGGCGGGCCAGGTGCAGTGCACGCTGACCAGGTCGCCAGGTGTATGGTGTTTCCTCTATTGGGTTGGGTTGGGTTGGGTTGGGTTGGGTTGGGTTGGGTTGGGTTTCGGAGGATGCATGGCTCTTGACCTTTGCCTCCCGAGTCCATACAGGGGTTGCAGCGATGAGACAAGACTGTAACTACTACCAATTGGATACCATGAAAAAAGGGGGTAAAAAAAGGGCACCTATTGGTAGATGGGTGAAATGACATTGAATATCCCTTTGAGTATGGTGAAGTTATTCATTACACTTTGGATGGTCTATCAAGTCACTACAAAGATACAGGTGTCCTTCCTAACTCAGTTGCCGGAGAGGAAGGAAACCATTCAGGGATTTTACCATGAGGCCAATGGTGACTTTAAAATGGTTACAGAGTTTAATGGGTGTGATAGGAGAAAATTGTGGATGGATCAACAACATTGTAGTTACTCCGCAATACTAACCTAAATGACAGAGTGAAAATATTCCAAAATATGCATCCTGTTTGCAAAAGGCACTAAAGTAAAACTGCTATAAATTGGCTAATATATTTACTTTATGTCCTGAATACAAATCATTATGTTTGGGGCAAATTCAACACATCACTGAGTACCACTCTTCATATTTTCAAGCATAGTGGTGGCTGCATCATGTTATGAGTATGCTTCTCATCGGCAAGGACAAGGGAGTTTTTAGGATAAAAAGAAACGGAATATAACTAAGCACAGGCAAAATCCAACCGGAAAACCTGTTTCAGTCTGCTTTTCAACAGACACTGGGAGATACATTCACCTTTCAGCAGGACAATAACCTAAAACACAAGGCCAAATATATACTGGAGTTGCTTACCAAGACGACATTGAATGTTCCCAAGTGGTCTAGTTACAATTTTGACTTAAATCGGCTTGAAAATCTATGGCAAGACTTGAAAATGGCAATCTAGCAATGATCAACAAACAACTGGATAGAGCTTGAAGAATTTTAAAAAGAATAATGTGCAAATAGTGTACAATCCAGGTGTGAAAATCTCTTAGAAACTTACCCAGAAAGACTCAGACCTGTAATCCCTTCCAAAGGTGATTCTGACATGTAATTGACTCAGGGGTGTGAATACTTATGCAAATTAGATATTTCTGTATTTAATTTTGAATACATTTGAAAACATTTCTAAAAACATGTTTTCGCTTTGTCATTATGGGGTATTGTGTGTAGATGGGTGAGAAAAACATTTAATCCATTTTGAATTCGGGCTGTAACAAAACCAATTGTGGAATAAGTCAAGGGGTATGAATACTTTCTGAAGGCACACCAAAAATATATACCAATTTCCTCTGTAAGCAGAAGCATTACCCTTCATTGCTCATCATAACATTGTAGTACAAACATTGCGATATTTTGTCGACCAGGTTTTACAAACTATCAAGTACTATACAACAAAATAATAATTAATGAGTGGTTGATGAAATTCCCACTTCTTGGCCTGTAGAATTTAGCACGGTGTGTGAGTGAGTGAGTGTGGGCTAAGATGCTCAGTAAAAAATCATCCAAAGGTGTGTACCACCAGGCTCAGCTCTCTCTGCCTGCTGAGATAGATAACGTTCTCTCTAGCCAGTGGTACGCACAGGAAGTTGAGAACAGGGATTATCTAGTCACAACATGATGACAGGAGACTCAGATGGCCTTACAAGACCAGGCACACAGGCCCATCAATGCTGCTGAGTGGATCAAGAGTTGACATCTTCTGATGTGGGGAACCTCCTTCATGGTTACGTTACTGACTCTACAGGACATATGTGTGTACCCATTGGCTATACAGGACTACGCTACAGATAGAGGACGAGTGAAGACCCTTTTGAGGGATGACAGACCTGGAGGCATCGACAGTGGGGGAACCCCCTCCCCCATATATGATCTTCCTCCTGGTCTTCTTCTTCTTCATCACTGGCCTCCTGGGCTTTCTGGTCTGCCACCTGCTGAAGAAGAAGGGCTATCGTTGCAGGACTGGGGAGGAGGAGGACGATGACGAGTGTGAGCAGAAACTGGGACCAGACAAGGATGGTAGGTATCTACCAGGATCTGTCAGTGTGTTTATATATACTGTATATTGGCTTTTGATTTATCCATTGATGTCAAATCAAGTCTTATTGGTCACATATTTAGCAGATGTTATGGCAGGTGTAGCGAAATGCTTGTGTTCTTAGCTCTGACAGTGTAGTAGTATCTAATAATTCACAACAATACACACATCTAAAAGTATAAGAATGGAATTAAGAAATTTATATATATATATTTGTTTTAACAAATAAAAATGTTGGAATGGCAATGATTAAAATACAGTAGAATAGAATACAGTATCCAGAGGTGGGACCAAGTCATTGTTTTACAAGTCGCAGGTAAGTCACAAGTAAGTCTCAAGTAAGTCTCAAGTAAGTCTCAAGTAAGTCTCAAGTAAGTCTCAAGTAAGTCTCAAGTAAGTCTCAAGTAAGTCTCAAGTAAGTCTCAAGTAAGTCTCAAGTAAGTCTCAAGTCTTAGCACTCAAGTCCCAAGTCAAGTCTCAAGTCAAGACCAACAAGTCTCAAGTCCTAAACTTTGAGTTTCGAGTCCTAAACAAGTCATAATGTGCTCTTCACCAAATGTAATACCATTTCATATTTTTAACAAGAGTAATAGTCAGTATATTACATTTACGCAAATCATGAATGCTTTTAAAAATATATTTATTATTTTCCAAATAAAAACTTTATATTTCCATGGAAATGTTCACCCCATGTTCACACACAGTGTGTGTGTGTGTGTGGTTACAGTAGGCAAACATATGTCAATGGCTTTAGGACCAGCAGTAACATCAGGCAGGATTTAGGCTACCAACTGCCTAGCCAGTTGTAGCTCAATCTTGGGTGCAATGATCACGTTCCCACACTGACTGACTGTGTGGAGGCTCATTGATTTAACGTTACGTTAGCCAACATGCTACACTAGCAAAGTTATGAATGATATAGCTGTCGGCTATATTAGCCACGACGTACCGTTCTTTGTGCAGCTTCAAATGTCGAACGAAGTTGGTGCGCCTCCTTCTGTCATTTTCTTCTCGCATGTTTTGCAAGTTGCAATATGTTTTTTGTTGATACAGCATAGTCTTTATATCCGAAAATAATAATTTTGGGTGTCATCTTTCCAAGCGCTCCATCTGAATTCACCCGCCGACGTTCCTGCCACGCGCAACTTTTTCTCAGCTGGCACAATTTGATTGGCTGCTGTCCGATTCAAACTGTAATCCATAAAATGAAGAGTTGAAGCGATGCACACTTTTTTTAATAGCATCATTTTTAATATTTGGGCTTGGGGAGGGTATCAAGTCAGTTCGAGTCAAAAGGCTCAAGTCCAAGTTAAATCACGAGTCATTGGTGTTAAAGTCAAAGTCGAGTTGCAAGTCGTCATATTTGTGACTCTAGTCTGACTCGAGTCCAAGTCATGTGACTCGAGTCCACACCTCTGGTATATACATATGAAATTAGTAAAGCAGTATGTTAACATTATTAAAGTGACTAGTATTCTATTATTAAAGTGACCAGTGATTCCATGTCTATGTACATGGGGCAGCAGCCTCTAAGATGCAGCGTTAAGTAGCCAGGTGGTAGCCGCGAAGGCTATTTAACAGTCTGATGGCCTTGAGATAGAAGTTGTTTTTCAGTCTCTAGGTCCCAGCTTTGATGCACCTGTACTGACCTCGCCTTCTAGATGGTAATGGGGTGAACAGGCCATGGCTCGGGTGGTTGTTGTCCATGATGATCTTTTTGGCCTTCCTGTGACACCGGGTGCTGTAGGTGTCCTAGAGGGCAGGCAGTGTGCACCCAGTGATGCGATGTGCAGACCTCACTACTCTCTGGAGAGCCTTACAGTTGGGGGGCGGTGCAGTTGCCGTACCAGGTGGTGATACAGCCTGACAGGATGCTCTCAATTGTGCATCTGTAAAAGTCTGTGAGGGTCTTAGGGGCCAAGCCAAATTTCTTCAGCCTCCTGAGTTTGAAGATCCGCTGTTGCGCCGCCTTCACCACGCTGTCTGTGTGGGTGGACCATTTCAGTTTGTCAGTGATGTGTATGCCGAGGAACTTGAAGCTTTCCACCTTCTCCCCTGCGGTCCCGTCAATGTGGATAAGGGTGTGCTCCCTCTGCTGTTTCCTGAAGTCCACGATCAGCTCCTTCATTTTGTTTACGTTGAGGGAGAGGATATTTTCCTGGCACCACTCCACCAGGGCCCTCACCTCCTCCCTGTAGACTGTTTTGTCATTGTTGGTAATCAGGCCTGTCGTCTGCAAACTTGATGATTGAGTTGGAGGCATGCGTGGCCATGCAGTCATGGGTGAACAGGGAGTACAGGAGGGGGCTTAGCATGCACCCTTGTGGGGCCCCTGTGTTGAGGACCAGCGAAGTGGAGGTGTTGTTTCCTTCCTTCACAACCTGGGGGCGGGTCGTCAGGAAGTCCAGGACCCAGTTGCACAGGACAGGGTTCAGACCTAGGGCCCCAAGCTTAATGATGAGCTTGGAGGGTACTATGGTGTTTAAGGCTAAGCTATAGTCAATGAACAGAATGAGAGCCCACAGTCCTTGGGACCAGTGGCACTGTGTTATCCTCAAAGCGGGAAAATAAGGTGTTTATGTAACCAATGTGAAATGGCTAGTTAGTTAGCGGTGGTGCGCGCTAATAGCGTTTCAATCGGTGACGTCACTCGCTCTGAGACTTGAAGTAGGGTTTCCCCTTGCGTTGCAAGGGCCGTGGCTTTTGTGGCGCGATGGGTAACGATGCTTCGTGGGTGTCTAGTTGTTGATGCGTGCAAGGGTCCCTGGTTCGAGCCCGGGTTGGGGCGAAGAGAGGGATGGAACCTACACTGTTACATTGATGCTGTTGACCCAGATAATTGGTTGCTGCGGAAAAGGAGGAGGTCAAAGGGGGGGTGAGTGTAACCGATGTGAAATGGCTAGTTAGTTAGCGGTGGTGCGCGCTAATAGTGTTTCAATCAGTGACGTCACTCGCTCTGAGACTTGAAGTAGGGTTTCCCCTTGCGTTGCAAGGGCCGTGGCGTTTGTGGCGCGATGGGTAACGATGCTTCGTGGGTGTCAGTTGTTGATGTGTGCAAGGGTCCCTGGTTCGAGTCCGGGTTGGGGCGAAGAGAGGGACGGAACCTACACTGTTACATTTAGCTTGTCCGGGAGCAACACATCGGTGTCCGCGACATGGCTGGTTTTCCCTTTGTAACCCGTGGTTATCTGTTGACCCTACCACATACATCTCGTGTCTGAGCCGTTGAATTGCGACTCCACTTTTTCTCTGTACTGACGTTTTGCCTGTTTGATTGCCTTACGGAGGGAATTACTACATTGTTTGTATTTGACCAAATTCCCAGTCACCTTGCCATGATTAAATGTGGTGGTTCGCGTTTTCAGTTTTGCCTGAATGCTGCCGTCTATCCACGGTTTCTGGTTTGGGTAGGTTTTAGTAGTCACAATGGGAACAACAGCAGAGTCAGGGATATGGCTTGGAGAAGCTAAGTGTCCATGATTGATTTTTTGGCAGATACAAGTGGTATATGTGACGTTTTTCGGACATGTCTGTCTTTATCCAAAGGCCCTTGGCCATTTACCAAGCAGGAAACTGTACTCTTTAGGTTAGAGGATGTTATTTCAGCTTGAATTAAATTCAGTCCAATATAAACACTGAACACTCATGAAGAAGTAATATTTCCCATATTGAATTAGTATTTATTTAATGGGTACTTGAAAACCATGGGCCTCAGTGGAAGTAAACAACTTTAAAGGAAGTAGAATCTCTTGAAAGCATACAAACAAACAGAAATATGCTCCTTTCATTGAACTAAGGAAAAACGGTCCAGGTCAATAACTTTGAGAATTTCCTTTAATAATCTTAAATTATGATGAAGCACGCTTGGGGGCAAGCTGCTTCGTCAGACAAGCTTTCATATATTACAGATGATGAAGAAGAGGACAATCAAGACACCGTTGAACAAATCCTGAAGTGCATCATTGAAAATGAAGGCAATAACTTAATAGATACTACATTTTGTCAATACTTTTGGCACTTAAATACTGCAATTTAAATTGTGCTTAGCAAAAGTGTGTAATGTTTGTGTTCTACCTTCTAGCTAACATGGAAGCCTTCAAGGATATGCTAGGAAAACAGGATATATGTCAACATCATGATCCTAGGTACGTATTGCTAAGATCAACTTTTCTTTTGCTTAGTTATAATGTCTTTTTGTGTAAGTAGATTTACATTCACCTCGTCTTACTCCAGCGTGTTATTATCACCCTTGGCGAAAGTATTTTCGTGCAGAGCTAAGGTAAACAAGCACCTTACTCCATAACAGCACCAACTCCTCTCAAGTAATATAATCCTAGTTTATTTTTCTCTGGAACAAACCAGTTTTTCTGTGGTACATAATGCATATGGTTTAAATGCAGGTCTCCTGTACTGTACTACAGGGGTTCCCCCTGCTTTAGGCTGTTGTGTTTTCAGAGAGGCCACAACAATGGGTGTAGCCTATATTTCTATGTGCCTGTGGCAGTCAGGCAGAGTCTGGAGAAAGTCAGTGTATTGTGTGGCTTGTATTTATGCTGGGACTAGAGGGTAGCTATGGAGTGGGGTGCCCAGCCTCTCTGTTCCTGCGCTATGCAGTGTGTCCTTGGGCTATCTGTCCCATGGGGTCACCTGGCTTAATGTTGTCTTGGTCTCAACAACTCTGTTATGGGATCTAGGCCCGTAACCACAAAGTGTCTGAGTAGGAGTGCTGATCTATGATCTGTCCATACAATCTGATTTATTTTGAACTTAAACTCATACTCTGAGACTCTTTGTGGATACAGGACCTGATCTTTACTGCCTTGTTGTGAGGCAAACAGACAAATAGTCTCCCTACATAGTATGCTACTACTGCACTCTACCAACGTGCTTCTCCTCACATCCATATCAAGCATTCTAGGTAGAGATGATCAAGGGCATTTTAGAGAAGCAAACCCAGTGGTGTGCTGTGATAATATAACTGATGTGCTACTAGTATATTGGAGAGATTTATGCTTGTTAATTAGATACATGTTCTTACTTGGCACCTCTAGGGTGAGGGATTTAGTGTTCCTGTCTGTTTACCAAGATAGTGCTCTCAGACTGACAGCAGCCTACAGGGCCGTGGCGTTCGTTGGTATTCTTCCCACACTCTCCTCTCTCAGCCAGCTACAGCAGCAGTACAGCTACAGGACTCCCCAGAGATGCTGCAGTCCTTATGGGAGGGAGGTCACAGACAGAGGCGGCCAGAGAGGGGAACAGAGAGACTGATGGATCACCCTAGAGACTCTTATTTCACAGGCAGACTACAACAAATATGCTACTATAAACCAGATGCTTAGAAATGGCGTTTAGATGCTTAGAAAGATGTCTTTTGATGTTTTTGCTTAGTCATGGTCTAGAGTGTTTCCTAGACACGCTCCTCGGGACCCCAAGGGGTGCATGTTTTGGTTTTTGCCCTAGCACTACACAGCTGATTCAAATAATCAACTAATCATCGAGCTTTGATTAATTAAATCAGCTGTGTAGTGCTAGGACAAAAACCAAAACACACGCGGTGCACCCCTTGGGGTCCCCAGGACCGAGTTTGGAAATGAAATGGAAAATAAACATGCCTGACTGAATGGGTATTTCATTGTCTTTCCAAAAGATTACTGCGCAAAGAGAGCCTGGGGGGTATTCCACCTCATCACCACACAGTGCACTCTGGCGCTCAGCTCGACCATAAGTCCTGCACACTCTGTGTGCAAGGGCGGTCCAAGAAGGCCCGCCGCCTGAGCCGTGTGCCTCGGACCAATAAGCCGAGAACGCCAGGAGAGAGGAGAGAGTCCACTGTGTTCGCTGTGGGAAGGTGAGTCACACTGAACGGGTGTTTGACAACACAATACATTCATCTTTATTTATTTCATTTGTTTTTGCCAGGTAAACCATTGAGAACACATTTGTAGTCTCTCTTGTCACACTACTTTGTGTTTTCTAACGGGATTTAGGATTCAGAGAATTCAGAGGCCTTTGTGTTTGTGTTAAAGTACTTTACATGTGTACGGTTATGCTATCTAAGGGTTCTCATCGTGGTGATGTACAGTACTATCTGATGTCCGCATACCTACAGGTTCCGAGTCACCCACATGGACAAGAAGGATCAGGGGTCCGGCAACCAGTTGGACCAATCGGAGGCCCTGGATAGTGAGAAAGGGGATGAGGAGGACCCCCAGAGGAAGGAGGGGTACAACCTGCAGAGCATGTTCAAAGACGTCAAAACAGAGACAACAAACGGTGTGGTGGCCACCGCGGCCAAGCGGAAGAAGAGTCTAGTCCTGTTCTCGCTGCGCAGAGGCAGTGATCCAGTGGGGGTCAAAGTGCCACTGAGCCAGCCCGTGGTGGAAGAGGAACCCCTCTTCAATGATCCGTTGAAGACTGCTCCAGTGCAGACCTCCAGCCCTGTGAAGGCCCTGTCGTCCCAGCCCAGCATGGGCTCTGCTGCACCTGACGACACTGAGATGGCCCCTGTTAAGATGTCCCCCACTAGAGTCACTTTTATAGTGTCCCCCACAGAGACTCTCGAACCGGTCTCTCCCAACACGAGTCCAGCAGGAGTTTCCCCCTTAACGCCCCCGGTACAAGAATCCCCCATCACCACCCCAGTACAAGTCACCCCCATGACCCCTGAAATATTCCCACTTACCCCAGGCTCCCCTACTAACCTTGCCCCTAGCCCCTTAAATGTCTCCCCTACCCCTGTACAAACCTCCCCAACCCCTACCCCTGTACAAGCCTCCCCTACCCCTACCCCTGTACAAGCCTCCCCTACCCCTGTACAAACCTCCCCTACCCCTGTACAAGCCTCCCCTACCCCTACCCCTGTACAAACCTCCCCTACCCCTATACAAGTCTCCCCTACCACTGCCTCCTTAAATCTCTCCCCTGCCCTGTCCTCCAGAATGGTGTCCCCCTCCCCTACCTCCTTAAATCTCTCCCCTGCCCTGTCCTCCAGAATGGTGTCCCCCTCCCCTACCTCCTTAAATCTCTCCCCTTCCCTGTCCTCCAGAAAAGTGTCCTCCAATACTACTCCTTTAAATCTCTCCCCCACCCCTACCCCCATGCAAGTCTCCCCTGCCTTGTCGCCCAGAAATGTCTCCCCTGCCCTGTCCTCCAGAAAAGTCTCCCCTGCCCTGTCCCCCAGAAATGTCTCCCCTGCCCTGTCCCCCAGAAATGTCTCCCCTGCCCTGTCCTCCAGAAAAGTCTCCCCTGCCCTGTCCCCCAGAAATGTCTCCCCTGCCCTGTCCTCCAGAAAAGTCTCCCCTGCCCTGTCCCCCAGAAATGTCTCCCCTGCCCTGTCCCCCAGAAATGTCTCCCCTGCCCTGTCCTCCAGAAAAGTCTCCCCTGCCCTGTCCTCCAGAAAAGTCTCCCCTGCCCCCTTAATGGTGTCCCCTATAGCTCCTCATAGCATTCTAAGGAATACTACTACTTTAGTCAAGGTGGACCTAACCTCACCCTCCTCTTCTCCCTTCACGACCTCAGCCACAGCCACCATGAAAGGGCCAGAACACAAGGCAGACAAAGTCTCTCCCACTGTGGCCACTGTGAAACTCTCCCCCACTGTGGACCACATGAAAGTCTCCGCCACCATGACTCCAATAAAAGTGGAAAGTGGAAGCCCTCTAGAGAAGAAGCTGGAGGTGGGTAGTGTTGCCATAGTCAACGCCAGTCCGGACAGTCAGAGGGAAGTCTCTGGGGTGTGTATGGCTGATGTGGTGAAGGGGGAGAAGGAGGACCCTGCTGTGGCTCAGAGCCCCCCAGAGGAGGAGAAGGAGGATGAGGTGGAGATGGAGGACATAAAGAACTGTCGGGTCAGCCAGGAGGAGGAGGGCGTGTCTGTGAAGGAAAAGAGGAGATCAGTACACAGTCAGCACAAGTGGTGAGAAAGAGAGAGAGACACAGAGAGAGAGAGAGAGAGAAAGAAAGAGAGAGAGAGACTGTTCACGCCCAACTGTGACAAGGACAAATGGATATATAGCAATACTACAGAGGTAAACCAACCAGGCCATGTCAAAACTGAACTGAGTACACCATGCCAGGTCAAAACTGAACTGAGTACACCATGCCATGTCAAAACTGAACTGAGTACACCATGCCAGGCTGGCTGAGACTGTCTGCCACCAACTATGAAGTGACATGGCTTTAAAACGACGGGGTCATACCAGCAAGGCTGTGATTTATTCATTGATCTAGACCAGTTGTGGTTAGGTAAGCACTGGCACCATCCAGATGGATTGATCTTAAACGCTTGTATAATGTGACTAACAGCACAGCTACAATACAACTCCTATTATAACCAGACAGTGCAAGCCCAGGCCTCACAGACTACACCAACAACAATCAACTATAACCCCAACAACAATCAACTATACCCCCAACAACCATCAACTATACCCCCAACAACCATCAACTATACCCCCAACAACCATCAACTATACCCCCAACAACAATCAACTATACCCCCAACAACAATCAACTATACCCCCAACAACCATCAACTATACCCCCAACAACCATCAACTATACCCCCAACAACCATCAACCACACTCCAACAACCATCAACTACACCCGCAACAACAATCAACTACACCCCCAACAACAATCAACTATACCCCCAACAACAATCAATTATACCCCCAACAACAATCAACGATACCCCCAACAACAATCAACAATACCCCCAACAACAATCAACTACACCCCCAACAACAATCAACTACACCCCCAATAACAATCAACGATACCCCCAACAACAATCAACTACACCCCCAACAACAATCAACGATACCCCCAACAACAATCAACGATACCCCCAACAACAATCAACTATACCCCCAACAACAATCAACTACACCCCCAACAACAATCAACTACACCCCCAACAACAATCAACGATACCCCCAACAACAATCAACGATACTCCCAACAACAATCAACTATACCCCCAACAACAATCAACTACACCCCCAACAACAATCAACGATACCCCCAACAACAATCAACTATACCCGCAACAACAATGAACTACACCCCCAACAACAATCAACTATACCCCCAACAACAATCAACTATACCCCCAACAACAATCAACTACACCCCCAACAACAATACCCCCAACAACAATCAACGATACCCCCAACAACAATCAACTACACCCCCAACAACAATCAACTACACCCCCAACAACAATACCCCCAACAACAATCAACTATACCCCCAACAACAATCAACGATACCCCCAACAACAATACCCCCAACAACAATCAACGATACTCCCAACAACAATCAACTATACCCCCAACAACAATCAACTACACCCCCAACAACAATCAACGATACCCCCAACAACAATCAACGATACCCCCAACAACAATCAACTATACCCGCAACAACAATGAACTACACCCCCAACAACAATCAACTATACCCCCAACAACAATCAACTATACCCCCAACAACAATCAACTACACCCCCAACAACAATACCCCCAACAACAATCAACGATACCCCCAACAACAATCAACTACACCCCCAACAACAATCAACTACACCCCCAACAACAATACCCCCAACAACAATCAACTATACCCCCAACAACAATCAACGATACCCCCAACAACAATACCCCCAACAACAATCAACGATACTCCCAACAACAATCAACTATACCCGCAACAACAATCAACGATACCCCCAACAACAATCAACTATACCCCCAACAACAATCAACTATACCTCCAACAACAATCAACTATACCCCCAACAACAATCAACGATACCCCCAACAACAATCAACTACATCCCCAACAACAATCAACGATACCCCCAACAACAATCAACTACACCCCCAACAACAATCAACGATACCCCCAACAACAATCAACTACATCCCCAACAACAATCAACTATATCCCCAACAACAATCAACTATACCCCCAACAACAATCAACTATATCCCCAACAACAATCAACTATACCCCCAACAACAATCAACTACAGTGGGGCAAAAAGTATTTAGTCAGCCACCAATTGTGCAAGTTCTCCCACTTAAAAAGATGAGAGAGGCCTGTAATTTTCATCATAGGTACACGTCAACTATGACAGGCAAATGAGAGAAAAAAATCCAGAAAATCACATTGTAGGATTTTTAATGAATATATTTGCAAATTATGGTGGAAAATAAGTATATGGTCTCCTACAAACAAGCAAGATTTCTGGCTCTCACAGACCTGTAACTTCTTCTTTAAGAGGCTCCTCTGTCCTCCACTCGTTACCTGTATTAATGGCACCTATTTGAACTTGTTATCAGTATAAAAGACACTTCTCCACAACCTCAAACAGTCACACTCCAAACTCCACTATGGCCAAGACCAAAGAGCTGTCAAAGGACACCAGAAACAAAATTGTAGACCTGCACCAGGCTGGGAAGACTGAATCTGCAATAGGTAAGCAGCTTGGTTTGAAGAAATCAACTGTGGGAGCAATTATTAGGAAATGGAAGACATACAAGACCACTGATAATCTCCCTCGATCTGGGGCTCCACGCAAGATCTCACCCCGTGGGGTCAAAATGATCACAAGAACGGTGAGCAAAAATCCCAGAACCACACGGGGGGACCTAGTGAATGACCTGCAGAGAGCTGGGACCAAAGTAACAAAGCCTACCATCAGCAAGGGCATTGAAGATGAAACGTGGCTGGGTCTTTCAGCATGACAATGATCCCAAACACACCGCCCGGGCAACGAAGGAGTGGCTTCGTAAGAAGCATTTCAAGGTCAGGATTGGCCTAGCCAGTCTCCAGATCTCAACCCCATAGAAAATCTTTGGAGGGAGTTGAAAGTCCGTGTTGCCCAGCGACAGCCCCAAAACATCACTGCTCTAGAGGAGATCTGCATGGAGGAATGGGCCAAAATACCAGCAAAGTGTGTGAAAACCTTGTGAAGACTTACAGAAAACGTTTGACCTGTGTCACTGCCAACAAAAGGTATATAACAAAGTATTGAGATAAACTTTTGTTATTGACCAAATACTTATTTTCCACCATAATTTGCAAATAAATTCATAAAAAATCCTACAATGTGATTTTCTGGATTTTTTTTCTCACGTCTGTCATAGTTGAAGTGTACCTATGATGAAAATTACAGGCCTCTCTCATCTTTTTAAGTGGGAGAACTTGCACAATTGGTGGCTGACTAAATACTTTTTTGCCCCACTGTATACCCCAACAACAATCAACTACACCCCAACAACAATCAACTACACCCGCCACAACAATCAACTATATCCCCAACAACAATCAACTATACCCCCAACAACAATCAACTATACCCCCAACAACAATCAATTATACCCCCAACAACAATCAACGATACCCCCAACAACAATCAACGATACCCCCAACAACAATCAACTACACCCCCAACAACAATCAACTATACCTCCAACAACAATCAACTACACCCGCCACAACAATCAACTATACCCCCAACAACAATCAACTATATCCCCAACAACAATTAACTATACCCCCAACAACAATCAACTATACCCCAAACAACAATCAACTACACCCCCAACAACAATCAACTACACCCGCCACAACAATCAACTACACCCCAACAACAATCAACTATACCACAGTGTAAGTCGACCAACAGAAAACAATGGGTAATATCTGTGTAGCCTAGCTACTTGTCAGTCTGGTCTGTAACTCTACTACATACTATGAAATTAGAGGCAGAAAATGCCTTTGAGTTGGTTAACTCCAGGTTTTGATCTAGTCACCACTGGCTGTTGCTCTACCTATACAACCACATGCTTTCCCTGTCATCTTGCAAATCAGAGGACCCATTTTGGTACGATAAAATGTTACCAGGGGCTCGATTCAATCCGTATCGGCGAAGGTCCGTGCTATAGCGCGCTTGAAATTCAAAGTTAATTTCCGATTGAGTCGACATATGCAGTCTTTACATTTGATTTGCACTATAGCACTGAACTTCAGCAATACGGATTCAATTTAATCTAGTCCCAAGTGTCATCTAGGACATATTATCATCAAGGGTATTGATACAGCCAAAAATGATTCTGCTATCTGAGCTTCTAGATTCTAGCTTGTGGATTCACTGTCTGTGTAGACTAAAAGACTGAGAGACCAAAAGTCCATCTTAGATCAATTTGAAACATCTATTCTTCCATTGACTCAGCTGTGTCCAATCTTATTAAGTTGTTATGTGTACAGTGGGACAGAAGTTTCCCTGCCCTGAGAAATGTTGTGCTGGGTATGGTACAGTGACGTGATACAGAGGATAGTTATGTCACTTTTTGATATTCTCAGAGAAAACTAAAAAACCAAAAGCTAGTCCTTAACCAACCGTAACAAATACTCCAAAATGTTTCAGTCTGAATAGTGCTTTTAGCTAATGACTTTAGAATGTATGTTTAAGGTACTAGAATATGTTATGTTGTTTACTTGGAAGCATACAGTAGCAGCATACACGCTTAAGTCTTATTCATATAGAAACCATAGGCCAGCACTGCAGTTGATAAATATACATCATTAGGATGGTATTTTATCTGTAGTGGTAATTTGTTTTGTGTCAGGATGGCTTCAATATTCCCACTGGACTACATAATAATGTGTAGTCCTGAATAGAAACATATGCTTCCAGGGTTGTATTTACTAGGAACCAAACAGAAGCAATTGGGTTGAAACAGGGAGGGACCTACCTGAATTTGTCCAGTTAGAAACGCTTGTTTTTATTTTCTGTTGCAAAACATTTGCTATGGTGTATCATAATGAATAGGACCCTGATCCATAGTAGTGAACTGTGTTTCTCTCATAGACATACAACATACGCCTCACCTCTTCTCTCTCGTTGACTCCAATTCCTTATTGCTGCACTTCATCATTTTAACAAAGAACCAATGGGATTTCAGTGTGATATGATGTTCAATGTCATCAGGGCATTAAGGCTGTGTTCATTTTCTTGCACGACAGATATGTCCTTATTAGCCAGAGAATACGGTTTTAGCCATACGATGACAATATTCCTGAGTTGAATTTGAATTATGGAAATTATGTGAAACTCTTGATACCAGATTATTTAATCTAGTTTTGCTTGAAACTGATCACATCTGTTTTCATTTACTACAGATGCATTGCACTTAGAAAATGGTTTTGATGTGACTAAATACTTTATTATTATTTGTCAAGAAAGGAAATACCAGGTTAAATGACTGTCTTCCTCTTCTGAATGTAAAGGCTGATCAGAGTGATTGTGATTGTTGGTGTAACAGGTGTAACTTCTGAATGTAAAGGCTGATCAGAGTGATTGTGATTGTTGGTGTAACAGGTGTAACTTCTGAATGTAAAGGCTGATCAGAGTGATTGTGATTGTTGGTGTAACAGGTGTAACTTCTGAATGTAAAGGCTGATCAGAGTGATTGTGATTGTTGGTGTAACAGGTGTAACTTCTGAATGTAAAGGCTGATCAGAGTGATTGTGATTGTTGGTGTAACAGGTGTAACTTCTGAATGTAAAGGCTGATCAGAGTGATTGTGATTGTTGGTGTAACAGGTGTAACTTCTGAATGTAAAGGCTGATCAGAGTGATTGTGATTGTTGGTGTAACAGGTGTAACTTCTGAATGTAAAGGCTGATCAGAGTGATTGTGATTGTTGGTGTAACAGGTGTAACTTCTGAATGTAAAGGCTGATCAGAGTGATTGTGATTGTTGGTGTAACAGGTGTAACTTCTGAATGTAAAGGCTGATCAGAGTGATTGTGATTGTTGGTGTAACAGGTGTAACTTCTGAATGTAAAGGCTGATCAGAGTGATTGTGATTGTTGGTGTAACAGGTGTAACTTCTGAATGTAAAGGCTGATCAGAGTGATTGTGATTGTTGGTGTAACAGGTGTAACTTCTGAATGTAAAGGCTGATCAGAGTGATTGTGATTGTTGGTGTAACAGGTGTAACTTCTGAATGTAAAGGCTGATCAGAGTGATTGTGATTGTTGGTGTAACCTTTTTATTTTTATTGAACCTTTTATTTAACGAGGCAAGTCAGTTAAGAACAACTTCTTATTTACAATGACGGCCTACCCCGGGCGAATTGTGCGCCGCCCTATGGGACTCCCAATCACGGCTGGATGTGATGTAGTCTGGATTCAAACCAGGTACTGCAGTGACGTCTCTTGTACTGTGATGCAGTGTGTTAGACCACTGCGCCACTCGGGAGCCCTAACCTTGTAGAGATAGTATCAACATTGAAAATATTATAATACGCAATAAAGAACAACTAACATAATGGCGTTTATATGCATTAGACATGTTTACTTTAATATACATCATAGATGTGAAATGGTCAAGAAATCGAAAGCTTACTGCTGTATATATCTGACTGTATGTCACAGTCATAAATGTTTCACCAGCGAACAGTACTGTAACTCCATATGTGAATGGTACTATATCTGGTTATAGCGCTGCTAAGCACAGAATATGACTGATTTCAATGAAGATTTCATGTTTTCAAATGAACTGGCAAACAAAAGCACACCAAAGTATTATTTTTGTGGAATCGAAGGAATCGTTACATACAGGAATCGTCACGTGTTACCAGGATGTGGTCTCCTCTGCTGGTCATGGCTGCTACATGCATTATCAATTCACAGTAATGATCTAACTCCTTAGTCTTACACTGTGTCCATTGAGTGTAAACTATATTTAAATGTGTTTGTAATGGCCTTAGAATCATATATTGCATGTGTCTTCATTGACCGAAGCTGGAAATAACTCATGAGGAAAACATATATATTATATGCATACTACTAATCAACAACCTGATGATTTGAGTAGTCTCAAATGTGAAAATGCAGCTGTACAATGAACAATTCTTAAGGAATCAAACTAAGTATATATTAAAGCTATGCATTTGACCTTTGTTGTTCGTATGACTAACTGTTGCGGTGGACTTAACCCAATGTGGTACTGTTAGAGCATTTTGTTCTGATACCTCAGAATTACAGGATGGTTGAAGTAAAATATTAACAAGCACAAACCCACCAGGAAGATTATTTAATACATCTCAGTGTCCATGTTTGATTCTGGTTTTCATGGAAATAGGACATGTAGAATATGGTTTTCTACTGTATAATTAATACAGTACATTATATATGGTTTACTACTGTAGAATTAATACAGTACATTATATATGGTTTACTACTGTAGAATTAATACAGTACATTATATATGGTTTACTACTGTAGAATTAATACAGTACATTATATATGGTTTACTACTGTAGAATTAATACAGTACATTAAAGCTAAAAAACATCAGGCACAAGCTTATTTGAAGTGCAAAACTGAACATTTCTACAGGATCTCAAATAACCCTGTATCTTATCATACACAAATTACAAACATCACTTCCTACAAGATAGTTTAATAGTAGAAAGAGGAAGAAAGGAAGCGCTACTAAGGGACACAAAAGTAAATGTTGGTAGACAGAAGGTGCTCTTTGGTAAAAGGGTTGAGTTGGTCTTCAAAAAGAAAGGAGGACCAAGGCACTCTTCATATAATTGATTAAAATGCCTTTATTAGTATGGCATGTTCAATAGAAACAATGTTTTTAAAATCCTGGTGTGTCCAATCAATCTTGTAACCACTCCCTCTTCAAATTAGAGCTAATTGGAAAAGCTGTTAAAAAGAGAACTTTGTATTATTTCTTTGTACTCCCTGATGAAGGCCATGCAGCCAAAACGCGTCGGATTTTTAAAAACATTGTTTCTATTGAACATGCCATACTAATAAAGGCATTTTAATCTATTATATGAAGAGTGCCTTGGTCCTCCTTTCTTTAAGATAGTTTAATACTTCTGAAAACTGGTGAATGATGTCCCTGAAGCTCAGAGACAGATGAATCCATGTTTTTTGACATATTATCACGTAAACAATACAAGAATACTGACTTTCAAAAATAGTGTAGCCTGTCAGGAAGAGACAAAGCTCACCTGGTAGCTACATACTGTACAAGTCCCTGTGATGTTGTGTTTCAGCCTTTCGGTGAAGGCACAAGACTCTCCTGTGGTGTCCACTCTGTCTCTTCTGAACACTCCCCCACACATGCTTCCTCAGGGCATGGGGGAGTGTCTCTGAGTCGGGGGAAGAGGGGGAGCCCTTGTCTGGGACAACAAAACAATGAATAAAGACAGACAAACAGATGAAACGCTTCAAAAGAGACAATGTAGTTTTACAAAACATTCAAACTACAGTAATAGTGCATTTTGAGCTTTAGTGAGGGCATTCAGCAGACAATAGAAACTACATGAAGATTTGATCAACTGAAAAGATTTAAGAGCATGTTCACGCTTACGGAGCATAATATAATGACTGAAAAACTGAGCCATCTCGCTTTATGCTTCAAAATTCAATCAAGATGATAGGACACCACAAATAAGGATATGATAAGAAAATGAGGAAGCGGCACAAACCCTATCCAGACCTACCCAGCCTCCCCACCCAGCCCAGCACTGCCCTACCCAGTCCTACCCATCCCTAACCAGCCCTGCCCAGCCCCGCCCTGCCACACCCAGCCCTGCTCTGAGTAGGGCTGGGTAGGGAGTAGGGCTGGTTAGTGTTGAGTAGGGCTGGGTAGGGAAGGGCTGGGAAGCCCAGCCCTTCCCTATCCATATCTACCCATCCCTACCATGCCCTGCCCAGTCTTACACAGCCCTGCCCAGCCCTACCCAATCCTACCCAGCCCCGCTCAACCCTACCCAGCCCTGCCCAACCCTACCCAATCCTACCCAGCCCTGGTCAACACTACCCAGTCCTACCCAGCCCTTCTCAACACTACCCAGCCCTACCCAGTGCTACCCAACACTACCCAGTCCTGCCCAGCCCAACCCTACCCAGCCCTACTCAACACTACCCAGCCCGACCCAATCCTACCCGGTCTTACCCCGTCCTACCCAAACCTACCCATCACTCCCCAGCCCTGCCCAACCCAGCTCTACCCAGCCCTGCCCAACACTAGCCAGTCCTACTCAACACTACCCAGTCCTACCCAGCCTTACTCAACACTACCCAGTCCTACCCAGCCCTACTCAACACTACCCAGGCCTACCTAGTCTACCCAGCCCTACTCAACACTACCCAGTCCTACCCAGCCCTACTCAACACTATCCATCCCTACCCAGCCCTATCCAATCCTACCCAGTCCTAAGAGATTCCCACAGCTCTACCCAAACCTACCCATCCCTACCCAGTCAAACCCAGCCCCACCCTACCCATCCCTATCCAGCCCTGCCCATACCTACCCAGCCCTACCATCCCTGCCCTACCCAGCCCTACCCAGCCCTACCCATCCTTACCCATCCCTACACAGCTCTGCCCAGCCCTGCCAAACCCTACCAGTCCTACCCAGCCCTTCCCTACCCTACCCAGCCCTACCCATCCCTACCCATCCTTATCCATCCCTACACAGCTCTGCCCAGCCCTGCCAAACCCTACCAGTCCTACCCAGACCTGCCCTGCCCTGCCCTACCCAGCCAAGCCCTGCCCATCGTTACCCATCCCTACCCCACCTACCCAACCCTACCCTGCTCTACCCTACCCAGCCCTGCCCAGTTCTACACAGCCATGCCCAGTCATACACAGCCCTGCCCAGCCTAGCCCTACCCAACACTACTCAAACCTACCCAGCCCTACTCAACACTACCCAGTCTACCCAGCCCTACCAAACACTACCCAGGCCTACCCAGTTTACCCAGCCCTACTCAACTCTACCCAGTCTACCCAGCCCTACTCAACACTACCCAGGCCTACCCAGTCTACCCAGCCCTACTCAACTCTACCCAGTCTACCCAGCCCTACTCACGCTACCCAGCCCTACTCAACACTACCCAGGTCTACCCAACACTACCCAGCACTACTCAACTCTACCCAGTCTACCCAGCCCTACTCAACACTACCCAGTCCTACCCAGCCCTACTCAACACTACCCAGTCCTACCCAGTCTACCCAGCCCTACTCAACACTACCCAGCCCTACCCAGTCTACCCAGCCCTACTCAACAATACCCAGGCCTACCCAGTCTACCCAGCCCTACTCACGCTACCCAGCCCTACTCAACACTACCCAGGGCTACCCAACACTACCCAGGCCTACCCAGCCCTACTGAACCCTACCCAGCCCTACTCAACACTACCCAGTCCTACCCAACACTACCCAGTCCTACTCAACACTACCCAGCCCTACTCACGCTACCCAGCCCTACTCAACACTACCCAGCCCTACCCAGTCTACCCAGCCCTACTCAACACTACCCAGGCCTACCCAGTCTACCCAGCCCTACTCACGCTACCCAGCCCTACTCAACACTACCCAGGCCTACCCAACACTACCCAGGCCTACCCAGCCCTACTCAACACTACCCAGTCCTACCCAACACTACCCAGTCCTACCCAACACTACCCAGTCCTACCCAACACTACCCAGTCCTACCCAGTCCTACCCAACACTACCCAGTCCTACCCAACACTACCCAGTCCTACTCAACACTACCCAGCCCTACTCAACACTACCCAGCCCTACTCAACACTACCCAGTCCTACCCAGCCCTATCCAGTGCTACCATTTCCTACACAGCCCTACCCAAACATTCCCAGTCTTACCCAGTACTACCCATCCCTCCCCTCCCCAGCCCTACCCACCCAACCCTACCCAGCCCTACCCAGCCCTAGTCTAGTCTACATACCGGTCGTATTCTTCTGGCTGAGAGGTCAGGGGAGCTGTGTGTGCTGCCTCCACTCTCTGAGAGGATGTGAGAGAAAACAAGACCAGATACAGTGTTCAGAGAAAAGAAAAGGAACAAAACAGTATGTGTACTGTACATTGTTAATGAAAACTACTGGGGTTCTAACAGTGCGTGTACTGTACATTGTTAATGAAAACTACTGGGGTTCTAACAGTGCGTGTACTGTACATTGTTAATGAAGACTACTGGGGTTCTAACAGTACGTGTACTGTACATTGTTAATGAAGACTACTGGGGTTCTAACAGTACGTGTACTGTACATTGTTAATGAAAACTACTGGGGTTCTAACAGTACGTGTACTGTACATTGTTAATGAAAACTACTGGGGTTCTAACAGTACGTGTACTGTACATTGTTAATGAAAACTACTGGGGTTCTAACAGTACGTGTACTGTACATAGGGTTTCTATGAGGACTGAGAGTTAATCCCCACCTGCCCTGCTATCTGCTATCTGTGTTTTCAGTGAGAAAGAAGCCTGCAACCTGTCCTCCTGGTCCTTAGGGGGCGTACTGTTTACAGACCAGGACCCAGGGCCTGATGAGAAGCAGAGGAGACTGCAGGGGGTTCCAGAAATAGGGATGGGTGGAGAGAATGGAGGAAGAGTAGGGGTGGGAAGGCTCTGCAGAATGAAATGTAGAAACAATGGGAATTCAGATCATGAAAATAATAGTAATCCCCTTGAGAATGCAGAGTTTTTTTCAACAGACTCCAAATTCTATCACTTGACTAGTCTTATGGAATGTGTGGTACAGTATTACACCACAAGGTGGCACACTTCACAACTAGACCTCATCCATACTGTATGTTCAAAGCTTTCTTTCTCATCACTCCATGTATGTTTTGAGTCCAGGTACATTTGACAACAAAGTGTCATTCAGAGGGTTAACTAGATCTCTCACCTCCTCTTCCTCCTCTTCCTCCCCGTCTCCCAGCAGCTCCACCACCAGAGAAGGAAAAACCCCCACGCGTCCGTCCAGTTCTCCCTCCCAGAAGCCGTCGTCCACCTCCCCCTGGCGGCAGCGCAGCAGCCTAATGACCGCCCCTTCTGGGAAAGACAGCTCCTCTAGACCTTGGCCCTGGTACTCATACAGAGCCCGTGCCAGACCTACACCACAGAACAGAGCAGACCAGAACCAAACACACAGACATCAGACTGGTACTCAAACAGAGCCCGTGCCAGACATGCGTCACAAAACAGACATGTCAGTAATACATGGGTAAACGTTGTCTACATTAATAATGATTAACAAGATGGCGACAGCATTACTAATGATTAACAAGATGGTGACACAGTTATATCAATGACGGCTTGAACCTGGAATTTGGCCACTTGTCCAAATGGTAGGAATCATGTCACAAACATTCAAAGGTGGGAAAGAAGCTTTCTGGTTAGTGATGATTCTTAAGACAGAAGAGCCCCTACTAACCCCCAGACTGAGGGGAGCGGCCCTGCTGCCTCTTGGAATGTTCTGATGAGGAGCCGGAACTGTTGAAGGACCAGTCCAGCTGGGGACAAGGGAAGCCCTGCGCCAGGCAGACAGAGGAGCCCTCTCCTGGTGACCACAGGAACTGCAGGTACCTCTCAGGGACGTAGCCAACCTGGCCTGCTGCATTACGGGCCTGGAGAGGAGCACACAGTCAGTGAGTGTCAATAACATGGCTTTAGGGATAGTATATTCAGGGACAGTTGGACTTCATAGATGTGTTAAGAAGATAGTATTATAGCCATTCAATTATGGAGTCTCGTTGGGTCAATTATGGAGTCTCGTTGGGTCAATTATGGAGTCTCGTTGGGTCAATTATGGAGTCTCGTTGGGTCAATTGCAACCAACAGGCTTAACGCGCAGCTGCAGGTTGGCGCTGGATTTCTTAAAAAGATACTAACGGGAGATTACGTGCACCAGCGTGTTAAAACAAACTTGCTTGCAAAAAAAAGCCACAAGAATAAACCAGAAGATCAGTTGATCTCCCGTTGTTACTGTGTCAAATGAGTTAGATACTGCACAGCTGGGTCTAGGTTCTCTACTCCAGGCCCCAATTAAATATCGACCTAACAGGAACATTGAAAATAGCAAGGCTGGTAATGTCACGCCCTGACCTTAGAGAGCCTGTTTTATTCTCTATTTTGTTAGGTCAGGGTGTGACTTGGGTGGGCATATCTATGTTTCTATTTCTTTGTTGGCCTAGTATGGTTCCCAATCAGAAGCAGCTGTTTATCATTGTCTCTGATTGGGGATCATACTTAGGCAGCCCTTTTTCCCACCTGTGATTGTGGGATCTTGTTTGTGTGTAGTTGCTTTCTGCACTGCATGTAGCTTTACGTTCGTTTTCGTATTGTTGTTGTTTTTTCCGGTGTCATTGTTAATAAAAGAAGATGTACGTCTACCACACTGCACCTTGGCTCATTTATGACAGGGAGTTTGAAGACAGTGATCGTAACAGAAGATCCCACCACCAAGTGACCAAGCAGCATGCCCAGGAGTGGAGGACATCCAGGACCTGGGAGGAGGTAATGGCAGGGGACAAGACCCTGCCATGGAAGCAGGCGGAGGCAGCGAGAGAGGAACGGCGACGAGACCAGAAATCAAGGAGATGACGGAAACCCGAGGCAGCCTCAAAATTTGGGGGGGGGGGCACACAGGGTGGCGAGCGGAGCAAAGGTGGGAACAAGAACCAACTCCCTGTAATTACGATGAGGAGTTGGTCACGGTTCAGATACCATGCTTTGCGGAGATGCGCAATGTGTCTCCAGTGCGCATCTGTGACAGGTTAAAGGAAATACTCATAGCCTGTTATACATTAAAAAGTATTAGTAAGTTCATAGTATGTGAGGATCTTAAAACATCTAAGGTTAAAAAGATCATGCATTCTGTATTAGTTGATAGAGATGGATAACATTCATATAATTGTGTTAAAAAGTTAAAACCCATCAAGTGTACAAAAGGTAAGAATTGTAAAAGGAATGTGTAAACGTTATATTGATTACTTTATTTTGTGGTGCCTAATTGAAGGGGAAAAGTGTTAATCTGTGATCTACTAAATGCTCTTTAATCCATGAGCCTGAGATCGATTGCTCTGGTCTCCACCCAAGTTCGCGGGGACGCGCGGTCTTTTCCTCATTACAGTAAAAGTTCTCATTGAGGAAACAATACCGTATCACTCTCGTGATTATTTCTCCCCTTTTTCAGGTATGTTATTGATGATAAAACAGAGTCATTTAAATGTAATAACTCTCTAACATGTCAAGAGTGTTTAAGGTGTGTCTTGGTAACATCTTGAGAAAGTTAGAGTTACGTTTGCAGAGTAATATGAGCCCTGCTCGGTTGCAGCTAAGGCTAGCTTCGTTCTGAGAGTAGCTGCCATTTTATGTCGATCGTGAATGAACATGTGCGTTGCTAATACGATTTTGCGGTGTTATTTGTGTAATGGTTTTTCAAACACTTTAGTGACTGTTGATAAATTAAGTTATGGTTTACTGAGTTAAAGCTTTGTGCTTGACAGTTAAATTGAAATGAGTGTATGTTTCAGTGAATTACAGAGTATACTGTTGTGACTTGAATAAGCCTTGTATCCTACAACACTAGCTCTTTCCTGTAGATCTGTTGTTTTGTAAAATGTGTTACTTTGGTAAAATGATTACAGTAAAAGTTTTCATTGAGGAAACAATACCGTATCACTCTCGTGATTATTTCTCCCCTTTTTCAGGGGCGTAACATTTTTGGAGGCTCCGCTGAGATGGCTGCTCAGATGTCCAGTTTCCACATCCTGGTCGCTGAATTCCGAGCCAGCTAAATCCCCACATAACAACTCAGGCAGGCTGCAGTGAGGAAAGTGTTGCTGTTCGAGGAGAGCTGGAAGTTGGTGGTTAAGTACGTGTCAGCTGAGGCCATTGATCGACCATCAGAGACAGTAAGGACCATCTAATTCAGAGTCAACTCCTGCACAGTAAAAGTTCCTCCTGTTCTGTCAACATGACGACCGCCTTGGAAGAACTACAGGAAGAGGTAGTAGGAGAATTGCGCACCCTGACTAAAGACAAGTTACTAGAGATATGTGATTTCCTTGACATCTCAGGCGAACAGAGAAGAGATGTTCAAGACAAATCCCGCATATCATTGATGACTCACATTATGAGGTTCCTTGAAAGAGAGGAAGCTGCAGAGTTAGAAGATGGCGGCATGTCGGAATTGTTGCTACTTAAAGACAAAATGACAGAGCTGATCAGTGGCATAGATAACAAAACAGGGCAAACTGACCATGATATTGAAACAGCCGGAACACATCACAGAATAGACAAACTGAGAACTGCAACCCCACAACAAGGGGTGGGAACTGAGCAGATTACTGCAGCCAAAGCCAGTGATTCTCTGCGTCAGCCCCAACCCCATGCTAATCTTCAGGTGAGCGTGCCGCTCTCACCCAGTGCACAGCCCAGCTCATACTGGTGCAAAGAGTTTAAAATTTCTGGTCAGATAGGTGAACCGGGCCAGAAAGATAAACTGATTTTTTCCAGCCTTGCCCATCAGATCGAGAATGGACTTAACAGAGGCTATCCTGAGGTAGAAATAGTAGACGCAGTAGTCAGGGCTATTTCTCCAGGCTCACAGCTACGCAGCTACTTGGAAGGTAAACCCCAGCTAACTCTTACCACACTTAGGTGTATCCTGCGTTCCCACTTCCAAGAGAAGAGTGCAACAGAGCTTTACAAACAGCTAGCTTCAGAAGCACAGCATAGCAAGGAGACCCCTCAAAGCTTCCTGATGCGCGTCTTAGATTTGAGACAGAAAGTACTGTTTGCATCCCAGGAGTCAGAATCAGGGCTTAAGTATGACCCTGCTCTAGTCCAGCGCATGTGTTTACACACAGTTCTTACAGGTCTCCAGAGTGACAGTATCAGGATAGACATGCAGCCTCTCCTGCTAGATAGCGAAACATCAGAGGAGGTTTTGCTAGAGAAGCTTAACATTGCTTGTGCTAATGAGATAGAAAGACGAAACAAAAGGCGGTTTAATGCCCCACAGCCTGCTACAACGGTAAGTGTAGTCCAGTTAGAAGATACGCCAACTGCAAAGTGTCCTGTGAAGGAAGCCAAAGCTAAGATACCCGCAGAACCGTTAACAGAGTTAGCTGAACTTAAGACAGGTGTAGCTTCTCTAAAAGGTCTCAGTGCAGAGATTGCTCAGATTAAGGAGACATTACAGCAGCCTGTTTCAGTCACTGCCTTGTGTCTATGCCCCACCTCCAGTTAGGAGGCCAGATAGGGACCCCCAGCCACCTGTTTCCCATCAGCAGTATTACAGCAACTACAGTCAGCCCCAAGCACCTGACCCTGCGCAGCAGCAATATGCACCTAACCTGTATACCAACCGCTCTGCTCAAGCTCCAAGGAGGTGTTTTGTCTGCCAGCAGGCCAGAACAGATGCACGCTGCACACACTGCTTCCGATGTGGGAGTGGAGAACATTTCCAAGCTGGATGTAAAATTCGGGGAGTCAGACCATCAAGAGAGGCCCCTTTAAACGGGGAAGGGTTACCGCTGAGGGACGAGTGTTAACCGTAGCTACCAAAAAGTCCCAGAAATGTGCAAATTGTGCCAGAGAAGATTCATTTGAGAACCTGAAACAATGTTCATCATGTAAAGAGACACTGTACTGTTCCAAAGTATGTCAAAACCAACATTGGACTAAACATAGGGAAAAATGCACTCACCTGAAAATTGACTCTACAAGTGAAAGGTTTTCCTGCACAGAGGAAAATGCCCACTCTGTACCATCCCTAGCTCAAGGTTGCCACCCCCGTAAGGTCACCTCGCTAGTCGGCAGACAGTGCCTTATTGAGTGTCACCTGAATCGCCACCACCTCCAAGCTCTATGGGACACAGGCTCTCAGGTATCGGTCATCGATGAACGATGGAAAGAGAAATCTCTCCCAAACGCAAGGCTGAGAGATGTTTCAGAAATCCTGGACTCACCTGATGGTCTAAGGTTGACTGCAGCAAATGGGACTGAAATGCCGTACCTGGGATGGATTGAAACAACTTTTCGGCTAGCCTCTGAAACTGACCAAACAAAGGAACTGATCATCCCAGTGCTGGTAATGAAAGGCTGTCACCTATCGCATCCCATCATAGGTTTCAATGTTATCGAGCACATCCTGACAATGACTGAAAAGACTAAACGATACAGTACAGTAAAAACAGCTTTCCCAAGCCTCAAAAGAAACAAGGTGAGAGCTTTTATACAGGCTGTTAGCGCAGAACAGACAGATGAATATGCAGTGAAAACCAAGAAAGAGAAGGTTGCTGTACCAAAACACAGTAGCATTCAGATTGAGTGCCGTATAGCTTCCCAGCCTTTCAAAGAGGACATGACAATGCTTTTCCAGCCAGACCTGAACCCGCAGTGGCCAGACGACCTTGAGTTCTTTGACACACTAGTCAGAGTCAGGAAAGGTGTTTTTCCAGTTGTCATGCTTGATGTCTCTAACCCCACTGATCACGACATTGCCCTGCTAGGACGCACAATAATCGGTACAGTACAAACCATTGACTGTGTTACCTGCCCAGGTCTTTGAAAAAACTGTCACCCCAGCCACAGTGAATCACACAAGCGTTCGAACCCCATGTACTGCTACTGAACAGTGGGATCCACCAGTAGGTTTAAATCACCTAACCGAAGAGCAGAGAGAAGTTGTTAGGCAAATGCTTAGAGAAGAGTGTCACTCCTTCTCCAGATCAGACAATGACATTGGCTGCATTGAACGATTGAAAATGACTATTTCGCTAAAGGACTCTGAACCAGTCAAGCGCACATACATGTCAGTGCCCAGGCCACTGTATCAGGAGATGAAGGGTTACCTTTATGACCTCATAGCCCAGGGCTGGGTTAGGAAGTCAAACTCTTCATATTCTTCACCTGTCGTGTGCGTTCGGAAGAAGGATGGGACCCTCCGGTTGTGTATAGATTACAGAGACCTGAACAGAAAGACACATCCCGACTGCCAGCCTATCCCTCGGGTCCAAGACATCATGGACAGTTTAGGTGGTAATTCCTGGTTCTCCCTTTTAGATCAGGGAAAAGCGTATCACCAGGGGTTCATCTCTGAAGAAAGCAGACCACTGACAGCATTTGTGACCCCATGGGGACTCTATGAGTGGATACGTATGCCATTCGGCCTCATGAACGCCCCTGCAGCTTTTCAGCGGTGTATGGAGGAATGTTTGGAAGGGCTCCGGGATAACATCTGCATTCCTTATCTGGACGACACGCTAGTTTTCAGTAAAACTTTCGACAGCCATGTGAATGATGTGCGAAAAGTTTTGCAGCGTCTCAGAGAGTATGGCATTAAACTCAAACCAAGTAAGTGTGATCTCTTTAAACCCCAGGTCCGTTATTTGGGCAGAATAGTGTCTGCAGAGGGCAGCCAAGTTGACCCAGACGATTTTGAAGCAGTAAGAGCATTGAAAGAAATCAGACCAGAGACTGTGGGCCAGCTCAGAAAAATGCTTGGTTTGCTCACTTACTACAGACAGTACATCAAAGACTTTTCTAGGAGGGCCAGCTGCCTGTATGACCTCCTGAAAGCAGATTCAGAGAAATTACCTCACCACCCACGGAAAACAAAAACAAAGAAAGCAAGTCATGTGGTGCCCTCAAACAAGCCAATCCTGTGGACTGACCAGCATCAACAGGCACTTGGACAGCTGATTGAGTGTTTGCTTCACCCACCAGTCTTAGGTTTCCCTGATTTCACTCAGCCATTTGTTGTACACACTGATGCGTCACACCAAGGCTTGGGAGCAGTTCTGTATCAAAAGCAAGATGGGAAGCTTAGGGTCATTGCTTATGGCTCTCGAACCTTAACAGCCGCTGAGAAGAACTATCACTACCACTCGGGCAAGCTAGAATTTCTAGCTCTGAAATGGGCAATCACTGATAAGTTCCGTGATTATTTGTACTATGCTCCGACCTTCACTGTAGACAGCGATAACAACCCGCTCAGCTACATTCTGTCTACTGCAAAACTGAACGCAACCACTTCCAGGTGGGTTGCAGAATTGGCTGATTTCTACTTACAATAAAGTACAGGCCAGGCAGAGAGAACGGCGATGCCGATGCTTTGTCAAGGATGCCACTGGATGTAGAGTCACTGATGGAAGAATGTTCTGAGGAGCTTCCACCAGACACCATTGCCGCCACGATACAAGCAGTTGAGGTACAGAAAGAGGCTGTTGTACCTTGGTCACTTTCAGCTGCATCTATGTCAGTATCAGTTGAAGGTGAGACAACCACTGCAACAATCAGCTCGATCCCAAAAGATGGGATAAGAGAAGCACAAGAATCTGATCGGGTCATCCGTCCTGTGCTCAATTTCAAACTGTCTGGTTCCAAACCGCCAGTTAAAGAGCAAAGGAATGCAGTCCAAAGACAAAATGCCTATTCAGGGAATGGGACAAATTGACAATAGACAGTGATGGCATTCTGTACAGAATCACTACAGCCCGCAAGCAGTTAGTTCTACCAGAGCAGTACAAAGGTAAGGTGATGGAAGAGTTGCACAATAACATGGGACACCAAGGTACTGACCGCACTGTATCACTAGTACGTGACCGCTTCTTCTGGCCATATATGCAATCTGACATCGAGCACTATGTGACTAAAACTTGTAGCTGTGTCAAGCAGAAAAAGCCAGCCCATGAAACAAGAGCTCCTCTGACAAACATTGTGACGACACAGCCATTTGAACTGGTATGTATAGACTTCCTTCATCTCGACAGATGCAAAGGGGGATATGAGTACATCCTTGTGATTGTTGATCATTTTACACGTTTCAATCAAGCCTACGCCACCACATCAAAGTCAGGTAAAACTGCTGCAAATCTCATCTTCAATGACTTTGCCCTGAAGTTCGGGTTCCCGTCCCGCATCCACCATGACCAAGGGGGAGAATTTGAAAATCAGTTGTTCCATCAGTTAAAGAAACTCAGTGGCATGGCGGGGTCCAGAACAACACCCTATCACCCGATGGGGAACGGTCAAGTGGAACGCATGAACAGAACAGTGTTGCAAATGTTAAAGACACTGACTGAGACACAAAAGTCAAACTGGAAGGAGTCTCTGAACAAACTGGTTTATGCCTATAACTGCACCCGTTGCGAAGTGACTGGCTATTCACCATTTTATCTTCTGTTTGGGAGATCACCCAGGCTTCCAGTTGATATGCTCTTTGGATTGTGCACAGAGGCAGGTTCCAGTAACCAGCGAGACTACGTGGAGAACTGGAAACGAGGGATGGAAGAAGCATATGCCAATGCAAATGAAAATGCTCAGAAAGCCGCTGAAAGAAGTAAGAAGTACTATGACACTAAAGTTAGGAGTTCAGTGCTACAGCCTGGCGAGCGAGTTCTGATTAAAAACCTGACACCAGAGGAGGACCAGGAAAACTCTAACTATGGGAAGATACAATTCACACAGTAGTGAGACAAATGGGTTCAGACCTGCCGATTTATGAATTGAGACCAGAAAAGGGTAGGGGACGCTCCAGGGTCCTGCACAGAAACCTGCTCATGTCCTGTGACCACTTCCCTTTTGAGACGCAACCAGAAATGACCAAAGATGACAAAAGTCAGAAAAAAAGGAGACATTAGCCTGAATCAGAGCCTCTAGATTCTGATGAAGACAGCGGTGATGAATATGACCTTCATCATGAGCCGCTACAGGTTCCCACATCTACAGTACCTGAGGGGAGGAATGCTGAACCAGCGAGAGAGTGGGAACACAGGCCCCCACCAGTGAAACAGACAGTTGCCGTGCCAGTCCCTGATACGCAACCAGCACAGCCTCTGGTTGAAAAGCGGCTGGAGGAGACAACAGTTAAAGACCGGCCTGCTGAGGAGATGAACTTGCCTGCTGAAAATTTGCCTGATGATCGTCCACCAAGTGCCTTTCCTTCATTAACTGCTGCTGCTGAACCTGAGGAACCAGCCTACCAGCTGCCACAAAGAGAGAGACACCCTCCAAGACGTATCAACTATGATCATCTTGGTATCCCTTCCTGCTACAGTATCCAGCCACAGCCACAGTTGTTCCCTGTCTACTCTGCACCAGGAATGGTTCCATGGCTGCCATCACTACAGCAATGTTACTTTCAGCCACCTTACATGTATGGGCTTCAGCAAACATGAGGCTACAGAGTTGACATGTTTGACCATGGACTACTGACTGATTTCACAGACTGTCACAAGAGACAATTTGCAGACTATGCATATAGACCATTAAAAGTGATGGACTGTTAATCAATAGTATGAGAAAAGACTGCTTATGGACTGTTTATACAGCTGGTCAACAGATATGGACTGTGGAAATAACTTGTTAGTTATATTTGAACTGTGACCCTTGACCTCTGCTCAAGTACTACCTTACAGAAGAGGATTTCCTAGGTCCAGTGCATACAGACTGTTGAAGAAGACAATGTGGTAATGTTGGGACAACATTTATTTTGTCGGGGAGAGTGACAGGTTAAGGAAATAATCATAGCCTGTTATACATTAAAAGTATTAGTAAGTCATAGTATGTGAGGATCTTAAAACATCTAAGGTTAAAAAGATCATGCATTCTGTATTAGTTGATAGAGATGGATAACATTCATATAATTGTGTTAAAAGTTAAAACCCCATCAAGTGTACAAAAGGTAAGAATTGTAAAAGGAATGTGTAAACGTTATATTGATACTTTATTTTGTGGTGCCTAATTGAAGGGGAAAAGTGTTAATCTGTGATCTACTAAATGCTCTTTAATCATGAGCCTGAGATCGATTGCTCTGGTCTACACCCAAGTTCGCGGGGAAATCGCGGTCTTTTCCTCATTACAGTAAAAGTTCTCATTGAGGAAACAATACCGTATCACTCTCGTGATTATTTCTCCCCTTTTTCAGGTATGTTATGATGATAAACAGAGTCATTTAAATGTAATAACTCGCTAACATGTCAAGAGTGTTTAAGGTGTGTCTCTTGGTAAACATCTTGAGAAAGTTAGAGTTACCGTTTGCAGAGTAATATGAGCCCTGCTCGGTTGCAGCTAAGGCTAGCTTCGTTTCTGAGAGTAGCTGCCATTTTTATGTCGATCGTGAATGAACATGTGCGTTGCTAATACGATTTTGCGGTGTTATTTGTGTAATGGTTTTTCAAAACACTTTAGTGACTGTTGATAAATTAAGTTATGGTTTACTGAGTTAAAGCTTTGTGCTGACAGTTATATTGAAATGAGTGTATGTTTCAGTGAATTACAGAGTATACTGTTGTGACTTGAATAAGCCTTGTATCCTACAACACTAGCTCTTTCCTGTAGATCTGTTGTTTTGTAAAATGTGTACTTTGGTAAAATGATTACAGTAAAAGTTTTCATTGAGGAAACAATACCGTATCACTCTCGTGATTATTTCTCCCCTTTTTCAGGGGCGTAACACATCCACAGCCGGTGAGTTCTGTGCCAGCTCCTCACACTTGCCGTGCGAAGTGAGCAACCAGCCAGGACGGGTTGTGCGGCTCAGCACTCCTGGTCTCCAGTACGCCTCCTCGGTCCAGGATATCCTGCGCCGGCTCTACGCACTGTGTCGCCAGTGCGCATTCACAGTCCAGTGCGCCCTATGCCAACGCCCCGCACGTGCCGGGCTAAGTGAGCATCCAGCCAGGACGGGTTGTGCCAGGTCAACGCTCCAGAACGCCAGTGCGCCTCCACGGCCCAGTATATCCTGTGCCAGCTCCGCGCACCCGGTCTCCAGTGCGTCTCCCCAGCCCGATACGACCTGTGCCCTGCTCCACGCACCCAGCCTCCAGTGCGTCTCCCCAGCCTGGTACGCCCTGTGCCGGCTCCACACACGAAGCCTCCAGCCACGATCCATGGGCCCGGAGCCTCCAGCGACGGCCGGCAGTCCGGAGCCTCCAGCGACGGCCGGAAGTCCGGAGCCTCCAGCGGGGGTTCCCAGTCCAGAGCCTCCAGCGGGGGTTCCCAGTCCAGAGCCTCCAGCGGGGGTTCCCAGTCCAGAGCCTCCAGCGGGGGTTCCCAGTCCAGAGCCTCCAGCGGGGGTTCCCAGTCCAGAGCCTCCAGCGGGGGTTCCCAGTTCCAGAGGCCTCCAGCGGGGGTTCCCCGTCCAGAGCCTCCAGCGGGGGTTCTCAGTCCAGAGCCTCCAGCGGGGGTTCCCAGTCCAGAGCCTCCAGCGGGGGTTCCCAGTCCAGAGCCTCCAGCGGGGTTCCCAGTCCAGAGCCTCCAGCAGGGGTTCCCAGTCCAGAGCCTCAGGCAACGATATCTACGGTCCGGTTCGTCAGGCAACGATCTACGGTCCGGAGCCTCCAGCGACGATCACGGTCCGGTTCCACGGAAGTGGGGGGAGCCTCAAGCGGAGCGGGGTCTGCGTCACGCACCGGAGCCTCCACTGAGAAGAGATGCCCACCCGGACCCTCCCCTATAGGTTCAGGTTTGCGGCCGGAGTCCGCACCTTTGGGGGAGGGAGGTACTGTCACGCCCTGACCTTAGAGAGCCTGTTTTATTCTCTATTTTGTTAGGTCAGGGTGTGACTTGGGTGGGCATATCTATGTTTCTATTTCTTTGTTGGCCTAGTATGGTTCCCAATCAGAGGCAGCTGTTTATCGTTGTCTCTGATTGGAGATCATACTTAGGCAGCCCTTTTTCCCACCTGTGATTGTGGGATCTTGTTTGTGTGTAGTGCTTTCTGCACTGCATGTAGCTTTACGTTCGTTTTCGTATTTTGTTGTTTTTCCCGGTGTCATTGTTAATAAAAGAAGATGTACGCCTACCACGCTGCACCTTGGTCTCATTCCAACAACGGATGTAACAGGTAATGAATAAATATTTATTGAAAGAATATACACTATGTATGCAGACACCCCTTCAAAATGGTGAAAACATTATTGTTGTCTATCAACAATGACAAGCCACCGGGGTCTGACAATCTGGATGGAAAATTACTGAGGATAATAGCAGACCGATATTGCCACTCCTATTTGCCACAATAGTAAAGACCCCTTTACTGGCTCAAATAGCTGACCAATCAGCCTGTTACCAACCCTTAGTAAACTTCTGGAAATTGTGTTTGACCAGATACAATGCTATTTCACGAGTAAACAAATTGACAGACTTTCAGCACGCTTATAGGGATGGGACACTCAACAAGCACAAGCCCTTACACAAAGGACTGATGATTGATTGGCTGAGAGAAATTTATGATAAAATGATTGTGGGGGCTGTCTTGTTCGACTTCAGTGCAGCTTTTGACATTATGATCATTGTCTACTGCTGAAAAAACATGTGTTATGGCTTTCACCCCCTGCTATAATGTGGATAAAAAGTTACTTGTCTAACAGGTGTTCTTTAATAGAAGCCTCTCAAACTAATCCAGGTAGAATCAGGAATTCCCCAGAGCAGCTGTTTAGGCCCCTTGCTCTTTTAAATTTTTACTAACGACATGCCACTCACTGACTTTGAGTAAAGCAGCGTTTATATGTATGCGGATGACTTAACACTATACCCGTCAGCTACTACAGCGACTGAAATTAATGCAACACTTAAAGAGCTGCAGTAAGTTTCAGAGTGGGTGGCAAGGAAATAATAGCCCTAAATATTTCTTAAAACTAAAAGCATTGTATTTGGGACAAATCATCACTAAACCCTAAACCTCAACTAAATCTTGTAAAACATAATGTGGAAATTGAGCAAGTTGAGATGACTAAACTGCTTGGAGTAACCCTTGATTGTAAACTGTCATGGTCAAAACATATGATACAAACAGTAGCTAAGATGGAAGAAGTCCATAATAAACTAGGGCCTGTAGGACATGCCTTGTGATCGTGTTGTTAAGAAAGCATCCAAGGGCCAGCCGGTGCTGCCCTGTTCTGAATCAATTGCCAATTTTTTGTGGCACCTGACCACACGATCTGAACAGTAGTCAAGGTGCGACAAAACTAGGGCCTGTAGGACCTGCCTTGTTGATAGTGTTGACAACACTAAATCTATGTCCTGCTAGAGCTGCCCTGGTCAATTGTAAGTGCTGTTATTGTGAAGTGGAAACGTCTAGGAGAAACAACGGCTCAGCGAAGTGGTAGGCTACACAAGCGCAAAGAATGGGTACGCCAAGTGCTAACCTGTCTGGGGTTATGTGGGACGATTTCGTCCCACCCTACGTAACAGCTACTGGGAATTCCAGTGGCTGCGATTTTTGAATCGTTAGAATACTATAACTTCAATTTTCAAACATATGACTATTTCACAGCTATTTAAAGACAAGAATCTCGTTAATCTAACCCCCACTGTCCGATTCAAAAGGCTTTACAACGAAAGCAAAACATTAGATTGTCAGCAGAGTGCCCAGCCAGAAAAAATCTGACACCCATTTTTCAAGCTAGCATATCATGTCACATAAACCCAAACCACAGCTAAATGCAGCACTAACCTTTGATGATCTTCCTCAGATGACACACCTAGGACATTGTGTTATACAATACATGCATGTCTGTTCAATCAAGTTCATATTATATCAAAAACCAGCTTTTTACATTAGCATGTGACGTTCAGAAAAAGCATAACCACCGCAAACTTCCGTTGAATTTACTAACAGTTTTGCCTAAATTACTCACGATAAACGTTCACAAAAGCATAACAATTATTTTAAGAATTATAGATACATTACCCCTCTATGCACTACGATATGTCCGATTTTAAAATAGCTTTTCGGATATGAAGCACATTTTGCAATAATCTAAGTACATAGCCCGGCATTACAGGGCTAGCTATTTAGATACCCACCCAGGTCAGCCTCCACCAAAATCAAATTTCCTATAAGAAAAATGTTCTTACCTTGCTTGTTCTTCATCAGAATACACTGCCAGGACTTCTACTTCAATAACAAATGTTGGTTTGGTCCCCAAATAATCCATCGTTATATCCAAACAGCGACGTTTTGTCGTTGAGTTCTAGAATGCTTTTTCACGGTCCCGAGCATGGCGCGTTGGCTTGTCAAAAATGTCTAAATATTCCATTACCGTACTTCGAAGCATGTCAACCGCTGTTTTTTAAAACCAATTTTTATTGCCATTTATGTCGTAGAGAAGTGATAATATTCGACCGGGAGTATGCATTGAGCCTAAACAGCCGAATAAAATTTCTCCTCAGAAGCGACTCATGCCACGCGCATCATTGAAAGGTCCTCCGAGCAGCCACTTACAAAAGGCGATAATATGTTTCAGCCTGAGGCTCCCTCGTAAACCTTCAGGTATTTCCCGGGCTCTGAGAGCCTATCGGAGCCCTGGGAATTGTCACGTTACAGCTAAGATCCTTACTTTTCAATAAAAAGAGGTAAGACGCACGGACTCCTTGTCAGACAGGGTACTTCCTGCTTGAAACCCTTGTCAGGTTTTTGCCTGCCATAGGAGTTCTGTTATACTCACAGACACCATTCAAACAGTTTTAGAAAATTCAGAGTGTTTTCTATCCAAACCTGAACAATAATATGCATATCTAGCTTCTGAGTTGGTGTAGGAGGCAGTTAAAAATGGGAACATATTTTTCCAAAATTCTCAATACTGCCCCCCTAGCCCAGACAGGTTTTTAAGCACGTAGCACGTAAAAATCATCTGTCCTTGGTTGCAACATACACTAGCGAGTTCCAAACCGCCTCTGGAAGCAACGTTAGCACAAGAACTGTTCATCAGGAGCTTCATGAAATGGGTTTCCATGGCGAAGTAGCCGCACACAAGCCTAAGATCACCTTGCACAATGCCAAGGGCCGGCTGGAGTGGTGTAAAGCTAGCTGCCATTGGACTCTGGAGCAGTGGAAATGCATTCTCTGGAGTGATAAATCACGCTTCATCATCTGGCAGTCCGCCGGACGAATCTGGGTTTGGCGCATGCCAGGAAAACGCTACCTGCCTCAATGCATGGTGCTAACTGTAAAGTTTGGTGGAGGAGGAATAATGGTCTGGGGCTGTTTTTCATGGTTCTGGCTAGACCCCTCAGTTCCAGTGAAGGGAAATCTTAATCCTACAGCATACAGTGACATTCTAGACGATTCTGTGCTTCCAACTTTGTGGTAACAGCTTGGGGAAAGGCCTTTCCTGTTTCAGCATAAATAACCCTGTGCACAAAGTGGCCTTCCCCCAAGGCCAGTCAAGTTCTTCCACACCATCTCGTCAAACCATTTCTATACGAACCTCGCTTTGTGCACAGGGGTACTGTAGAAGTACAATACATTATATTATCTATGTTTGGGCTACATTATAATATAATTTGTAATTTTACATTTAGTATCCTTGATTAGACTATAATTTTATGAAAACATATATTATATTAACTCAATCATGATGGCTTGATTTAGTTACCAATTTAGAATGTGGATAGTTCAGGAACTTTATCTTACGATAAAATGTGAATGTTAAATTGTCACTGTAAAAGAGGAATGATTGTTAAATAGTCAAATCTGTGCTTAGTCTGCTCAAATAGAAGGTTTAATTTTTCTGAAGATAATACCCACCAGTTGGCTAATATTCTTGAAAAATGTTGGCAGTAACCAGGACTTAAAGTTAACACTTTTAGGGAGCGGTAACATGGTGGCCAATAGTGTTTGCAGTTGAGATCAACTGTGTGGGATTATTAATGGTTTACAGAGCGCTCGCCTCATGTTGACAGTGCTTAATGTTGGTTGCAATTGACCCGTTATTTTTCACAACTGTTACGGATCAGTAAAGATGAAGTTGAAGCGACATAATGCCTCTCTTCTCAAACAGGAAGACCAGCAGTTTGTTTACTCTGTGCTTAGTAGAAACAAGGAAGTGAGGAGACCGCAGACATTTGGTAGAGTGGGCAAATGCGTGGGAACAACTGCCTGCTACAGTAATAGCACTGTTCCATGAGACAAAAGTTGCATCCCAAATGGCACCCTATTCCTACATAGTTCACTGCTTTTGACCAGAGCCTATGGAGCCTAAATATGGAATAGGGTGCCATTGGGACGCAGGCAAAGGGAAATCTGTCCTCATTTACCTTCAGCCAGTCCTCCATGTCTCCATCCTCTATCACTTGAAGCTCTTCTCCCTCTGTGATGACAGTCGTCTCCTTGGCAGGCCTGCAGGAAGATTGGCCAGCAAATTACACACTATAACATCTGAGAGGAAAATCCCATTCCTGTAATGTGACATTTCTACAATGTTAAGTCCTGATATTGTCACCTGATAGCTGTAGAGAACCATACAAGCCAAGGGGTATCCACACGGCACGAGCAGGAAGTTGAATCGATGAAAGTGTCACCATCTTCATCGTAGTCGTCGAAGTCTGTGAACTCAAACTCGTCCTCGGAGATATCCGTTGGACATGCGCGCCTCGCTCAGCCTCCTGTCCCTCTCCAGCTCCTCGTCTGCCTGGGTCATAGCACTGCTCACCCATGGCTCCACGTCCACCCCCGCCGACGCCAGCAGCGCCAGCCTGGACTCCGCCTTCACCGGCTCACTGGACACACACACCACTTACTACCACCGTCACCCCTCCCACACGTCTCTCATAGGTACCTTGTACCAGATTACTTTTCCTCAATGTCATCCCTTTACAGCCACAACTCAATGTAACACCTCAGACACTAACACTTCACACACTGTAAACCTCACACGCTGTAACACCTCACACGCTGTAACACCTCACACGCTGTAACACTTCCCACCTGTAACACCTCAGACACTGTAACACCTCAGACACTGTAACACCTCACACATTAACTTAAACATACTACATATTAATAAGCCATAATACTAATAATATTCATTAAACAGCACAGCAAAATAAGCGTTGTAGTCAGCAAGGACATTGGGGTTGGCAGTAGCATCATACTAGGTCATATTAGCAGTCATTAACAACATATTGGCTGCATAATGTTTCCTAAACCCAACTTCTTTCTTGTAAGTAAGAAACATGGTTTTCCAGGCCAATACAAAAGCTTGATTACATCACATAACGCTTACTCTGAGCCCAAGACAACGAATAAAGCAGGAGGAGGTGGTGGGTTGAATGAACAGTTCCAACTGACTCACGGTGCCAGCAGCATTTGCATTTGTCCTTGTGGGAAGTAGGAAGTAGGCAGTGACACACATTCCATTCAGATCCAGATAAAGGGCATCCACCTGGCTCATCAATGGGCCAGGCAGAGTGGAGGAGAGAGCCCTGCCGTTAGCTCTACAAAGGCTCTAGTAGAAAGCATCCTGCATCTGCAGAGGCATGGCTATAGGCCTAGAACACTTAGCATTAAATAACTACATCCACCTCTACACTGCCCCATAGGAGAACCTTTGAAGATCCATTTTTGGTTCCAAGTAGAACCCTTTTGGGTTTCATGTAGAACCTTTCCACAGAGGGGAACCAAAAAGGGTTCTATCCAGAACCAAAAGGATTATCTTATGGGGACAGCCAAAGAACCCTTTGGAACCTTTTTTCTAAGAGTGTAAAGAAGGATAACACCAACGTATCAAAGAGGAACTCTGATAAAGCCTGGTTAATGACTGCTTGCCTTATCAATTTCCTGGTAGGGTGGAATAGTAGGAGGGTAATGTTAATGTGAGGTCATTAACATTACGTTGGGCTAGTAGTAGCTAACAGTAACAGTAGCGTTGGGCTAGTAGTAGTCAACCTGTGCTTTCCTACATCTCCTTCACCTCCACCATCTTCTGTTCCACACTGACTCCTGTGTCTCCTGACAGCAGTTTGAAACGCCTGTCCAGCATCTGCAGGGCCTATGAGGAAGGTAGACAGAGGTTACACAAGGTCACGCTCCCGAACCAGAGGTAAACAGAGCTTTCGCCCACTACTCACCCTATCTCCGTGTGAGATGATCTTGTAGTCTTTGGCAGCCTTAGCAGACCACTTGCGGGCCTCCTTGTCCAAACAGCTCTCCCCCTCAGCACTGGAGCTATGTTGCTTCAGAATGCACACCTTTAGAAAGAACAGGAGAGGTGAAGCTGGGATTACCTCCACACAAAAGACTACATGAAAATATCAACATTTTCACCTCAATCGGGGTTTTATTCAAACAGCTATGTGGATATTAATTGTGATATAATGGTGTTTACATGGTAATCAAAACAGTGGTACCACAGTGAGCCACACCTTGTCTTTAGGGGCAACTGGAAGTGAAAGCCGGCGTTCTGGTGAAGACCGGGAACTCCTGGAGGAAGATCTGGATGTTCTGTTCTCTAGACACCTATCAGAGAACCAAACAAACACTCTCATTACTCCCACATTGGCACATTATTTCTTACATAGTTCACTACTTTGGACCAAAGCAATGCAATATATAGGGAATATGGTGTTATTTGGGACACAGACACTAGTTCACGTCCCATAGAACAGAACATCAGTCAGTGGTCTGTCTGGCCTCCATCAGCGGTGCCCAGGTGAGGAATGTCACAGCTCTGGGTATTACAGTGGGGCTACTGTCTGTGGGAGGGTTTACTGTGAGGATCCCACGCACGGCCTCACCTTGGTGGAGTTCTCGCAGATCTTGCTAAAGTTACTATGCGTTGACCGGCAGGTGTCGATCTCTGTGCAGCACAAGAGAGTGAAGTGTTCTCGGATTTGCTCATACAGGTCACTGTCCAGTCTCTGTTGGGTAAACGACAGAGGGAGAGCTGGGGTTATAGCCAAAGCCCTGATGCAGTACAAATCAGAGGTGATTTGAGAAGGAAATGCCCTTTCCTTATTTTCCAATGTTTCAGTCATTCCAATGTTTCAGTCTGAGGGATTTGAATCAACTGATTCATAATGAATTACATTGGTTACAGGAATTACAAGAGTGAGTCACTGAGTGACATTTCCCTTGATTGAGAGATAGACACTTTCAAGAAGATTGTTGCGTTATGAATGTTCTGAGGGGAAAATGCCCCTGAAATGAATGGTTTCTACTGAGCTGAACTTTGACTCACCTGATTACTTTGCAAGGTAAAAAGCCAAAAAGGAACATTTGAGGATTTCCTATTTGGGTTAATTTCTGTGTAGTTTACGCTCTCCACTCTACAGCTAAGACAACCACAATGGGACAGGAAATGATGTCAACTAGCACTGACTCATCCCAAACACAAAGGGAGGTTTTATAACTGACAGGAGGTACGTCTGAGGGGACTATGCAATGTGTTCAGTCTTATGACAGCCTCATGATGAGAATCCAGAGAGACATGCGTAAGCCGTTAGGAGATGCCAGTGGTCTTACCATCATGATGGCAGGCAGCTCTGCAGTGTAGTGTACTGGTGATGAGGTTGATGGCAGACAGTGTCAGAAGGTACTCATTACGCACCTCTGTCAGTCTCTGGTCACACTCCCTCAGCCTGGTATTCAGCTGGACAAGGGTTACAGGGAGGAGTGAGTAGAGGATATAAATATGTTTCATTATTACAATCAATTACTACTATCAAATGTGTTTGATTGATAGGTAATCAATAGGCTAAGTGCAAGGTGACTAAGAAGAGTACAATATCAAAAACGCAACTGCATTATTCCTACATATTTATTGAAGACATTTCTTCATAGTAAAGCATATAACGGATAAAACACGATTTGCCCTTTCAGAAATATGTGTACTCTATGTGTGCTAACTAGCCAGGTGCCACTTATGTGGCGGTAGGTGGGGTACTTCAGCCTACAGAGCTTCATGTGTCAGCCTACCTTTGAACTCATTTTCTGCAAGCCTGTCCTAAAATGGAAAATTCCATGGTCACTCTTTTGAATCTGAAAAAGGTCACATGGGCACGTGATATAAATAATCAAACCAAGACCTTAATGACATTATTATAAATAATAATCGATAGACATAAAATATGCATTTCAACCACGTATCTGAACTAAAATGCAATGATACAGGTTTACAGAACATTTAACATGCCACTACCTGCTCCCTCTCAGATTATGATAATTTAAGTAGCCTTAAAGGCCATGGGTTTCAGTTAAAAACTAGATTTTCCTGTGTGTTCTATATATTTCCACACTATGAGGTTTGGAACAATACTGTGAAATTGTGAAAATTATGATAATGCCCTTTTAGAGTAAGAGGTGTTGAAAGACCACGTCAAATTTCAGCCGGTTTTGGTGGGATGGAGTTTTGGTCTCCATGGTGACAACCAGGTGGTACAGTGCCTTGCAAAAGTATTCATCCCCCTTGGCGTTTTTTCCTATTTTGTTGCATTAAACCTGTAATTTAAATGGATTTTTATTAGATTTCATGTAATGGACATACACAAATAGTCCAAATTGGTGAAGTGAAATGAAAAAAATTACTTCTTCAAAAAATACAAAAAATACAAAAACGGAAAAGTGGTGTGTGTACATGTATTCACCCCTTTACGATGAAGCCCCTAATTAAGATCTGGTGCAACCAATTACCTTCAGAAGTCACATAATTAGTTAAATAAAGTCCACCTGTGTGCCAATCTAAGTGTCACATGATCTGTCACATGATCTCAGTATATATACACACACCTGTTCTGAAAGGCCCCAGAGTCTGCAACACCACTAAGCAAGAGGCACCACCAAGCAAGCGGCACCATGAAGACCAAGGAGCTCTCCAACAGGTCGGGGACAAAGTTGTGGAGAAGTACAGATCAGGGTTGGGTTATAAAAAAATATCCGAAACTTTTGAACATCCCACAGAGCACCATTAAATCCATTAATACACATTTTTAAGAATATGGCACCACAACAAATCCTGCCAAGAGAGGGCCGCCCACCAAAACTCAACAGACCCAGGCAAGGAGGGCATTAATCAGAGGCAACAAAGAGACCAACGATAACCATGAAGGAGCTGCAAAGCTCCACAGCGGAGATTGGAGTATCTGTCCATAGGATCACTTTAAGCCATTACACTCCATAGAGATGGGCTTATGGAAGAGTGGCCAAAAAGAGCCATTGCTTAAAGAAAAAAATAAGGAAAACGTTGGTGTTCACCAAAAGGCATGTGGGAGACTCCCCAAACATATGGAAGAAAGTACTCTGGTCAGATGAGAATAAAATGTAGCTTTTTGGCCATAAGGAAAATGCTATATCTGGGGCAAACCCAACACCTCTCATCACCCCGAGAAACATCATCCCCACAGTGAAGCCTGGTATAGGCAGCATCATGCTGACCCCCAATGACCCTAAGCATACTGCTCTAAAGCAACACTAGAGTGGTTTAAGGGGAAACATTTAAATGTATTGGAATGGCCTAGTAAAGCCCAGACCTCAATCCAATTGAGAATCTGTGGTATGACTTAAAGATTGCTGCTACACCAGTGGAACCCATCCAACTTGAAGGAGCTGGAGAAGTTTTGCCTTGAATAATGGGCAAAAATCCTGGTGGCTAGATGTGCCAAGCTTATAGAGACATACCCCAAGAGACTTGCAGCTATAATTGTTGCAATAGGTGGCTCTACAAAGTATTGACTTTAAGGGCAGGTGAATAGTTATGCACGCTGAAGTTTTCCATTCTTTTGTCTTATTTCTTGTTTGTTTCACAATAAAAAATATTTTGCATCTTCAAAGTGGTAGGCATGTTGTGTAAATCAAATGATACAACCCCCAAAAAAATCTATTTTAATTCCAGGTTATAAGGCAATAAAATAGGAAAAATGCCAAGGGGGGTGAATAAGCAAGCCACTGTATATTAGTTAATAGATCAATAAGAATGGTAGTTCCAAACCCTCTCTGCAATAACAGCTAGTTTTCGATTTTCCCCTCCCCCACTTAGATCCCTCCCAGACAGTCCTAGCAAAAAGTATTGCTTGTAAGTTAAACCTAGGTATTCCTTTATGGATAGTGTAATGCTAAGACAAATGTTTAATGGCAGCCGTTGAAATCAATGTTGCTTTTTTCTCAGAATAAAACATATATTGTCTAGCATGTAATGGACATAAAGAACTGGTCTTCCGATATACAGTTGAAGTCGGAACTTCACATACACTTAGGTTGGAGTCATTAAAACTTGTTTTTCAACCATTCCACAAATGTCTTGTTAACAAACTATAGTTTTGGCAAGTCGGTTAGGACATCTACTTTGTGCATGACACAAGTCATTTTCCAAACAATTGTTTACAGACATATTATTTCACTTACAATTCACTGTATCACAATTCCAGTGGGTCAGAAGTTAACATGCCACTAAGTTGACTGTGCCTTTTAAACAGCTTGTAAATTCCAGAAAATTATGTCATGGCTTTAGAAGCTTCTGATAGGCTAATTGACATCATTTGTGCGATTGGAGGTGTATCTGTGGATGTATTTCAAGGCCAACCTTCAAACTCAGTGCCTCTTTGCTTGACTCATGGGAAAATCGAAGAAATCAGTCAAGACTTCAGAACAATAATTTGTAGACCTCCACAAGTCTGGTTTCATCCTTGGGAGCAATTTCCAAACGCCCTGAAGGTACCAGCTTCATCTGTACAAACAATAGTATGCAAGTATAAACAGCATGGGACACGCAGCCGTCATACCGCTCAGGAAGAAGACGCGTTCTGTCTCCTAGAGATGAACGTACTTTGGTGCGGAAAAGTGCAAATCAATCCCAGAACAACAGCAAAGGACCTTGTGAAGATGCTGGAGGAAACAGGTACAAAGTATCTATATCCACAGTAAAACGAGCCCTATATCAACATAACCTGAAAGGCCGCTCAGCAAGGAAAGAAGCCACTGCTCCAAAAACCCGCCAGACTACCGTTTGCAACTGCACATGGGGACAAAGATCTTTTCTCTCTTTTTGGAGAAATGTCCTCTGCTCTGATGAAACAAAAATAGAACTGTTTGGCCATAATGACCATTGTTATGTTTGGAGGAAAAAGGGGAGGCTTGCAAGCCGAAGAACACCATCCCAACCGTGAAGCCCAGGGGTGGCAGCATCATGTTGTGGGGGTGCTTTGCTGCAGGAGGGACTGGTGCACTTCACAAAATAGATGGCATCATTGAGACAGGAAAATTATGTGGATATATTGAGCACACATCTCAAGACATCAAATCGCGGAAGTTAAAGCTTGGTGGCAAATGGGTCTTCCAAATGAACAAGGACACCCAAGCATACTTCCAAAGTTGGGCAAAATGGCTTAAGGACAACACAAGTAGGTATTGGAGTGGCCAATCACAAAGCCCTGACTCAACCTATAGAAAATGTGTGGGCAGAACTGGAAAAAGCATGTGCAAGAAAGGAAGCCTACAACACCTGACTGTTACACCAGCTCTGTCAGGAGGGAATGGGCCAAAATTCACCCAATTTATTGTGGGAAGCTTGTGGAAGGGCTAAGTTAAACAATTAAAGGGCACTGCTACCAAATACTAATGGAGGTATGTCAACTTCTGGATCCCACTGGGAATGTGATGAAGAAATAAAAGCTGAAATAAATCCTTCTCTCAACTATTATTCTGACATTTCACATTCTAAAAATAAAGTGGTAATCTTAACTGACCTAAAACAGGGAATTTTTACTAGGATTAAATGTCAGGGATTGTGAAAACTGAGTTTAAATGTATTTGGCGAAGGTGTATGTAAACTTCCAACTTCAACTGTATATTTAGGTTGTTTTCTCTTTAAAAAAAATGTGGATCCAATGAACTGAGCAGGCTGGGATGCCATGCTTATAGCCTTGCTAGGACCTTCTAAATATGAGCATTCATTTATAATATTGTGCTGTTATTATTTCTATTAATATTTTCTGACTGTTTTCCATGTTATTTGGTTAGTTCTCTTAAAGCACCCTCATAGATATACAATAGACCTACGGGGCTTTGAATGTGTTAGTGGCAGTATTGAATTATGTTTTCATGGGACTGCCGATATTTCCCTCTGGTGTACGCCAATTGACGGCCAAGGGTTTGCCTTAGGACGCAAAGGTGTGTCACGAGTCAGGGAGATGGTCTTAGTGACAATAGACCTAGATATGGGGGGACGTTTTAGTGGGTGGACTGTTAGGACAATTGGTGGTTTACAAAGTTGCAGCTTACAGTATGCTTAACAGTTGCAAATATTATTGTACAGCTATATGGACACTTAATCATCATGGTGCTTTTTAATGGTAAGTATACAACTATTGGTTGTGGTAAGTATAATTGAAACAATTGGTATCATTATGGTAAGAGGGGAAATAAGTATAGCCAGTTACAATGTTAGGCTTAGCATATAATAAAAAAAGATGATCCATTTTACCTGGCTGAAAGAATATAGTATCTATGTTAAGGAAACCCCTCTACAATATAGATGAGGTTGGGTGGAAAAAGGACTGGGAGGGAGAATATATTATTGTCAGGGCAAAGAAGAACTCAAAAGGGGTGATTATACTAATTAATACACATTTTGATCCGATTTTGCAAACTGTGCAAACAGATCCTCAAGGAGATCGTTATTTTAAATAGGCTATTGGACCAAAACAGATATGTCTAATTAATCTATATGGGCCCAAATAATGATGATCCACACTCCTTCGAAATATATACTGCTCAAAAAAAATAAAGGGAACACCTTAAACAACACATCCTAGATCTGAATGAAAGAAATAATCTTATTAAATACTTTTTTCTTTACATAGTTGAATGTGCTTACAACAAAATCACACACAAAATAATCAATGGAAATCCAATTATCAACCCATGGAGGTCTGGATTGGAGTCACACTCAGAATAAAGTGGAAAACCCCTCTACAGGCTGATCCAACTTGATGTAATGTCCTTAAAACAAGTCAAATGAGGCTCAGTAGTGTGTGTGGCCTCCACGGCCTGTATGACCTCCCTACAATGCCTGGGCATGCTCCTGATGAGGTGGCGGATGGTCTCTTGAGGGCTATCTCCTCCCAGACCTGGACTAAAGCATCCGCCAACTCCTGGACAGTCTTGGTGTGCAACGTGGCATTGGTGGATGGAGCGAGACATGATGTCCCAGATTGTGCTCAATTGGATTCAGGTCTGGGGAACGGGCGGGCCAGTCCATAGCATCAATGCCTTCCTCTTGCAGGAACTGCTGACACACCAGCCACATGACATCTAGCATTGTCTTGCATTAGGAGGAACCCAGGGCACACCGCACCAGCAAATGGTCTCACAAGGGGTCTGAGGATCTCATCTCGGTACCTAATGGCAGTCAGGCTACCTCTGGCGAGGCACATGGAGGGCTGTGCGGCCCCCCCAAAGAAATGCCACCCCACACCATGACTGACCCACCGCCAAACCGGTCATGCTGGAGGATGTTGCAGGCAGCAGAACGTTCTCCACGGCGTCTCCAGACTCTGTCACGTGCTCAGTGTGAACCTGCTTTCATCTGTGAAGAGCACAGGGCGCCAGTGGCGAATTTGCCAATCTTGGTGTTCTCTGGCAAATGCCAAACGTCCTGCACGGTGTTGGGCTGTAAGCACAACCCCCACCTGTGGACGTCGGGGCCCTCATACCACCCTCATGGGAGTCTGTTTCTGACCGTTTGAGCAGACACATGCACATTTGTGGCCTGCTGGAGGTCATTTTTGCAGGGCTCTGACAGTGCTTCTCCTGCTCCTCCTTGCACAAAGTCGGAGGGTAGCGGTCCTGCTGCTGGGTTGTTTGCCCTCCTACGGCCTCCTCCACGTCTCCTGATGTACTGGCCTGTCTCCTGGTAGCGCCTCCATGCTCTGGGACACTACGCTGACAGACACAGCAAACCTTCTTGCCACAGCTCGCATTGATGTGCTATTCTGGATGAGCTGCACTACCACTAGAGTGAAAGGCACCGCCAGCATTCAAAAGTGACCCAAAACATCAGCCAGGAAGCATAGGAACTGAGAAGTGGTCTGTGGTCCCCACCTGCAGAACCACTCCTTTATTGGGGTGTCTTGCTAATTGTCTATAATTTCCCACCTGTTGTCTATTCCTTTGCACAACAGCATGTGACATTTATTGTCAATCAGTGTGCTTCCTAAGTGGACAGTTGATTTCACAGAAGTGTGATTGACTTGGAGTTACATTGTGTTGTTTAAGTGTTCCCTTTATTGTTTTGGCAGTGTATATATTAATCTACTGAGCTCACAAGCAACAAATTAATCTATTATTATGGTGGGAGATTATGATAATCGTAAGTTAATCACACACTACAAATCACCCTCAAGCAGTTAAGGAGATCATGAAGATCATGGATACATTAGAACTAGTGGATATATGGAGGTGGAAATCCTGACCTAGTGAGATATACATGGAGGAGGTTAATCAAGCTAGCTGTATTGATTACTTCCTGGTCTCAATCTTGCTGGCATCAACAGTTTAAAAAGGGATTAATAAGAGACCGAATGCGACACCATCTAATTGGCAACCATATAACTCGTACAGAATTTTCCACGTGGACGGGATATTGGAAAAGAAATGGTAGACTTTCAGGTACTCAACAAGAAGGTCTGATTTCATTAACTACTAAAACAGGACACAGGTGGTAGTATAAAGATCCAGTCCATTTAAAAACTGCGAGGCCTCTTACACAAATCTGGCGAAATGCATAGCACATAGAATAAAAAAGTTTGACCAGATATTGTTCATCCTGATACTATGTTTTTACATGGACAATATATTGGATGAGAATATACGACAATTACTTGAAACAATTGAACATTATGAAACATCAAGATACCAGGCCTGGTCTTCATAGCAAATTTTTAAAAGGCGTTTGATAAAAGTACGGCTACTTTAATTTCGGTGAATCTCTTATACAATAGGTTAAAGTTATGTACAGCAACCCCAGATGCAAAATAGTAAATAATGGTACTTCTCAGAAAGTATTGAGCTTTTAAGAGGAGTAAAACAAGGCTGTCAGTTGTCTCCATATCTATTTATAATGGGCATTGAATGCTAGCTATTAAAATTAGATCCAACAAAACATCAAGGGGTTAGAAATTCAGGGCATAAAAACAAAAAAAAGTGTCAATTTATGCCGATGAATCAAGTCTTTTTCTAAAGTCTGCAATCGGGACCCCTGCACATTGAAGACCTTGATCGCTTTTTTAGCCTCTCTGGACTAAAACCTAATTATGACAAGTGTACCATATTACGTATTGGATCGTTAAAAGACAGTGTTTACACTACCTCTACACCTGTCTTATTTGGCGCATGTGACAAATAAAATAACATGTCATTTGTAGTTTACCAATAAAATGGGCGGAAGGTGAAGTAGACATACTTGGTATTCACATCTCAAAAATATAAATTAAATTAACACAATCAAATTTCAATAGAAAGTTTGCAAAAATAGATAAGATTCTGTAGCAATGGAAAAAATAGAAAAATATACCGGTTTCATTTGAGGACCAACATGTTGACAGCTGCGCCATGCAGGTTGCAAAATAAATGGGAAGAGATTTTCAATTTACCGATTCCATGGCACATGGTTTAAGAACTGGTTACAAAAAACCAACACTTGATTCAACACTCAACACTTAGAGTTTTTCAATTTAAATTAATATACAAAATTCTTGCCACCAACAGAAAGTATTCACTTTTTACACATTTTGTATGTTACAGCCTTATTCTAAAATGGATTAAATGTAAAAAAAAATAAGTCTCAGCAATCAACACACAATATCCCACAAAGACAAAGCAAAAACAGTTTTTTACAAATTTATAACAAATAAAAAACAGAAATACCTTATTTACATAAGTATTCAGACCCTTTGCTACGAGACTCGAAATTGAGCTCAGATGCATCCTTTTCCATTGATCATCCTGATGTTTCTTCAACTTCATTGGAGTCTTCATTGGTAAATTAAATTGATTGGAAATTATTTGGAAAGGCACACACCTGTCTATATAAGGTCCCACAGTTGACAGTGCACGTCAGAGCAAAAACCAAGCCATGAGGTCGAAGAAATTGTTCGTAGAGCTCCAAGACAGGATTGTGTCGAGGCACAGGTCTGGGGAAGGGTACCAAAACATTTCAGCAGCATTGAAGGTCCCGAAGAAACACAATGGCCTCCTCATTCTTAAATGGATGAAGTTTGGAGCCACCAAGACTCTTCCAATTGAGCCGTCGGGGGAGAAGGGCCTTTGTCAGGGAGGTGACCAAGAACCCAATGGTCAATCTGACAGAGCTCTAGAGTTCCTCTGTGGAGATGGGAGAACCTTCCAGAAGGACAACCATCTCTGCAGCATCCCATCAAATCAGGCCTTTATGGTAGAGTGACCAGACGGAAACCACTCCTCAGTAAAAGGCACATAACAGCCCGCTTGGAGTATGGCAAAAGGCACCTAAAGAGTCTCAGATCATGAGAACAAGATTTTCTGGTATGATGAAACCAAGATTGAACTCTTTGGCCTGAATGTCTAGTGTCACGTCTGGAGGAAACCTGCCACCATCCCTACGGTGAAGCATGGTGTTGGCAGCATCATGCTGTGGGGATGTTTTTCAGCGGCAGGGACTGGGAGACTAGTCAGCATGGAGGCAAAGATGAACGGAGCAAAGTACAGAGAGATCCTTGATGAAAACCTGCTCCAGAGCGCTCAGTACCTCGGATTTGGGCGAAGGTTCACCTTCCAACAGGATAACGACCCTAAGCACACAGTCAAGACAACGCAGGAGTGGCTTCGGGACAAGTCTCTGAATGTCTTGAGTGGCCCAGCCAGAACCTGGACTTGAACCTAATCGAACATCTCTAGAGAGACCTGAAAATAGCTGTGCAGCGACGCTCCCCATCCAACCTGACAGAGCTTGAGAGGATCTGCAGAGAAGAATGGGATAAACTCCCCAAATACAGGTGTGCCAAGCTTGTAGCGTCATACCCAAGAAGACTCGAGGCTGTAATCGCTGCCAAAGGTGCTTCAACAAAGTTCTGAGTAAAGGGTCTGAATACTTATGTAAATGTGATATTTCAGTTTAATTTATTTTTTTTAAACAGTTTTTGCTTGGTCATTATGGGGTATTGTATATATATTGATGAGGGGGAAAAAACAATTTAATCAATTTTAGAATAAGGCTGTAACCTAAGAAAATGTGGAAAAAGTCAAGGGGTCTGAATACTTTCCGAGGGCACTGTATATGGGGCATACAACAATCTCAGCTCTGTAGATCTTGCTGCGAAGAGACAGAATCACTAGATCATTTATTCTGGTATTGCTCCTATGTAGCTTGTTGCTAGTCACAGGTTCAGGAATGGTTAAAAAAAAAATCACAACCTTCACTTAAATGAACCTTGCAAATAGCGGTGTTGGGCGATTTGGTCAGTCAATAAATAATATGACAATACTCGTAGGAATGGCTTTTATCTTTAGCTCACAATCTGTGGATACTATACAATTAGAAAGGTTGAAAATGTATATAAAACATCACAGAAGCTATTTTTGTTTATTTTTGGCCATTTTAATAAAAAATGATCACAGTAAGGTACTTCACTGTTACACAGAAATAATTTGATATTGAGATAAAAACGTCTGCATTGGATCTTTAAGGCTGTCACATGGGAACAAAGCAGGGCTAGAGTAAGAGTATTACTGGAAAATCAATGAAAATAGATATGGTTTCATTTGGGCTTTTGTCTAACACAGGGATGGGCAACTTTGATGGGGGTGGGAGCCACAAAAAAAATGGAACTCATCATGAGGGGCCACAGTGGCTGGTGGGTCTGCGTACCCACATCCATACCCCCACCTTGCAAGCAAAACATTTTAGCAGCCAACCTCGTGGCAGCGAAGATGATTGTTTTTAGTTTGATTGTTAATTTCCTGCAATTTTTTAACTCCTTTCATGCAATTCTACTCATTTTGCCATGGGGCAGAGAGAAATGTTTGCAGTTTATAATATGAAAACTGATGATCAATGGTTGGTAATTCGACCATGCTTACTAAAAGTTTAGATAGCTGGGGCTAGATTAATTTACGAATCTAAAAGAAAGTTGCTGATATGGGCTAATTTAGTGACTGCTGATGCACAACCACATTTTGAAATTTCACCTTGTATATTCTATTATTCTAAATCTCAATAGTAAGTTGAGACCCCAATTGAGTCCCCCCCAAAAAATAAAATATTTTAATTCATTCATCTTTTTAATTGTTTACAAAAAGGGGGACCGCGTGCCGCATGCCGCCAGTTGCCCATCCCTGGTATAACATACAGTATATGGATGGATATTGCACACTGATCGTAAAAACAGAAACTCTCTCCCAAATCAACCTATTCCCTACATAGAGCACTACTTTTGACCAGGCTCACACTCAGACTTACTTGGCCTGTGCGTCAGAAGCTTTCTCCCTGGCCACGTTAGCCATGTGACTCAGTTGGTAGTATCTCTTCTTGACCTTGTGGAGCTCTCGTAGTGCATCCACTACCTCACCCTGTACCCTCTGCAGCTGCTCTAGACCCTGTAGGGCAACACAACGCATCATATTATTACAATGTAATACAACAATATGCATGGACGGAACAGCGTATAGGGGTAACTGAAGGAGGAACTCACTGCATTTAAACTACAGTGAGGGAAAAAAAGTATTTGATCCCCTGCTGATTTTGTACGTTTGCCCACTGACAAAGAAATTATCAGTCTATAATTTTAATGGTAGGTTTATTTGAACAGTGAGACAGAATAACAACAAAAAAATCCAGAAAAACACATGTCAAAAATGTTATAAAATGATTTGCATTTTAATGAGGGAAATAAGTATTTGACCCCTCTGCAAAACATGACTTAGTACTTGGTGGCAAAACCCTTGTTGGCAATCAGAGGTCAGACATTTCCTGTAGTTGGCCACCAGGTTTGTACACATCTCAGGAGGGATTTTGTCCCACTCCTCTTGGCAGATCTTCTCCAAGTCATTAAGGTTTCGAGGCTGACGTTTGGCAACTCGAACCTTCAGCTCTCTCTACAGATTTTCTATGGGATTAAGGTCTGGAGACTGGCTAGGCCACTCCAGGACCTTAATGTTCTTCTTCTTGAGCCACTCCTTTGTTGCCTTGGCCGTGTGTTTTGGTCATTGTCATGCTGGAATACCCATCCACGACCCATTTTCAATGCCCTGGCTGAGGGAAGGAGGTTCTCACCCAAGATTTGACGGTACATGGCCCCGTCCATCGTCCCTCTGATGTGGTGAAGTTGTCCTGTCCCCTTAGCAGAAAAACACCCCAAAGCATAATGTTTCCACCTCCATGTTTGACGGTGGGGATTGTGTTCTTGGGGTCATAGGCAGCATTCCTTCTCCTCCAAACACGGCGAATTGAGTTGATGCCAAAGAGCTCCATTTTGGTCTCATCTGACCACAACACTTTCACCCAGTTGTCCTCTGAATCATTCAGATGTTCATTGGCAAACTTCAGACGGGCATGTATAGGTGCTTTCTTGAGCAGGGGGACCTTGCGGGCGCTACAGGATTTCAGTTCTTCACGGCGTAGTGTGTTACCAATTATTTTCTTGGTGACTATGGTCCCAGCTGCCTTGAGATCATGACAAGATCCTCCGTGTAGTTCTGGGCCGATTCCTCACCGTTCTCACGATCATTGCAACTCCACGAGGTGAGATCTTGCATGAAGCCCCAGGCCGAGGAAGATTGACAGTTCTTTTGTGTTTCTTCCATTTGCGAATAATCGCACCAACTGTTGTCACCTTCTCACCAAGCTGCTTGGCGATGGTCTTGTAGCCCATTCCAGCCTTGTGTAGGTCTACAATCTTGTCCCTGACATCCTTGGAGAGCTCTTTGGTCTTGGCCATGGTGGAGAGTTTGGAATCTGATTGATTGATTGCTTCTGTGGACAGGTGTCTTTTATACAGGTAACAAACTGAGATTAGGAGCACTCCCTTTAAGAGTGTGCTCTAATCTGAGCTCGTTACCTGTATAAAAAAGACACCTGGGAGCCAGAAATCTTTCTGATTGAGAGGGGGTCAAATACTTATTTCCCTCATTAACATGCAAATCAATTTATACCATTTTTGACATGCTTTTTCTGTATTTTTTTGTTATTATTCTGTCTCACTGTTCAAATAAACCTACCATTAAAATTATAGACTGATCATTTCTTTGTCAGTGGGCAAACGTACAAAATCAGCAGGGGATCAAATACTTTTTTCCCTCACTGTACGTCAAACTGTCTCTAGATTGACAGATTCAACAAATCCAATAGATTCAATGCTGGTTACGTTGTGCAAAAGGCATTGTTTTAAATGATAGATACTGTCCGTAGTTTAACAGTGCATGTAGCATGTGGAGGTCAAGGCTGTACAAGTGTAAGGGGTTTTCCAGGGTTTTCCACTGCTTGAATAGTAACCTTTAGATCACAATATTTTCAAAGCTAACAAGTGACTCACGTTCCTGCTTTGTTTGATTCTCTGTCATTAACAACAACTACCACAAAGTAGCATAAAGGTCGAGAGGAAGTCGTCAGTAAGTACTGATCAATTTGGTGCCTTTCCTAATAAGGTATAGAGAAAATGAAACGCTTTGGCTGTTTATGTTAGATTGTCTTAGAATGTATTTCCCTCCTCAAGAAAAAGTGAAAGTATGACATGAGAAAACCTCTGGTAATGAGTTGTGTGGTTTTGTGAATGGAGGCATTGTGGGCTTCATGAAAACTCCACTCAAAATCTACCTAATTTGTATTTTTTCATGATGTGGCCAGTGACACTTCCTGAAAGACCAATAATCTAGAAAACTTGACTGCTGACATGCAAAACATTTTTAGGACTGTATCAAGAGGACTAATGGAGAAAAAAAAACTAAAATATTGTTTTGGAGTGGATTTTTTTTTCTTTAAGACAGCACGCTCCGGTTTCATAATTTAATAATTTTCATAAGGAGGCTATCATAAGCTACACTCTTTTAACCTATATCCCCCTATGGTCATTATTTTTTTAAGTAAGGGCACCCCCCCCAAAAAAAATGTGGGAGGTCTACTAAAAATCTGAGTAGATGAATTCTAGTAGGCTTGATGTGAGTGTGTGTTCAAGCTGTAGATAAATCAAACAAAACCAAAAACTCCAAAACCATTTCTACACAATGTTCTCAGCTTAGTGAAGCCTGATGAAGAAAATGTACAGTTGTGAATGCTGCACTGCTTTTGTGAAAATAGATTAGTTGTCTAAAAACATGCATTTTCTTCTTTCTGGTTACTCAGACGAGGCTGCACTGCAATGTGGATCATACATTATTTCAGTGTATCCTCCAATAAGCCACTGCACAGCTCAGCTCACCCTCTTGGCTTTCAGCTCCTTGGCTGCCCTCAGGCTCTTCAGAGCGTCGGCAGTGAGTGAGCGATATCCGTCGGCCGCCGTGAGACGACACACTCCACTCTGTGCCGTGGCCTCAATCAGAGACCTCCACACAGCAAACACACTCCTGGCAGTATACACACACACAGAAAGAGAGCGGTGTTACTACACCAGCACTATGGCATCCCCTGATTTTAGACTGTGTGATTAGTGACGGGAGCATCTTCAATGATGAATAATTACAGTATTTGACAGATATTTCCTTCATATATGTCTATGAAACCCTGAATGTAACTTGTTTTACAAAAAATGGGGGTTGGAATGGCTGAGAGTAAAAAGGTCATTAACATGTAGTGGGATCAAACTATCAAGCTTCTGATAGGTTACCCAGAGTTCAAAGAGTCTCCCTTGCCTCTTTGCCAGTCTTTCCTCTGGAACTGTACGGCCAGCCTCTGGAGGGCCTGAGAGAGAAGGATATGTTTTATTAAAGATGACAGGAAACACAATTAAGGATATTTCATGACATTCACCTTATAAACCTTGTTGTAACCCATAAATATGAATTTGTTTTGGAGTGCAAGTGCAGGGCCCAGCCTAAAGTGAACATGTCTTGTTTTTGTGTACAGGATAACATGTAGATTTGGAGCGAAAAGCAGAGTTTTTTTTAATCAATACTAGAAGCTCTGCCCTCGAGACCCCTGGTGGAACATCAACACCCCAGTGAAAACAGCCCTATCCAGTGTTCACTTCCTGTTTCAGATTAACTCACTGCTGACTTCAGAGAAGTGATCCAGGAGCTTGGCTCAGAAACACACTGGCTCCTTCTCACCAAGACATCAAATAGCAGAGCCGATACGCGCCAGCCACCAGTAGTACTAAAGCCACAGACCACTTTTATTCTGAACTTTTCAGATGTGGAGGGATTGGTTCACAGGCCCTTGTTTCACCATCGCCACCCTGCTACATTCCCCATGGTGCAAGGGTCTGAGGTGAAAACACTGGTCTGAGTGTGTAGGTTAACATTATTACAACTGTTAAACCTACTCCATAGGTCCAATGTTAATGCATTGTTAACGACCAACAGAACCAAGGGACAGCATCACAGGACACTCATTTCACTACGGAAACTAACTAGAAACCACAATGGTCAGAGGCAAGTTCAAAGTCCAGGGCAACAAGTGGATAGGAGACTCAATAGGAATGCACTTATGTCAGACACTACAGGAAGTTACTACAGTAGATATAACCCAGCTAGGCATGTTAGAAAAGGAAAAGGGTCAGTTCAGTGCATCTAAAGCAGACATTTCCACAGACATTTAATGAAGTTATCAGCTTATCAAACACCCTATTATGTAAATCTTATCAGAATGACGTACACCAAGGATAACTCCATGGGGAAACATCCAATGGGACATCAGCACTACAGTACAATATGGGACATAATTATAACTGTTGTTTCTGGTTGTATTCCCCTGCCTTGCTTATGGACAACACCTAGGTCCCTGAAATACTCACTAATATCTGAATCAATATCTGAATGCGTTCCATTTCAAAACATTCAAGATAAGTGCTTTGAGTAATGCTTTTAATGTGGGGAGGAGGGTGGTAAGAGTGTTGCTTAAAATAGTTGTTGCGAGGATGCTACCAAAAACACTCAGAACAGGTTCGTGTCCAAATACTCCAACCCCATTTCAGCTCAATGATACGCCACTCTACAAGATGTCCCAAGGTCGTATCACATGGTTGACTGTCCCCCCCATCACTGGAGAGGTGAACATAAGACACGGACATACACCCAACTGGGCACAGATGTCAATTCAACGTCAATTCCACGTTTCGTTGAAACAATGTTGATTCAACCAGTGTGTGCCCAGTGGGACCGGACCACGGCTTGTCAATCAGCATCAGTATTATAGGAGGCCTCTCACCTGACTGTACTCTTGTTCTATGGCAGCACGCTGTTTACTGAAGGACCTGGACAGAGAAAAATAAACATCACATCTAGGATATGTCAGTGAACTGCATTCAGGCAGTAATTAGATCATCTATATCTATATATCTCCGAGAGATAATTGTCAGAGAGCATTAGTCAGCATATACCTCTGTAAACACCCAGGAGGCCTGACCACATGCTAGACATCTGAAGATGTGTTCATAAATGCTTCTGTTTCACTCAGCATCGTTAGTGTCTATTGGTTCTTGTTGTGATTACACTGGAGTCTTACACACAATATTATCAAATATGCACAGTATGTATTATACAAAACACAGGCTTCTGTAGGATGGGGGCAAGGGGGGACAAGCAGGAGCAGGGTAGGGTAGGGGGTGGGACAGTGGGCCAGGGTGGGGTAGGGTGATGCAGGGTAAGTCAGGGTATAGCAGAGACAGGTAGGGAGGATGGGGCAGGGTGGGACAGGATGGTCACACCTGATGTCCTCCAGGAGTTCTACCTCCTGCTGCTGTTTGCTCTGCAGCCGCCCCACTTGCTCCGCAAAGGCCATCTTCACCTGCTGGGTCTCCTTCACCTGTCAATCAAAACAGTGACACATACCTGTATCAGGAACGGCCAGCACCGGGATTAAATAAAATCTAAGTTTATTCGTCACGTGCACAGGTATACAGCGGTTGTAAACAGTACAAACTATCCAGTCAATAAAAATAAGTGATTATAATTTACAGTGAGGTCCAAAAGTATTGGGACAGATAAAATGTTTTGTTGTTTTGTCTCTGTATTCCCGGACTTTTGATTTGAAATTATACAATGACTGAGGTTAAGTGCAGACTGTCAGCTTTAATTACAGGTAATTCTTATCCATATCGGATGAACCGTTTAGAAATCACAGCACTTCTTCTACGTAGTATTCCACGGGGTAAGGACTCTACAATGTGTCGAAATCGTTCCGCAGGGATGTTGGCCCATGTTGATTCCAATGCTTCCCACAGTTGTGTCAAGTTGGCTGAATGTCCCTTGGGTGGTGGACCATTCTTGATACACACTGGAAACTTTTGAGCATTAAAGACCCAGCGGCATTGCAGTTCTTGACAGAAACCAGTGTGCCTGGCACCTACTACCATACCCCGTTCAAAGGCACTTACATTGTTTTGTCTTGCCCATTAACCCTCTGAATGGCACACATACTCAATCCATCTCTCAATTGTCTCAAGGCTTAAAAATATTTCTTTAACCTGTCTCCCCTGCATCTACACTGATTGAAGTGGATTTAACAAGTGACAGTCCTGGTCAGTCTGTCATGGAAAGTGTTCTTAATGTTTTGTATACTTAGTGTACAGTTGAAGTCGGAAGTTTACATACACTTAGGTTGGAGTCATTAAAACTTGTTTTTCAACCACTCCACAAATGTCTTGTTAACAAACTATAGTTTTGGCAAGTCGGTTAGGACATCTACTTTGTGCATGACATAAGTCATTTCTCCAACAATTGTTTACAGACACATTATTTCACTTATAATTCACTGTATCACAATTCCAGTGGGTCAGATGTTTACGTACACTAACTTGACTGTGCCTTTAAACAGCTTGTAAAATTCCAGTAAATGATGTGATGGCTTTAGAAGCTTCTGATAGGCTAATTGACATCATTTGAGTCAATTGGAGGCGTACCTGTGGATGTATTTCAAGGCCTACCTTCAAACTCAGTGCCTCTTTGCTTGACATCATGGGAAAATCGAAAGAAATCAGTCAAGTTCTCAGAAAAAGAATTGTAGACCTCCACAAGTCTGGTTCATCCTTGGGAGCAATTTCCAAATGCCTGAAGGTACCACGTTCTGCTGTACAAACAATAGTACGCAAGTATAAACACCATGGGACCACGCAGCTGTCATACCGCTCAGGAAGGAGACGCTTTCTGTCTCCTAGAGATGAACGTACCTTGGTGCGAAAAGTGCAAATCAATCCCAGAACAACAGCAAAGGACCTTGTGAAGATGCTGGAGGAAACAGGTACGAAAGTATCTATATCCACAGTTAAACGAGTCCTAGATCGACATAACCTGAAAGGCTGCTCAGCAAGGAAGAAGCCACTGCTCAAAAACCGGCATAAAAAAGCCAGACTACGGTTTGCAACTGCACATGGGAACAAAGATTGTACTTTTTGGAGAAATGTCCTCTGGTCTGATGAAACAAAAATAGAACTGTTTGGCCATAATGACCATCGTTATGTTCGGAGGAAAAAGAGGGATGCTTGCAAGCCGAAGAACACCATACCAACCGTGAAGCACGGGGGTGGCAGCATCATGTTGTGGGGGTCCTTTTCTCCAGGAGGGACTGGTGCACTTCATAAAATAGATGGCATCATGAGAGAGGAAAATTATGTGGATATATTGAAGCAACATCAAGACATCAGTCAGGAAGTTAAAGCTTGGTCGCAAATGGGTCTTCCAAATGGACAATGACCCCAAGCATACTTCCAAAGTTGTGGCAAAATGGCTTAAGGACAGCAAAGTCAAGGTATTGGAGTGGCCATCGCAAAGCCCTGACTTCAATCCCATGGAACATTTGTGGGCAGAACTGAAAAAGTGTGTGCGAGCAAGGAGGCCTACAAACCTGATTCCGTTACACCAGCTCTGTCAGGGGGAATGGGCCAAAATTCACCCAACTTATTGTGGGAAGCTTGTGGAAGGCTACCCAAAACGTTTGACCCAAGTTAAACAATTTACAGGCAATGCTACCAAATACTAATTGAGTGTATGTAAACTTCTGACCCACTGGGAATGTGATGAAAGAAATAAAAGCTGAAATAAATAATTCTCTCTACTATTATTCTGACATTTCACATTCTTAAAATAAAGTGGTGATCCTAACTGACCTAAGACAGGGACTTTTTACTAGGATTAAATGTCAGGAATTGTGAAAAACTGAGTTTAAATGTAGTTGGCTAAGGTGTATGTACACTTCCGACTTCAACTGTATATGTGTATTAAAGTTGTCAAAAGTTGTATATCTGGTCCCATATTCATAGCATGAAGTGTAGTATCTGGTCCCATATTCATAGCATGAAGTGTAGTATCTGGTCCCATATTCATAGCATGCAATGACTACATCAAGCTTGTGACTCTACCAATGATGGATGCATTTGCAGTTTGTTTTGGTTGTGTTTCAGATTATTTTGTACCAATTAGAAATTAATGGTACATAATGCATTGTGAGATTTTGGAGTCACTTTTACTGTAAATAAGAATATGTTTCTAAACACTTCTACATTAATGTGGATGCTACCATGATTAATGGATAATCATGACTGAAATCTGAATGATGAGTGAGAAAGTTACAGATGCTCAAAGATCACACCCACAAGACATGCTAACCTCTCACCATTACCAATAACAGGGGCGGTTCTAAAAAATGTTTAGGGGTATATGATATTTATGGGGGTGAGGGCGAGGCGATGTGGCTTAAATGCCAGTGCTGAATTTTTGTCACAGTCCGCCTCTGGGTACATCAGCTGAAGACTTCCGTCTGAAGGTCAGAGTCTGCAACATCAGAGAACTAGTAGCCACTTAGCCTGTACATGCACTATGTTAATTCATTAACTCTCTATCGCTCTCTTTCTCTCTGTGTTATTGTGGACATTAGAATATAAGCAATAGCAGAATTAATGGTGCAAAATGTGCGTTGAGCATCATAAGGATGCTGACATCATTACTTGGAACCTACGAAAATGCCACAAGTGAAAACGACCAAGTTCAAGTTAAGACTACTTCACAGGAGTAGACTTTTCTAGACATGTTCTATTAAACAGTTGACCTCTTGTGAAATAATTCGCAATAACAACTTAAATTTTCAGAAACTTCACAATTGTGGGAAATTAAAATAGAATAGAGATGTCGGAGGTACTTTCAACGTATTTCAACCTCTCTATAGCATTGCCACTTGCCACAGTTCATGTCGTTTGACATAATTGTGAAGTTAAACAAATGTAAGTTGTTATTGCAAATTCTTGTAAAATTCTTACCTTTCTGGGAGGAGGTTGCATTTTCGGATACTTTAGTGTCTCCTTTTTATTGTAGCCCAATAGCCTACTTCCCGAATGCTTTTGACACACTAAAGCATCTCTAGGTAGGTGGAGCATTACGTTGGACTAGCTGTTTTACATGCTCCAACCCCCCCTAATGGAATAGTGCCACCTAGCGGGCACTTATAATGCTGTCCTCCAAGAGTTTCACTTTTGATCGCCAGTAGCCACCAGTGATGCCAATTTAGCAATTTTGTTGCTAGATTTAGCAACTTTTCAGACTACCCTGGCAACTTTTTTTTTCAAACAGCACCTAGCAACAAATTTAGCTACTTTCCAAAATGTATTTTGAACTTTTAGCAACTTTTGAAAAGTGACTCAAACTCTAAAATGCATGCATTTCCCCTCTAAATGACACAAAAACTATTTTATCTGTCTCACACTCAGTCACAACACACGTGCCTGGCTGCAAAAGTGCATTGTGAGTGACGTCAACAACAGGCGCTCAGCTCGTGCACAGCCAGCAGCAATTTCAGCAAATAGCAAATCATTGTTGGCTGACTGCAGCAACAGTAGTGCGTGTTCGACAAGCCAAAGCCAACGAATATAGTTGGTCACGAATGTTTGATCTTGAACAGAACTTACAACATCAATCAACATGTCTCAATCAAAATTGTACAGCCAGAAGTACAGAAAAGAGTGGGAGTCTGTACCTGAACAAATGTCAAATCATATTTTTTGCCGAGATGGCCAGTCAATTTGAGTATCGTTATTGTTTATTCTACGTAATTACGCAGTTGTACGTTATCACGCAATGACATCACAACGTCATTTAGCAACTTTTAGCAACAATTCAACCTGCCTCTAGGAACTTACCCTGAAAATTAGTTGGTAACACTGGTAGCCACATACGCTGTTAAGTTTTTTTGTTGGAGAGCCTAGAAGAGCCCAGGAAGGTGGCATGAGAAGCTACCTAGGTATGCAGCCACATCAAACAACTCAAGTAGTCCAATGTCCAAAAACATCCAATGATTTCTTTATTGTTTATTACATTATTTGTATAATGTTAGTTTAGGATGAGATAGAAATTGGCTTTGTTTCTAACCACTAGAATTGAAAGATCAACACTACAGAATGTAAAGGTCAACCAACGATATGGCTCTAATATTCTTCAGACAGATTTATCTGTGACGCACTTTGACCTACATTCAGACCTAGGCTATAGTATCTAATTTACTGGTCATTTCACAATCAGGTCAATACAGGAACAGCGAACGCAGTAGTAGATATGTCTTCCAGGTTTTAATCCAATTATTAGCAATACAATTTCAAATGAATAAATAAAGAAATGAAAAACAAAATAATATAGAATCAAATGTTGTTATAGTTGATCAGTTGGGTTTAGAGCGGAGGTGTTGATATATTCGAACACTTGTTTCAGCTGCTGCAGGAACATCTTCGGAGATACCACTGGTTCACAGTGGAGGGCCACCTGAAAGCCCTTCAATGACAGAGAATAACACATACATCTGGTAAGATCTTTGTAATTGTGAGCAATGTAACAGTAATTTCATGGCTTTTCAGTTCTCTGCCATGTCCAGAATGTCATTATAGTCTAAGAACAATTTTTTTTTAACCCCTTTTTTCATGATATCCAGTTGGTAGTTACAGTCTTGTCCCATTGCTGCAACTCCCGTACGGATACGGGAGAGAGCCATGCGTCCTCCGAAACACGACCCTCTGCACTGCTTCTTGACACACTGCTCGCTTAACCCGGAAGCCAGCCACACCAATGTGTCAGAGGAAACACTGTACAACTGGTGACCATGTCAGCATGCATGCACCCGGCCCGCCACAGGAGTCGCTAGAGCGCATTGGGACAGTGATATCCCGGCCGGCCAAACCCTCCCCTAACCCCTAGGCTGTGTGTCATCTCATGGGTCGCGGCCAGCTGCAACACAGCCCGGGGTCGAACCCGGATCTGTAGTCACGCCTCAAGCACTGCTTTAGACCGGTGCGGCACTTGGGAGGCCCATCTAAGAACAATTCTGTGCATTTTTTTTAAAAAGTATTATTATTTTTTACCCCCTTTTTGTGGTATCAAATTGTTAGTAGTTACTGTCTTGTCTCATCGCTACAACTCCCGCACGGACTCGAGAGCCATGCGTCCTCCAAAACACAACCCGACCAAGCCGCACTGCTTCATAACACAGCACGCATCCAACCCGGAAACCAGCCGCACCAATGTGTCGGAGGAAACACCGTACACCTGGCGACCTGGTCACTGCGCCCGGCCCGCCACAGGAGTCGCTAGTGCGTGATGAGACAAGGATATCCCTGCCGGCCAAACCCTCCCTAACCCGGACGACACTAGGCCAATTGTGTGCCGCCCCATGGGCCTCCCGGTCGCGGCCAGCTGTGACAGAGCCTGGGCTCGAACCCAGAGTCTCTGGTGGCACAGCTAGCACTGCGATGCAGTACCTTAGACCACTGCGCCACACAGGAGGCCCAGGGGAAATAACTTACCTTGGTCCAACTAATCTCTAATCTTTTCTTCAGAAGGCCTGCGGTATGATGCACACTCTGCATTGACTCCAGTCCCTGTTTGAAGTAGTCTGCTGTGCATGTTCCCTATTTAAAGTAACAAAAGAAAATGGTTACAAAGGTACACATTGCATGACATCCCAATGGGCACAGACGTCAATTCAATGCCTATTCCACATTGGTTCAACGTAATTTCATTGAAATTGCGTGGAAGCCATGTTGATTCAACCAGTGTGTGCCCAGTGGGATGGCTCTACTGTAACTCCAATTAACATTTTATGTTTCTCTTACCACTGATGTGATGGGGATTTGGAGACACTGGCATTTTAGATCCTACAGAGATAAGTAAATGTTAGAAAACACAGTTGACAGAATTGTTTAATATAACAATTGTACTGCAATACATACATCTAGGTCAACATTCCTTTAGCAGAGACCAATCCATCACATCCAGGACTGAATATACTGTGATATGTGGTGACAGGTAGCCTAGTGGTTAGAGCGTTGGGCCAGTAACCAAAAGGTTGCTGGATCAAGCTGACAAGGTTGTTCCCCAGTAGGCTGTCATTGTAAATAAGAATTTGTTCTTAACTGACATGCCTAGTTAAATAAAGGCTACATCTTTTTTTACACAAAATATAAATGAGACAACACAACCAGGTTTTGCTAATTGAAATGAGAAACCAAAGGAAGTTAATGTAGCCTGTGGTGGTAGGCTATGTTGTATCTGTGTGTATTCTGATTGAGATAAGCAATGTCACAAGACAGATTAGAGGTGCTCTAGCAGCTTTGCTTTTCAAAAAAGGTGTGTTTCATGAAGTGCACAGCGTGCATAAGAATCAGACTGGCATGTCTAGCACTGAGATTTGTTTAACCTAGAGTACATTGAAGTGAAGAATAGATTTAACAATCCAAGATTGTTATGGACTCACCATTCCAGATGTGCTGCAGCCTTCAGGACAGTTCTGTGGTTCAGGACACAAAGGTAACATTGATTACATTACTTTCATCTCTAAAAGTTGTCTGGACTTAAACAATTGTTGAAAATGTTTTTGTGTAATAATAACTGTCGTACCTTAAGTGCTCCATCAATATAAGATTTTATATCTTTAGCATGCTCCAGAGATCTTCCTAGGCGTTGTACTGGAGATGAGGCGGCCAGGCTAATCATCATTGAGAGCAGCAGAAGTATTGTACCTTTGTGTATTGCCATTTTTCTATTGATGAACCCAAGTAGACGACTGGTTCCTAATGACTTGGTTCTGAACCTGTGTGGCAGCATTTAAGACCCATTGTTGAAATTTCCAAGCTTTTGGGGAATCCCTGTTGCCAGTTTTCTCACTATAATTATTTGTCATACTATATTCTCCCACACAGGCAACTTTAGTTTGATGCCATGGCATGAGTCTGTGTGCCACTGTTAACCACATATCACTGAAATCATTTGTGTCATTTCCTTAGGTGATCTTCCATCTTTCTGGCAGGAACTTAGTCATTATTTACTACTTAGGAGTTCTATTATCTAAACTATTCATTCATTTGCATAAAGAGCCTTTGACAATCTTACAGACTGTAAGAAAATCAGCACCCCATACATATTGACATATCATTTTAAATGGGCAATCAGCGATTGGAACATCAATTTTTTTACTTAAAAATGAATTACACTACACGATCAATTTGATGTTATTTTAATGGACAATAAATGTGCTTTTCTTTCAAAAACAAGGACATTTCTAAGTGATCCCAAACTTTCAAACGGTAGTGTATATAACAATATTAGTGATATATTAATGATATATTCTTGTGTATTTTATTCCTCGTGTTACTATTTTATTTTTATTTGTATTATTATTTGGGAAGGGCTCTTAAGCAAGCATTTCACGGTAAAGTCTACACAAGTTGTATTCGGCGCATGTGACATATACAATTGGATTTGATTTTATATATACCCATTGATCCTTGAATATAACTTATACATGCCTCATGAGCTTAGTTCAACTGTAGCACCTCATTAGAACCCAAAAATATAAGCTTGTTTTATTCCATTGTATAAAAAATTATAACTCTCAACAAACACAATATAGCCTCAAAACATGGTAAAAACTATATTTGTGATATCATTGATGGTCAATTCTTGAATCCATAGCTCTGTCTATGAATTTGAGAGTGGTTACATTTCTCCAATCCCATCCCTCAGCTATTTACTAAACAGTGGTGGGGTAAACACTTGTATGAACTGTAGATTGCCCCTGAACAAAAAATCCCAACCTTTGGCTATAAACAGATGTTATCTTTTACTATACAGAGATGCATGCTGATAGATGGTAAAATAGTTATCAATCAAACATTATTAACCACATCAAACACAACACTTGGCTTTCCCTGTGATGAGCCGTTTACAGAAAATTCTGATGCCCACACCAGCAACGTGCTTTTCAAAAAAAGTCACTCTACACATCAACCTGAATTACTGACATGCTAGGAAAAAGTGAAGATAAGAACTTGGGTTGAAGAGGTTATTTTCTTTGAAAGCAATACCAACCGCTATGTCATTGTGCACAGACCCAATTTATTAAGGGACACTGTCATTGAAATGACGCTAAAAGGAGTAAAAAAATAACAATTAATTTAAAAACATCATACCTGTTACAGTTATATCAAAAATTGATATATTACACTGCATACAAGATGTTAATGGAATGGAATTGAACATACAGTAACATCAGTTAGTTTACGTCCTCAGCTCAGTCTAGTTTTAAAAAACACTGACCTTTTATTAAACAATAGTGAGCTATATTCTTTAGATTAGACTATGGTGAGTTATATTCTTTAGATTAGACTATGGTGAGTTATATTATTTAGATTAGACTATGGTGAGCTATATTCTTTAGATTAGACTACGGTGAGCTATATTCTTTAGATTAGATAGTGAGTTATATTCTTTAGAATAGACAGTGAGCTATATTCTTTAGATTAGACTATGGTGAGCTATATTCTTAAGCAAAGAGTTAATTTCCTTCAATTCTACACATTTTGTCATGAACGGAGACAAGATTTTGGCATTTTATAACTAATTTCATGCAATTCTACAAATTTTGCCATGAGACGGAGAGAAATATTTGCAGTTTTATAGTTAATTCCCTACACATTTTGCCAAAGGGTGGAAAGAAAATGTTGCTGTTTTTAATATGAGATATGAGCAAGCGTGACTAACAAAATCAATGGGGGCCACCCGGGCGATAATTCAACCATGATTACTACAAGTTCAGATAGCTGGCCGCTAGACTAACTTACCAATCTAAAAAATGTTAGCTGGAATTGGCTAATTGAGTGACTATCAGTGACTGACATAAACGAGAAAAAAACTGCTGATGCACAACCAAAATTTCGAAATTGAATTGAATTGATCAGCGGACCTACGAAAGGGGCGTCTGCGGGCCGCCAGTTGCCCATCCCTTCTATAGTGTAACATTTTATTTTACAAGATAGATCAAGTTGTCTGGATTCTAGGTCTAGTCCTGGACATGAGGCACATAACACATAGCAGGGAATTGGTACTGGCTGAAGATCCAACATTGTTGACCATCATGACACAATATAGCTACTCCTCTACATCCTGTGTTGTGCTCTGTTGAAGATGAGGGGATCCAGAGTTGATATAGCTACTCCTCTACATCCTGTGTTGTGCTCTGTTGATGATGAGGGGATCCAGAGTTGATATAGCTACTCCTCTACATCCTGTGTTGTGCTCTGTTGATGATGAGGGGATCCAGAGTTGATATAGCTACTCCTCTACATCCTGTGTTGTGCTCTGTTGAAGATGAGGGGATCCAGAGTTGATATAGCTACTCCTCTACATCCTGTGTTGTGCTCTGTTGATGATGAGGGGATCCAGAGTTGATATAGCTACTCCTCTACATCCTGTGTTGTGCTCTGTTGATGATGAGGGGATCCAGAGTTGATATAGCTACTCCTCTACATCCTGTGTTGTGCTCTGTTGATGATGAGGGGATCCAGAGTTGATATAGCTACTCCTCTACATCCTGTGTTGTGCTCTGTTGATGATGAGGGGATCCAGAGTTGATATAGCTACTCCTCTACATCCTGTGTTGTGCTCTGTTGATGATGAGGGGATCCAGAGTTGATATAGCTACTCCTCTACATCCTGTGTTGTGCTCTGTTGATGATGAGGGGATCCAGAGTTGATATAGCTACTCCTCTACATCCTGTGTTGTGCTCTGTTGATGATGAGGGGATCCAGAGTTGATATAGCTACTCCTCTACATCCTGTGTTGTGCTCTGTTGATGATGAGGAGATCCAGAGTTTTCCTTTTAAACTGTGTGGTGCATGATGTCTGAGGGTTGAATGTTGATGTGCTGTAGATTCTTGACCGAATAAAGGGGATTTAAAAATTGTCTCTTCATTCAAGGAACTCGCTCTTCAGGCTCCCTTCACTGTCTGAGAAGTTCAGCAGCTCCTCCAGCTCATCCCCTGTGTCATCTTCCTCCTCCTCTGCCTCCCGGGACATCTGGGGCTTCCCCTCACCTTTCCCTCCCAACTCCAGGTAGCCCTTGGCTGTGGTGTTAGGCCCTCCGCTCCGTATACCAGCCTCTGCCTTAGCCTTGGTGCCTTGCATCGTGGACGTGTGCTCCTCCCAGACTGGTGTCCCCCCTGGACTGCCGCCTCCTGGCCGGGTGCCTGCCTCTGCGCTGGGGGCTTCTGCGCTGGGGGCCAGTGACACCGCAGACTTGCTGGTACACAGCCCCATGAAGGTCTGCTTTTCTTGTGCAAGCTTACCCTCACTATTTCTCTCACACACTCCCTAGACTAGTGATGCACTGTGCGTTCTTGACGAGACTGGCTAAAACTGGGCATTAGTACTGGTGTCTGTGTTGCTTCCAAGAGAGGCAGAGGAGCACCCTATTCAGTATTTTCCAAAACAGCCGTTTTGAACAGAAGCTTTTGTTCTTCGGGTTCAGCTGGGCTTCAGAGAGCCCTTGACTTAAGACTAGCATCAAGACAGCTTGCCAGGGAAGTCTGTTGGTCGCAGTTCACCTCAGCTCTCAGAGCACACACCTAATCTAAATCATAGCATCTCTATACTTATCATGCAGTGTTATTCAGACTATTTGTAAATGCTATTTTGGACACAATTTCTCAAAAAATCTTCCAAAGATGTGTTATTAACATTTAATCCATTTTAAATCAATAAATACATTGATAAAATTGAATAATAATTATTGATGTAGAATTTAATTCATTACAATTATATGGATTAGGAGTCAGGTATAGTTCACAGCTATTAATGTCTCATGGACAAACACATGTAACAATTACATGAGATTATAATTCTGGGTTTCCAAGATTACACAACTACAAATGAGCTGTTTCTCTACTCATAATTATGTTTAAAAAGTGAGTAATATACCTTTACCATGTCACTTATTTTTCTCTGAAAGGAGAGAAGAGGTGCTTATCTAACAGTGGCATGACCACAGGTGAGCCTCGTTTACCAAATCACTTTGTTGAATTACCACCCTGTTTCAATCCCTCATTATATGAATAATTTCTCAAATATTATCTAGTGGGAAAGCCAAATCATCTTACTGTGATGTTAAAAGTTCTGGATCATTTACTATACAGGATAGTTATGTACAGTTGAGGTCGGAAGTTTACAAACACTTAGGCTGGAGTCATTAAAACTTGTTTTTCAACCACTCCACAAATTCCTTGTTAACAAACTATAGTTTTGGCAAGTCGGTTAGGACATCTACTTTGTGCATGACACAAGTCATTTTTCCAACAATTGTTTACAGACAGATTATTTAACTTATATTTAACTTGTATCACAATTCCAGTGGGAAGTTGACTGTGCCTTTAAACAGCTTGGAAAATTCCAGAAAATGATGCCATGGCTTTAGAAGCTTCTGATAGGCTAATTGACATCATTTGAGTCAAATGGAGGTGTACCTGTGGATGTATTTCAAGGCCTACCTTCAAACTCAGTGCCTCTTTGCTTGACATCATGGAAAAATCAAAAGAAATCAGCCAAGACATCAGAAAAAAATTGTAGACCTCCACAAGTCTGGTCCAACGCCTGAAGGTACCATGTTAATCTATACAAACAATAGTACACAAGTATAAACACCATGGGACCACGCAGCCATCATACCGCTCAGGAAGAAGACACGTTGTGTCTCCTAGAGATTAATGTACTTTGGTGCAAAAAGTGAAAATCAATCCCAGAACAACAGTAAAGGACCTTGTGAAGATGCTGGAGAAAACAGGTCCAAAAGTATTTATATCCACAGGAAAACGAGTCCTATATCGACATAACCTGAAAGGCCGCTCAGCAAGGAAGAAGCCACTGCTCAAAAACCGCCATAAAAAGACAGACTACGGTTTGCAACTGCACATGGGGACAAAGATCGTACTTTTTGGAGAAATATCCTCTGGTCTGATGAAACAAAAATAGAACTGTTTGGCCATAATGACCATCGTTATGTTTGGAGGAAAAAGGGGGAGGCTTGCAAGCCGAAGAACACCATCCCAACCGTGAAGCACGGGGGTGGCAGCATCATGTTGTGGGGGTGCTTTGCTGCAGGAGGGACTGGTGCACTTCACAAAATAGATGACAACATGAGGAAGGGAAATTATGTGGATATATTGAAGCAACATCTCCAGATATCTGTCAGGAAGTTAAAGCTTGGTCGCAAATGGGTATTCCAAATGGACTTTGACCACAAGCATACTTCCAAAGTTGTGGCAAAATGGCTTAAGGACAACAAAGTCAAGGTATTGGAGTGGCCATCACAAAGCCCTGACCTCAATCCCATAGAACGTTTGTGGGCAGAACTGAAAAAGCGTGTGCGAGCAAGGAGGCCTACAAACCTGACTCAGTTACACCAGCTCTGTCAGGCGGAATGGGCCAGAATTCACCCAACTTATTGTGGGAAGCTTGTGGAAGGCTACCCAAAATGTTTGACCCAAGTTAAACAATTTAAAGGCAATGCTACCAAAGACTAATTGAGTGTATGTAAACTTCTGACCCACTGGGAATGTGATGAAAGAAATAACAGCTGAAATGAATCATTCTCTCTACTGTTATTCTGACATTTCACATTCTTAAAATAAAGTGGTGATCCTAACTGACCTAAGACAGGGAGTTTTTACTAGGATTAAATGTCAGGATTTGTGAAAAACTGAGTTTAAATGTAGTTGGCTAAGGTGTATGTAAACTTCCGATTTCAACTATAGTTAGCCTACATAACACCATCTCTTCAGAAAGCGTGTCCACACAACACACATCGGTCACTTCCCTAGCTCCCTAGAATAGGGTGGAATGTACCTCTAAACTAAACCACCGATACTGGGTGAGAGATGTTTTTTATCCACTTTGGGGCTAAGGTTAAGAATGGGGGTGTGATCCTAGATCTGTGGTTCGGGACAACTTCATTTGGTCTCACAGGTCTCATCGCATGCTGTTTGTGATTGCATGCTGTTTGTGTTATAGCAGTCAGTGTGCAGGTTTCACCCTTTTCTCTGACGTTCTACAGGGGCAACCAACATGCCTGTGAGACTATGGAACACTTAGCTACTGCTGAAAGGTGCACTGTTTTTTGCCCCCATAGTATAAATGCTTAAAATCCTCAAATCTTTAAAAGGCAAAGGTCAAGTAATACAGTAGATGTTTTCCTCTGCCCTAAGGACCCAATGCATTTAATCAGGAACAAGATTGAGAGAGACAAGTTATCTCCCATTGGATGTAGTGAATGGATGTGTAAGAAAGCAATTGTAGCCTATTTGACATGGAAGTGCAGACAACTTCTATCCAGTCTCTTTGCTGTTACTGTCTCCTGTGAAGAAGCCAATATCACATTTTATTGTTGTAGTTGGTGAGTGGGGCCAAAAGTAGACTGGTGCTGAAAGAGGACCACACAACTGGGGTGGCATTAAGTTTTGAAGAGGATCAACTGAAATTGAAGATTCCTGGTGTCTGTGAAGCCCGCCGTTTGGTGTGACGCAGACCCAGTGAAGAGTGTGGTGAAACAGAGAAGACACTGTCTGTCCTGTTGAGTTTTAATGCAGTCTTTACCCGACAAAGTCAAGTTAGGATATGCCAGTTATCCCGTAAGAGCTTTTGTCCCGAACCCATTAAGGCGTTTTAAAGGTGCCAAGCTTATGGCTATGTTGCAACAGTGTGTAGGAGGGAGATTCCTAGATGTGAGAAGTGTGCAGGAGGGCATGGAACTTGCTGGGGATCAGAAGTGTCCGGTGAGAGAAAGGGTCAGGGTCAGAGTAGTACAGAAGGTGTCATATGCTGAGGCAGTGAAGAGAGTAGTAGAGGAGGATAGGTCCAGGGCGAGGGATCCTAAGAGTGCTACAGTGCTTTAGTAAGGTTGGCTTCTCAGCGTTCATAGCCATGGTTATCAACTGTACCTCAGAAGTGGAATGTAAATCACTGAAAATAGATGTGGTGGCAGCTGCAGAGAAGAACTTAGGGGAGATTTTACTGCAGAGTTAGGTGTGTTAAACTCTAGTGTCCTGTCTTCCCAGGCTGCCAGTCTGGTATAGGACCATACAGGGCCAAGTAGTAGAATGGGGTGGTGGGGTTTTAATAGGTAAAGGGTTGGTGCGGCAATTTTTTTCTTCCATTTTCCCTGTCCTTTTGCCCCTTTTTTTATCACAAAGTGCAAGAACTTCAAACTTACATAAATGTTTAAATAATGTTTACATGCTGCTTTACTCATCTCGTGTGTGTATATACTGTTTTCTATGCCACTCCGACATTGTTCGACCTAATATTTATATATTTTTAAATTACATTCTTTTACTTTCAGATTAGTGTGTATTGTTGTGAACTGTTAGATATTACTGCACTGTTTGGAGCAAGGAACACAAGCATTTCGCCACACGCACAATAACGTCTGCTAAATTTGTGAACGTGACCAATAAAATTTGATTTGACCAATGCAGTAGGTGGCGGTGTATGCACCTGTCAAATGGGTGCTATTCGCCAGTACAAACAAGAAGAAGAAGAAGAAGAAGAAGAAGAAGAAGAACCGCATGACGTGTGCACCATCTTGTGGCATAGAAGTTGAACTACTGAAAAATGTCAAAATGATGCTTTCTTGTAAGGGTTTTACATCTCTGGTATCCGTTGGGTTTTTTGTTGCCAGTTGTGTCCACATCAGAGAGGGGGTAATAAATAGCCAGCTCTTCATTAATGCATGTTGATGAGCTGTGTTGTAAAGGGTGACACACACGAGAGTGTAAGGTAAAGTCCAATAAAATCAAACAGTAATAATATGCAGAAATACAAAATGTCGGCTGATCCCTTGATATGGTCATGCACTTTCATAAAGGTTAAAAATGTAGTTACTTTATCCAAATGTGGTGATGTTTCATCAGACCAGACAACGGTGTTACTGATGTAATTCCCATGGAAATATTCACCCCTTTTTCAAAATGACCTTCATAAGCCCCATGGTGTGTGATAGCCGCGTCTGATCATGATAATGTTTTAGCAGAATGTATCATATAAAATAATCATACTGCACACTAAACATACATTCCTGGTGTTCTGTGAATATCTTGTCTGTGATAATTAAATATAATACATGGGGAAAGTATTTCTATTTCAAAAGAAATCATTTGACTCAGGCAATCTTTAGGCTACTAAAAAGGGTCAGTTTCACAATGCATAGAGCGACCCATGTGTTGGATAAGTCGAGATCATAGTTTCAAGTCAACTGCGTTGCTGAATGAAGAGCAGTCGTGCTACCATACCGGGTCTGACAGGAGAAAGAGTCCTCGTTTTATATTGGGAAAGATATATTTCTTGATAAATAAGATATACAGACAGCGGGTTTAATTTAAATTCGATATAAAGTCAACATTTGGATTTTCATTGGGGCTCCATTTTAAAGCCAGAATTGTCAAAATGTTGAGCGTTGCAAGAACAGCTTCAAGGTCTCTCCCCTCTCCAAACTGCTCAAGTGTGTCCTCCTTGATAAAGAAGGTAAATCAGCCACAATTGTTACACAATTGACAAATAATGTTAGTTATGTTTCCAAGAGGTGTAATTGGACATGAAGGATGACTAATTCAAGCAGTAATGGCTAGTTATAGCTAACAACGTTAGCTAACGTTAAATGTCGCAGCTAAAGTAGCTAGTTAACATCGTTTGCTACTAGCTGAGTACCATCTGATGGATAAAGCTGCCATCCCGAAAAAAGACAACTAGTTAAACCTCTTAATAAGGATCGTCCCCTTTTTTTCCAATTTTTGCTTAAAATGACATACCCAAATCTAACTGCCTGTAACTCAGGCCCTGAAGCAATAACATGCATAGTCTTGGTACCGTTTGAATGGAAACACTTTGACGTTTGTGGAAATGTGAAAGGAATGTAGGAGAATTTAATACATATCTGGTAAAAGATAGTACAAAGAACAAACCAACTTTTTTTGTACCATCATTTTTGAAATGCAAGAGAAAGTCTATAATGTATTATTCCAGCCCAGGTGCAATTTAGAACGTTTTAGACTGATCCAACAATACCATTGCATTTTTGTTCAAACTGTTGTATCAAGACTGCCCAAATGTGTCTAATTTATTTATTAATAACTTCATGTTCAAAACTGCACTCTCCTCGAACAATGGCATGGCATTCTTTCACTGTAATAGCTGTTGTAAATTGGACAGTGCAGTTAGATTAACAAGAATGTAATCTTTCTGCCAATATCAGATATGTCTAAATACCTGGGAAATGTTCTTGTTACTTACAGCTACATGCTAATCGCATTAGCCTACGTTAGCTCAACCGTCCCGCAGGGGACCCACCAATGCTGAAGAAGTTTTAACAATAGTCATGTCGGATAACTAACTGTTAGCTAGCATTAGCTAGCTTATTCTCTGACTATCTTAATGGAAGGCTCCCATCAAGAAGAAGAGCTAGGCAGCAAATGTTAGCCTGGCAAGGCGTGACTAGTTGTACTGTTAGTTAGCAAGCTGGCTACTGTAAGTTAGCTAGTTAACTTCGCCAAGCCGGAGTTAGCCAGGATGTTTTCTTTAACTATATCATGTGTTCTTCGTCTGAATAGACATACCAAGTAATGTACATTAGCGACCATAGTGGGAGCTTACTAAGGGACAAGTAATAGCTAGCTAGCTAACGTTACCCGCTTGAAGTGATTGAATTGCAAGTGGTTTCAAGCCCTTTAGTGGTTTGTTATTTTGTGTAAGATAACAAGTTAATGAAATGTGCAGGTCGTGTTATAAAGGGGGCGTCATTAACTGTCTCACGTGAAAATAACATCTGTGACCTTCACTGTGGTGTCCCAGGGCATGATGTTCAAATGTCCTAACCAAACATCATTTTAGACAATTTATGTAGCTATTTCATTCTTAACTGCCTTCATGTTGCTGGACCCCAGGAAGAGTAGCTGCTGCAATGGGGATCCTTAATAAATACAATTGAATTCATAGACACCGTTTTTAGACCACATTAGGATTATTGTGTATCCATTCCCTGTGTTCATTTAAAATATACCAGTTTGTTTTCATTTATTGGTTGAAAAGGGTTTAGGACAGATTTCACTAATAAGTAGTCATGATACGGTAGCTAACCAATATTTTCCCCATAGGCTTGCTGGAATGGATTTCAGCAAGATGCCCTCAGGTCTGTGGCCAGACGTGACTATTCGTGAGTATTCTTTACTGAAGTTTCTAACTCTTTTCCCAAGTAAACTAATTAATATGTAAATGCATTGATCAATATAGCATCCAAGAACATCTCTGACCATTTGTGCTTACCTTGATTTACTTTGTTTTCCAGATCAGAGGCAATCAAAGGATCAGTGATTGGGATTGATCTGGGTACTACAAACTCCTGTGTGGCTGTTATGGAGGGAAAACAAGCAAAGGTCAGTTTATGTTTTGAGATGGCAGTGTTGTCACCCTCTGGCATGTTATCACATTTATATATAAAGCCCTTATACGGAGTGCTTATACAGAAACCCAGGCTAAAACCCCCAAAGAGCAAGCAATGCAGATGTAGAAGCACAGGTTATCATTTCATCAGGGGTTTAATTACGAATGTTTGACCTGTGTGATGAAGAGACCGTCTTTGAAATCATCTTTTGATAGTTGTTTTTCTAGACTGTTACTGACTAGTTTGTTGTGACAGGTACTGGAGAATGCAGAGGGAGCAAGGACAACACCTTCAGTGGTCGCCTTCACAGCTGATGGCGAGAGACTTGTTGGCATGCCAGCCAAAAGACAGGCAGTCACCAACCCTAACAACACCCTCTATGCCACCAAGCGTCTCATTGGTCGTCGTTACGACGACGCAGAGGTTCAGAAGGACCTGTGAGTGTTTTACTATATATCTCTTATATACCTTACTAGCCATTGTAAGGCATCATTAGTTAGAAATGATTTTGAGGTGTAGATAAATTCATGACAGGGTTCTCTTTGTGGCTTCACAGGAAGAACGTGCCCTACAAGATTGTCCGTGCTTCCAATGGTGATGCCTGGGTCGAGGCACATGGAAAGCTCTACTCCCCCAGCCAGGCTGGTGCCTTCGTGCTGATGAAGATGAAGGAGACAGCAGGTAATCTACCTATCAATCAGTCTTCATTGCCCCCATAGGGAAAACTAGCATGCCAATTCTCTGTTACCAACTACCCCTGTCTGTGTACTAAAAAAAACATGCACTCATTGTAACGTTGTCCTGGTTTTAGAGAACTACATGGGTCACAATGTGAAGAATGCAGTTGTCACCGTGCCAGCCTACTTCAATGACTCCCAGAGACAGGTATCAGCCGTACTTTCTTTCTTCAACTTTGTCTGCTTAATCATTCATTACTGGCAAACACTGGTGACCGAAAGTCACTTTGTCACTAGCTATGCCTTTGCCATTGACTCACCGACTGGTGCTCTATCAAGCCTCTCAACTTTGATCAGTGTATTTGTGTCTGGCTGCGTTTAAACAGGCAGCCCGATTCTGATCTTCACAAATTGGGCTTTTTTTAAGAGCTCAACCGATTAATCGGAATGGCTGATTTAATTAGGGCCCATTTCAAGTTTTCTTAACAATCGATCATCTGAATTTTTGGACGCCGATTATATTGCAATCCGCGAGGAGACTGCGTGGCAGGCTGGCTACCTGTTATGCGAGTGCAGCAAGGAGCCAAGGTAAGTTGCTAGCTAGCATTATACTTATCTTATAAAAAACAATCAATCTTAACATAATCACTAGTTAACTACACATGTTTGATGATATTACTAGTTTAACTAGCTTGTCCTACATTGCATATAATCAATGCGGTGCCTGAAATTATGTCACTTCTCTTGCGTTCAGTGTAAGCAGAGTCAGGGTATATGCAGCAGTTTCGGTCGCCTGGCTCGTTGCGAACTGTGTGAAGACCATTTCTTCCTAACAAAGACCGTAATTAATTTGCCAGAATTTTACATAATTATAACATAACATTGAAGGTTGTGCAATGTAACAGCAATATTTAGACTTAGGGTTGCCACCCGTTCGATAAAATACGTAACGGTTCTGTATTTCACTGAAAGAATAAACGTTTAGTTCTCGAAATGATAGTTTTAGGATTTGACCATATTAATGACCTAAGGCTTATATTTGTGTGTTTATTATAATTAAGTCTATGATTTGATAGAGCAGTCTGACTGAGCGGTGGTAGGCAGCAGCATGCTCGTAAGCATTCATTCAAACCGCACTTTCCTCCGTTTGCCAGCAGTTTTTCGTAATGCCTCAAGCACAGCGCTGTTTATGACTTCAAGCCTATCAACTCCCGAGATTAGGCTGGCAATACTATAGTGCCTATAAGAACATCCAATAGTCAAAGGTATATGAAATACAAATGGTATAGAGAGAAATAGTCCTATAATAACTACAACCTAAAACTTCTTACCTGGGAATATTGAAGACTCGTGTTAAAAGGAACCACCAGCTTTCATATGTTCTCATGTTCTGAGAAAGGAACTTAAACGTTAGCTTTTTTACATGGCACATATTGCATTTTTACTTTCTTCTCCAACACTGTTTTGCATTATTTATTTGAGACTAAATTTATTTTATTTATGTATTATATTAAGTAAAAATAAAAGTTTTCATTCAGTATTGTTGTAATTGTCATTATTATATTGTTGTAATTGTCATTATTATATGTTTTGGATGGATAGAAATAAATAAAAATAGATTTTTTTATATATATATATATATATATATATACATACACACACACACACACACACACACACGCAAAAAAAACCTGCCGATTTAATCGGTATCGGCTTTTTTTTCCGGTCCTCCAATAATCGGTATCGGCGTTGAAGAATCATAATCAGTCGACCTCTACTTTTGACAAATCGGATCAGCTCTGAAAAGATCTTTAACTCCCAGATTAGAAAATATCTTGTGATATTGTGTAGAAAGACATGACTTTACAATTTAAATTACTCAAATGTCTTATTTTTTTTATTTAACCTATTTTGACAGGAAGACCTATTGAGACCTAGGTCTCTTTTCCAAATGCGCCATGTATAATACAATATAAAATGCATATTAAACACACACACATTATTTATTTATTTATTTTAAATAAAGACCCATCAAAAGTTGACACACCTACTCATTCAAGAGTTTTTCTTTATTTTTACGATTTTCTACATGGTAGAATAATAGTGAAGATGTCAAAACTATGAAATAACACATGGAATCATGTAGTAACCAAAAAAGTGTTAAACAAGTCAAAATATATTTGAGATTCTTCAAAGTTGCCACCCTTTGCCTTGATGACAGCTTTGCTTTGCTTACAATGTCTCAACCAGCTTCATGAGGAATACTTTTCCAACAGTCTTAAATTAGTTCCCACATATGCTGAGCACTTGTTGGCTGCTTTTCCTTCACTCTGCAGTCCAACTCATCCCAAACCATCTCAACTGGGTTGAGTTTGGGTGATTGTGGAGGCCAGGTCAACTGATGCAGCACTCCATCACTCTCCTTGGTCAAATAGCCCTTACACAGCCTTAGGTGTGTGGGGTCGTTGTCCTGTTGAAAAACAAATGATAGTCCCACCAAGCACAAACCAGATGGCATGGCGTATTGCTGCAGAATGCTGTGGTAGCCATGCTGGTTAAGTGTGCCTTGAATTCTAAATAAACCACCAGGAAAGCACCATCACACCACCTCCATGCTTCACGGTGGGAGCCACATATGCAGAGATCATCCGTTCACCTACTCTGCGTCTCAGAAAGACACAGGGGTTGGAACCAAAGATCTCACATTTGGACTCATCAGACCGAAGGACCATCATATTTGGACCAGAATGCAACCACACCTGTATGTAATGACAATATGCTCATGTCTCCGCCCTAACAAAGGGAGCCGTTGTCCCAAAGGCAGGAAGGCAGGCGACAAGCTTAGGTCCAAAATAAGCCCATAGAAACGCAGTTGGCTTATTTTGGCAAGAGTGAAACTTCTCGCGTCGCCTTTCCCTCTCTGCTGTGCTTCTTTGCCATCATTCGCTTTGTGACTGACAGGCGCCTGCCCTATCAATAGATCGCTAGAAGATGCATATGTTCATTCTAGCAGGAGGGGGCCCGACGGACTAACGAATTGAAACTTGAAATTAAAAGTAGCCTAAATAATATGAAGTGGAAAATGTAGCAGGCTGAAAATGAGTCTAACCGAGTGAATAGCTGACAGCCGGCACTAATGAAAAACGCTGTGTAATGAGTAGGTCATTTTGTTTACAGGCCACAAAGGATGCTGGTCAGATTGCTGGGCTGAACGTGCTGCGAGTCATCAATGAGCCCACTGCTGCTGCTCTGGCCTACGGTCTGGACAAGACTCAGGACAGAATGTAACTATAACAACCCTACAAACTGCTGGAAAACTTCTACGATACCTAAGCAATGACTGTGACCTTATTTTTATCCATGCTTTTAGCTCATGTTTCACACCTGTCCCTGACTTGCAGCATTGCAGTCTATGACCTGGGAGGTGGCACCTTTGACATCTCTGTCCTTGAGATCCAGAAGGGCGTGTTTGAGGTGAAGTCCACAAACGGAGACACCTTTTTGGGTGGAGAGGACTTTGACCAGCACCTACTGACCCACATTGTGAAGGAGTTCAAGAGGGAGGTGAGAAGGGGGAAGTATCCTGGATAAAGAACTATGTGATACCTTTATCTGACCAAGCACATCTGCCACATTCAAGCCAGCCATTTTTATCACACCTTTGGTTTCTCCTTCCAGTCTGGAGTTGACCTGACCAAAGACAGCATGGCTCTGCAGAGAGTGAGGGAGGCAGCCGAGAAAGCCAAATGTGAACTGTCATCATCCCTGCAGGTGAGTTTCATCCCACAGCAGACATTTATTTCATTGCCTAATTGGCAAGCTAATGATTCGAATAAACAAGATCTTGGTCAACAGAAATGACTTGCTTGTATTTTATACAGTCCCTTGACCCTCATGGTTTGTGTTGTAAGCTCTGTAACCCCTAGCTGTACCCTAACACTGGGGCAGCTCTAGTAGAAGGGCTAACAAACATCAAATTCCACTGCATCACTGCTCTGAGCTAGGCTGTCCATCATCCAAATGTAAGATGGTTCAAGTATGGATGATGAAATATGTAAAACCTGTATATGTTACCTCCCTCTCAATCTTGATGTAAAAAATGTTTACGGAGACTTTTTCTCCCACAGACCGACATCAATCTGCCCTATCTGACCATGGATGCCTCTGGCCCCAAGCACTTGAACATGAAGATGACCCGCTCCCAGTTTGAGGGCATTGTGTCTGACCTGATCCGCAGGACAGTGGCCCCCTGCCAGAAGGCCATGCAGGACGCTGAGGTCTCCAAGGGGGACATTGGAGAGGTGCTGCTGGTCGGTGGCATGTCCCGTATGCCCAAGGTGAGCAGATCTCCCAGGTTCTATCCCACCTCATCATCTGCCCCTCTCTGACCCTCCATTCTACGGTCTCCTCTCAGGTCCAGCAGACAGTCCAAGACCTGTTTGGCCGTGCTCCCAGCAAGTCAGTCAACCCAGATGAGGCTGTGGCCATTGGAGCTGCCATCCAGGGAGGCGTGCTGGCTGGAGATGTTACTGATGTGCTCCTTCTGGATGTCACACCACTGTCTCTCGGTATCGAGACCCTCGGAGGGGTGTTCACCAAACTCATCAACAGGAACACAACCATTCCCACCAAGAAGGGCCAGGTGCGGGACAAAAATCCAAATTTGTTCTGTCTGGTGAAACCTAAATGAATTGTGTATATACTTCATTGTCTTACCTCATCAGTGGTACTGATGCATTCCTCCTCCTCATTCAGGTGTTCTCAACAGCAGCTGATGGTCAGTCCCAGGTGGAGATCAAGGTGTGCCAAGGGGAGAGGGAGATGGCAGCAGACAACAAGATCCTGGGACAGTTCACTCTGGTAAGTGTCCTGGCTGATTCATACTAACTAAATTTTAATAGGATATCTTTAAAGTCTCTGGTGTATCTGATGTAAACAATGTCTTACTGATGTTTCCCTCATGTAGGTTGGAATCCCCCCTGCCCCACGTGGAGTACCCCAGATCGAGGTCTGCTTCGACATTGACGCCAATGGAATCGTCCACGTCTCTGCCAAAGACAAGGGCACAGGCCGCGAACAGCAGAGTAAGATCATCAAACAACCTGCCCTTGAAATGGATGCTTTCTGTTAGTAGGATTTCAGTAATGTATTTTTACTTTACACTGCTTCTCCTTCACTTCTCCAGTTGTTATCCAGTCCTCTGGTGGCCTCAGCAAGGACGACATTGAAAACATGGTTAAGAACGCAGAGAAGTATGCAGAGGAGGACCGGAGGCGAAAGGTAGGTTTGACATTCTCTTATCATCAGCTGTCCGTTTAACTTTTATCAGTTACATCCCCAGCTGGAGTTGAGCTGTGTTTTGAATAAGGTGTGACTGAATGCTGACAGTTGTCCTTGGTGTCCTGTTTGTTTTTGCCCAGGACCGTGTTGAGGCTGTTAACCAGGCCGAGGGCATAGTCCATGACACTGAATCCAAGATGGAGGAGTTCAAGGATCAGCTCCCTGCTGATGAGGTATGTGGGACATTTTATTATAATAATACGTAGGATTTCTAAAGCTTTTTTCAAAAACCCAAGGACACTGAACAGCAAAATGTACATAACTATGCCTCTGAAACATCCCAAATATCAGGAAATTCCAGTAGTCCTAATATGAGTTTCTTCCCCATCTTTCAGTGCAACAAACTGAAGGAAGAGATTGCCAAAGTGAGAGACTTGCTGTCACGGAAGGATGAAGAGACTGGCGAAAACATCAAACAGGCTGCCACCACCCTTCAGCAGGCATCACTCAAACTCTTCGAAATGGCTTACAAGAAGGTAATTATTTCAGCACCCCAACATTGTCCAATAGTTTTTTTTCTTCACTTGCATTTGTAAAGGATTGTGGCCAGCCTGGAAGAAGCCTGGATTGGTTGCTTAGCTTGTCAATCAAGAGCCCAACATTCTTTCACAATGGGTCAATTTGATATATTGCTGTTATATTTATTAACCAGCTGTTCTCCATTTGGTCTCAGATGGCATCAGAGAGGGAAGGTAGCAACGGTGGCTCTGGATCGTCAGAAGGTGGAGCTGGAGAGAAGAAGGAAGGCCAGCAGTAAAACCTTTGCACTTGTGGTTGTCTGGAGACATGGACTGATGGGCTTGGGAGTGTAGACCTGTTGTCCTGAGTGGCGGCTATTGCGTTCTAGTCATTCTCACATACTGTGTTTTTGCAGTAAAAAGTATACGGTATGTCATTGAGTACATTTACATGCACAGTAATAATTTGATATTAAACAGATTATGGCAGTAGGCAGATTATGCAATAGTCATGTAAACACCTTACTCTGCTTATCATAATCGGCATAAGGTCAAAATCGAAGTAAGCATACGCTGATTAAAACACCAGGACATGTAAACATTTGTAATTGGCGAAATGAGAGTTCGGAAACAACTGAATGTGTGCGTCTTAGAATTCGTTTTCACATACAAACTATATGTCCAAATTCGGAATCATATATGCGGTGGTAGAATATTTTGATTACAGATTTTCAGCATATTTCAGAGTGCCATCGGGTAGCCTGATTTCATGTGTCCATGTAAACGTGATTATTAGGGAAATCGTTCTTCTTGCAAAGCTTGTCAATGTTTAAATTGAACTATTATATTAATCTGACTATCCAGAATAATCTCATTAGTGTGTGCATGTAACCATACTCAGTGTATGTTCTTCCACCCCTTTGTAATTTAATTGTGAAAGACTATATATCCTGTCCATTTTAAGAAACATTTATTTGCTTCTGTTGTGAAGTAGTGAACTGTTTATAGCAATTGTGTTAGTCTGACTGTGATGCCATTTTGGGTTTCATTTTTCCATGTAGCTCTGCTTGTCTGTTCAACTGACTGGACAACAGTGGAAATGCAATAGAAGAAGCTTGGCTTTTCTCTAGCTCCATTCTGTTTATCTGGTATATCTGCTCTATGAAAACAGTTGGCATATGTACTGTGATATGAGTAAAGTCATGTGTGTGTGTGTGGTTAAAGATGTATAATACGACAATACAACTGCAGGGTTTTATTTCTATTCTTAGACATTTTGAATCTTTATTTGTTATTCCATTCAGTACAGAGGAGCATGAAGTCACTCATTCTTCTTGACTTTGTCATGGGTATAAGCTGAGAGAATGATTAGAAGCTACGACGCATACAAATAGATTTTGTTTTGCCATAACTATTGTATGATGATTGAGCTGCTGCCTATCTGACAGAAATAGTTGGCAGCAGTAGTCTGAAAAGGAGAAAACCAGTCTGGTATGATGTGGATTTATTGTCAAATTGGAGATTGGTTTGATATTTGGGTTCTCAATTACTGTTGCTAACTTTCCTAATAAAATTCTAAATTTCAACAGTGGTTTTGGATATGAGGAATTGGCGATACATTGTACTTTTGCTGGGACTGAGGCAGATGATGTGGAGTCAAGCCAAATGTATTTGTCACAGCCATTAACCAGGTTTCCATCCACTCTTTTTATGAGAATAAAGTATGTCGAATAAAAAAAAAATTCCACCGACATTTTTCGGTAAACTTTACAAATGTCGACAAAACAAAATACACTAGGTAATGTGGCATCTTTTTGTGGAGCTAAAATTCATTATGCGAGAAATGTCGGTGGAAACGCTTTAATGCGCAAATATTTATGAATATTGATATAACAATCATATCCAGGCTGTATCACAACCGGTCGTGATTGGGAGGCCCATAGGGCGGCGCACAATTGGCCCAGCCTCGTCCGGGTTTGGCCGTGTAAAGAATTTGCTCTTAACTGACTTGCCTAGTTAAATAAAGGTTACGTTTAAAAAAAAAAAAATATCGTAGTAAACTGCGTCACGCGATGACGTGTGGTCCTCCCACTACGACTCGTCGGGAAAGCTGGCAGTTTATTGCCGCGTTCAAGACAACTAGGAATTCGTAAATCTCCAACTTCAATGTGTTCAAAACATCTGGGAACTCGGAAAAAATGTGCTCCGACTGGGAAAAATCGATTTGAATGGTCGTCCAACTCGGGCATTACCGCGTTCAAAACAACTGGGAACTTGGAAGAATACATGCCAGTGATCGTCAGGTCGGAAAGCCGGAGTTCTAGGAGGCTCGAGATCCCGAGTTGGATGACTTCAAATCGATTTTTCCCAGTCGGACCCCCCCCCAAGAACACATTGGAGTCAGATATTCCTGAGTTCCCAGAAGTTGTGAACGCGGCATAAGGTCACAGCTGCCAACGTTTCTTTTTTGGAGGTTTCGACCTATCCCACAATTCACAGCGGAACTGTAGTCTATGGTGCCAACAGGACTATAAATTTGCAAGGAGCTTGAGTACAGTCTTTTTGTTTGACATGAGGAAGAAGGACAGACGTGTTCATTTGTCGTCTGGTAAGCGTTTCCTGCTTTTAGGAAAGTTTGAGTGAAAATCCAGTTTACTTTTTATTTAACGTTAGCTAAATAAAACAATTGTGTGGAACTTGCAGAAGAGGCAATGTAGGAATGCTAATTAAACAAACTCTACTGTCTAAACGCTAAGTTAGCTAACGTTAAGTAACTTAAATATACGATTAAAGTTACCTTGTTCAGGTAGTTAGTAGTTGCAATGGCTGCCATTTTACTATTGCCTGTTTTGGAGAGGCAAGTTGGAATGGTTAACGTTTAATTTAATAATTTGCAAGTTTCACATGCAAGGCCGAGATGACACGTGGTGCCACGCAAAAGTTCGGCCAAGTTGGCTAAATTATTAACTCGCTACCATTTGTTTCAGTGTTTTGTCACAAGTGATACATACTTTTGTTTTTACCTGCACATGTCATCAGATATGGGATGGCTGCAAGTGAGAATAACATAATCCCCTTCAAGGTAGCTGTTTCCCCACATTCTAACATTCTAGATTGACAAAATCACGACTGGCTAGTTCGTTACCCAGGAGTAGTCAGCTGTACAGGCCAGCCCCATGCCTGAGTTAGTGTTACACTGCTGGGAGAGAAGGGCTCTGCTAATGTGGCTTGGTGCAGCAGACACTGTTTTAGTGGTTGTTGGTGCTGTGCCCTTCTGAGAGTGGGCTGTACCCTCACACTGGGGCGACCCTAGTAGAAGGGCTAACAAATATGTAATTTAATACAGCCGCATCTGTAGTTACTAGTGACTTTATATTCTAAGTCATTTATTGTCTGTTTTCCTTCGCATTTCAGGAAATCCTGCTGAATGAATTCCAACTATTGAAGGCGAGAATAAGAATATTGTAAATGGATATGTTCTGTGCAGTGATTTAACACATCATTCTTATGTATGGTGATGAACCATTGACTCGATGCTTGTCTACATATTACTTGCTTATAGCGCAAGGTCTAAGCAGTCTTTCTTTGCATTTCAGGAAAAAATTCATCTCAATTGAAGTCGCTTCAACTCTATTCAATATGTTTGAAGGTGAGGATGGCTCAGCAGTTGTAGCTTAACTCCATGAACAAGTACTTTACTGTGCAGTGATGTGAGCATTATAGCTTTAACCCAGCTTTCTTACTGGTGGTGACGACTTTTCAATTCTGAGCACTTTATTTATGGCTGCTACATTGTGTTTGTGCTGTAAGGACTTCGATCATTCCTAACTAAATTTATTTTGGTGTTTCAGGGAAACCTGACTATGAAATATTACTTTACAACTCCATTGAAGGTGAGGCTGGATCAGAATTATAGCTAAAAGACATGTACTGTGCAGTGATGATGACATTTATCACCTACTTATTGTCTAGTGAAGAACCTTCGGAACCCTGAGCACAGTTCTTTCCTGAATACCTCACGTCTACATTCTGTTTACATATTGTTAATATTATTTTCCTTCATCTTCCAGACAAAGCATTGAGTTGCTTGGACAGGATTTGATGGCTTGATTTTAAGGTAATGTATCTATAACATGTGGAGTGACTTTTAGACCCAAGCTGTACTCATAATCATGGCAGAGGCTACTTCCTCGTTGGTGATCTCTTTTCCTTGGGAGAATAACCCAGGACTTTGGCACAGTTTGACGTAGTCTCCATCTACAACAATCTGACTAGAAGACCTGAGACACTAACTTGTCATGTTGGATGTATACTAATGTTGTCTGGATGTATACTAATGTTGTGTCTGGATGTGTAATGAGATTTGTGGGTACTTCCACAGGATTGTTCCTGTCTGGACTTGAATGGGGGTATATAGACTTATGCATCCTGCAGGTGACTCCCCAAACTCCAGGCCAGACCAAGTGCAAGGTAATGACCTTTTAACATAAGGGGATTTCTGAACCCAAATGGTACTGTCATAACTTACTGTGCGCTGATGAGAGCTTTATAGCTTTAACCCAGCTTTCTTACTGTTGGTGAAGACTAGTCAACTCTGAGCACATTTTTATAATGGCTGGTACTGTGTGCACAGTATTTACTAAAACAACTAATTCAATTTCTTTGCATTTCAGGACAACTTCCCAACTAAGGAATGCTTCAACTATTCAAGGTGACGATGGTGGGAATTATTATAGCTAAAAGACATGTATTGTGCTGTGATGATGACATTTATCACCTACTTAATGTTTAGTGAAGAACCTTCGGAACCCTGAGCACAACTTCCTGAATGACTCTTACTGTCCTTGTATGTATATGTTGCTCATAGGCTTTCTCCTTTCCTCCACAGGAATAATGTAGGTGAGACAGGAGATGCTTAGGCTGGATTGATGGCTCAATTGGAGTCGCTGCAAGGTAATGCACTCTAAACATCTGAAGTGATTTTCCAACACAAACAGTACTTTCATAAACATGCTGTGCAGTGATGCAAGCATTATAGCTTTAACCCAGCTTTCTTACTGGTGACAACTTCAATTCTGAGCACTTTATTAATGGCTGGTATGGCTGCTACATTGTGTTTGTGCTGTAAGGACTTCGATCATTCCTAACTAAATTAATTTGATGTTTCGGGGAAACCTGACTAAGAAATATTACTTTACAACTCCATTGAAGGTGAGGATGGATCAAATTTATAGCTAAGACATGTACTGTGCAGTGATGGCATGTCACCTGCTCAATGTCTAGTGAAGAACCTCCAGAACCCTGAGCACAACCCTTCCTGAATGACTCTTACTGTCTATATACGTTGCTCATTAGCTTTCTCCTTTCCTCCACAGGAATATTGGAGATGCTTGGGCTGGATTGATGGCTCAATTGGAGTTGCTGCAAGGTAAAGCACTATTAAATTGTGGATTTCTGAACCCAAATGGTACGGTCATGTCCAAGTGCACTGATAAGAGCTTAGCTTTAACCAGTCAAAGCAGTGAGTTGCTTGGACAGGATTTAAAGGTAATGTATCTATAACGTGTGGAGTGACTTTTAGACCCAAGCTGTACTCATAATCATGGCAGAGGCTACTTCCTCGTTGGTGATCTCTTTTCCTTGGGAGAATAACCCAGGACTTTGGCACAGTTTGACGTAGTCTCCATCTACAACAATCTGACTAGAAGACCTGAGACACTAATTTGTCATGTTGGATGTATACTAATGTCTCTGTAATGAGATTTGTCTTCCCTGTGGCTCAGTTGGTAGAGCATGGTGTTTGCACCACCAGGGTTGTGGGTTTGACTCCCACGGGGGGCCAGTATGGGGGGGAGGAAAATGATGTATGAAATGTATGCATTCACTACTGTAAGTCGCTCTGGTTAAGAGCGTCTGCTAAATGACTGAAATGTAAATGTATGTATACTTCCACAGGATTGGTCCTGTCTGGACTTGGATGGGGTATAGACTGCTGCATCCTGCAGGTGATTGACAATGCCAGACCAATTGGCTCAACCACCACTGGCAGGATTCAGTGATGTGCGGCTCAATCTGCAATCCCTGTGGCTACATCTGTGGTTGGCGTGTTTAGGGTGAAATATTGTTGGGCTGAATGATTTATAATAAAATCAATGAATATAATTCTTGTGCAAATCAGACGGGCTGTGAATTTGTCATTTCTAACTTGCATTTTGGTTGGGTGCAGGTGAATATAAATAATCTGCTGGTGAACAAACAGCTGACCTGCACCACTAGTTCATATGACCCCACCTGTTTTATCCTGTGGAGTCGATCATTGCATAATCCTGACATGCCAGTGTTTCTGAACAAATGTACCACAATGAAATTATTGTATTACCTCAATTGTGGGCCCAACTGCATGAAATTACTTTCAATTGGTGTAAAATAAAATTGTCCTTAATGAGTCATGTCATAAACACATTTGTTGCGTTTAATTTTGTTTATAGCATAATAGACTATTCAAATTGTGGGTACCCCAAATGAATCCATGTACAATAAATGCGTTGGGGTGGATCTGCGGACTGGTGTAAGTGCTTAATTAACGGTCACATTTTGGGGGGAGACAATGTTTGACTACCCGTGCTTTTAAATGAGTGCCAATATCTCGCTCGATGTCTAACTGGACCGTTTATTTGAAAATGGCAGGGAATGTTTTGCAACTTCATCTTTACGGTCTCGAGGGAAGATAATACCACAAATTGTAAAAAGTTATTGTATGCGTGAGTGGTATGAACCAACCCGATGGGGGCGCCCGTGAGGAGCAGACCGAGCCGGTCCAGGATTGGCCAATGGTATGCCACAGCTGTTCCTGGAAGAACTCCTATGTTCCTCATGGCGAAAGGGATTCAGACGGGCACACCAGGAATGAAGAGAGCAGTGCGCCCCAAACAAAACTTTTGCTTTTTATGTGAGGAGTGGCGTTTCTTAATTTTTATTTTTATCAGATGCTATTTGGGCAGGTGGTCGTTGATATATTTAAGTTAATATAATTTCATATGTGGAGGATAACCATACCGATATAATTGATTGTACAATACATTGGATTATTACGTCTGACTTGACAGTGAACCAATTGTTTACATCAGTTCAGTGGAAAGCATCTGGCTGGCGGAGGAGACCTAACATGTGAGTGTGCCTACTAACGTGCTCTCTTCACTGAAATTGTCTGTACATTCAATTATGTCAATGTGGAGATATAATTTCAACGTAATTGGGTTAACTCAATCAGGGTTCTTACGTACGTTTGTCATTGAATTATATATTTTGCCAATTTTTTCCAGAACCGAATTAAACCGCAGTTGCTGAAAATGTTCTCTAAGCATGGATGTCTGGCTGCGTGTACAGTGATATTTATTCTGCTGTCATCAAGTGAGGCTAGAGGTAAGGGTTCAACTACATGTTACCTTTGTGCAGTGTATTCAATGTCACAAATAACCTAAATTAAATATGGAAAGAATTATCAGCTTTCGTCTGTCCTCATTGATGTACAAATACATATGAAAATAGATATCCATATGAAAAGATGAATAATATGTGGATGTGATACTGCACCTTTTTGACAGATAATATATAATCTTTTACACTTTATATAGGCACCCAACGGCGATCAGTGCCGTTTAAGATGACGGAGGATTATTATTTTTTTGTTCTTTTTTAAATGAGCATGGCCTTATTTCTATTACAGCATATTGGGTGACTGTCCATTCACCCAGTTCAATGTAACATCGATAGGTTTAGCCTACTACGTGATACTCAAATTTTCCCTATACCCATCATGAGGTTGTTGCAACCTAGCCAATGAATGAAAGTTTGCAATGTAGCTGCACACAGTTTGAGAGACAATGTTGAGGTGACAGACCACCTTGCACACTCTGACCTGCATCTAGCTGATCTAGGGTGTAGTCATTAGTCCAACAGTTTGCTTCCGTTTAAGAAACGTTTTCCAACAGAATCGGCAGTATAGCCGTTACAACGGTGGGCCCCAGTGGAAATATATTAATAAAACCGAACGTTTACCTTGACTTAGAAGAGATCCAGTGTTGTGCTGGATAGTCATAACCATCTAGCTAACATAGCATCCCTCTGTTTGAGCCAGTTGTTTTGAGTAGGCTAAATTAGCTAGCTAAGTGAAACTGAAAGTTAAAAGAAAGAAATCTCTCTCTTGTTTCTCCTTCATGTTTGAAGAAAATAATGCGGTCAGAACTGTTCAACTATTGTTTTTCTCTCTCTTTGAGTCAACCACTCACCACATTTTATGCACGGTAGTGCTAGCTAGCTGTAGCTTATGCTTTCAGTACTAGATTCATTCTCAGATCCTTTGATTTGGGTGGACAACATGTCAGTTCATGCTACAAGAGCTCTGATAGGTTGGAGCACGTCCTCTGGAAATTGTCATAATTACTGTGTAAGTCTATGGAAGGGGGTGAGAACCAAGAGCTTCCTAGTTTTTGTATTGAAGTCAATGTACCAAGCGGAGGACGAAAACTAGCTGTCCTCCAGCTAGACCATGCTGTTGAGGCTACTGTAGACCTTAATTGCAAAACAGTGTGTTTTAAGACATTATTTGGTGATGTGAATATATTTAGTAAATTTTATCTAAAAAGTACAACTTTTTTAATGTTTTACAATTTTTATGAAATTCACTGAGGAGGATGGTCCTTCCCTTCCTCCTCTGAGGAGCCTCCGCAGAATTGGCACCATAGATCATACTTTGTTTCCAAGCAGAGACACTAGTTGATTATTGTTTATATATACAGTACCAGTCAAAAGTTTGAACACACCTACTCATTCAAGGGTTTTTCTTTATTTTTACTATTTTCTACATTGTAGAATAATAGTGAAGACATCAGAACTATGAAATAACACATGGAATCATGTTGTGACCAAAAAAGTGTTAAACAAATCAAAATATATTTTATATTTTAGATTCTTCAAAGTAGCCACCCTTTGCCTTGATGACAGCTTTGCACACTCTTGGCATTCTCTCAACCAGCTTCATGAGGAATGATTTTCCAACAGTCTTGAAGGACATATGCTGAGCACTTGTTGGCTGCTTTTCCTTCACTCTGCAGTCCAACTTATCCCAAACCATCTCATCTGGGTTGAAGTTGGGTGATTGTGGAGGCCAGGTCATCTGAGGCAGCACTCCATCACTCTCCTTGGTCAAATAGCCCTTACACAGCCTTAGGTGTGTTTTGGGTCGTTGTCCTGTTGAAAAACAAATTATAGTCCCACTAAGCGCAAACCAGATTGGATGGCGTGTCGATGCAGAATGCTGTGGAAGTCATGCTGGTTAAGTGTGCCTTGAATTCTAAATAAATCACAGACAGTGTTACCAGCAAAGCACCATCACACCTCCATGCTTCATGGTGGGAACCACACATGCAGAGTTCATCCGTTCACCTACTCTGCGTCTCACAAACATGGCGGTTGGAACCAAAAATCAGAAATTTGGACTCATCAGACCAAAGGACAGATTTCCACGGACTAATGTCCATTGCTCGTGTTACTTGGCCCAAGCGAGTCTGTTCTTCTTATTGGTGTCCTTTAGTAGTGTTTTTTTGTTGCAGCAATTCGACCGTGAAGGCCTGATTCACGCGGTCTCCTCTGAACAGTTGATGTTGAGATATGTCTGTTACTTGAACTCTGTGAAGCATTTATTTGGGCTGCAATCTAAGGTGCAGTTAACTCAATCAACTTATCCTCTGCAGCAGATGTACACTACTGTTCAAAAGTTTGGGGCCACTTAGAAAAGCAAATTTTTTTGCCCATTAAAATAACATAAAATTGATCAGAAATACAGTGTAGACATTGTTAATGTTGTAAATGACTATTGTAGCTGGAAACGGCAGATTTTTTATGGAATATCTACATAGGCGTACAGAGGCCCATTATCAGCAACCATCACTTCTGTGTTTCAATGGCACGTTGTTTTAGCTTATCCAAGTTTATAATTTTAAAAGGCTAATTGATCATTAGAAAACCATTTTGCAATTATGTTGTATTCGGCGCACGTGACAAATAAACTTTGATTTGATGCATATCTGCATTCCCAGTCAACTGAAATCCATAGATTAGGGCCTAATAAATTTATTTCATTTGACTGATTTCCTCATATGAATTGTAACTCAGTAAAGTCTTTGAAATTGTTGCATGTTGCGTTTATATTGTTGTTCAGTGTGTATATATATATATATATATATGTATGTATATATTTTATTTATTATTATTATTAATTTGTTTAACCTACAGTTGAAGTCGGAAGTGTACATACACTTAGGTTGGAGTTATTAAAACTCATTTTAATGCACAAATTTATTGTTAACAAACTATAGTTTTGGCAAGTAATTTAGGACATCTACTTTGTGCATGACACAAGTAAATTTTCCAACAATTGTTTACATACAGATTATTTCACTTATAATTCACTGTATCACAATTCCAGTGGGTCAGAAGTTTATATACACTAAGTTGACTGTGCCTTTAAACAGCTTGGAAAATTCCCGAAAATTATGTCATGGCTTTAGAAGCTTCTGATAGGCTAATTGACATCATTCGAGTCAATTGGAGGTGTACCTGTGGATGTATTTCAAGGCCTACCTTTAAACTCTGTGCCTCTTTGCTTGAAATCATGGGAAAAACCAAAAGAAATCAGCCAAGACCTCAGAAAAAAAATTGTAGACCTCCACAAGTCTGGTTCATACTTGGTAGCAATTTCCAAACACCTGAAGGTACCACGTTCATCTGTACAAAGAATAGTACGCAAGTATAAACACCATGTGACCACGCAGCCGCCATACCGCTCAGGAAGGAGGCGTGTTCTGTCTCTTAGAGATGAACGTACTTTGGTGCGAAAAGTGCAAATCATTCCCAGAACAACAGCAAAGAACCCTGTGAAGATGCTGGAAGAAACAGGTACAAAAGTATCTATATCCACAGTAAAATGAGTCCTATGTCGACACAACCTGAAAGGCTGCTCAGCAAGGGAGAAGCCACTGCTCTAAAACCGGCATAAAAAAAGCCAGACTACGGTTTGCAACTGCAAATGGGGACAAAGATTGTACTTTTTGGAGAAATGTCCTCATGTCTGATGAAACAAAAATAGAACTGTTTGGCCGTAATGACCATCGTTATGTTTGGAGGAAAAAGGGGGAGGCTTTCAAGCTGAAGAACACCATCCCAACCGTGAAGAACGGGGGTGGCAGCATCATGTTGTGGGGGTGCTTTGCTGCAGGAGGGACTGGTGCACTTCACAAAATAGATGGCATCATGAGGCAGGAAAATTATGTGGATATGTTGAAGCAACATCTCAAGACATCAGTCAGGAAGTTATAGCTTGGTCGCAAATGGGTCTTCCAAATGGACAATGAGAGACATTGTTAAACAGCTAAAAGAAGTGAGAAAAAAAGGCAATGCTCATGGAATGTACAGTGCATAGCATACTTCCAAAGCATACTTCCAAAGTTGTAATGGCCATCACAAAGCCCTGACCTCAATCCTATTGAAAATAGAAACGTGTGCGAGCAAGGAGACCTACAAACTTGACTCAGTTACACCAGCTCTGTCAGGAGGAATGGGCCAAAATTTGTCCAACTCAGCTTGTGGAAGGCTACCCAAAATGTTTGACCCAAGTTCAACAATTTAAAGGCAATGCTACCAAATACTAATTGAGTGTATGTAAACTTCTGACCCACTGGGAATGTGATGAAAGAAATAAAAGCTGAAATAAATCATTCTCTCGACTATTATTCTGACATTTCACATTCTTAAAATAAAGTGGTGATCCTAACTGACCTAAGACCAGGAATGTTTACTAGGATTAAATGTCGGGAATTTTGAAATACTGAGTTTAAATGTATTTGGCTAAGGTGTATGTACACTTCCGACTTCAACTGTAATTATTCTCAGCAAATACTTCAGTTATTTTATTATCTAACAGTTATGTTTCCTCTACGTCCAATCGCACATTCAAATGTACTGTAAGGTCCAGAGAAACAGAAAAATCCTCTCAGTGGTAAATGTGTTTAATGAATAACTGCTCACCCAGAGAGAGTGGCCTGCGCTGTGTTTACAGACCACGGGGCTGCACATAAATGGGGCTTTTGAAGCAACCCAGTTTTCATCAGTGGAGGAAGGAGGCTGTCAGAGAGCAAGCATGCCTTTTCTTGGAGTTGCTGTGGAAATATAGAGGTACGTAAGTTTGTATCTCCTGCCAAATTGAAAGCCGTTAACGTATATCAAAGCAGGACTGATGACATCTGCTGGGCTGTGTGGGTAAACCAGGGGAACAAGTGTTGCTTTATATGGAGCAGAGAGGAGCTGTTGGTCTGGCCTCTGTGATCCTCTAGTCTACCCTGGTGACTCAGGGTCACTGGCACTGACATGTCCACAGAATGGCAGGAAATAAAAACAAAATTCAGGAAACAACAAGCACAGTCCAAAGTGAATGATTATTGTTTGTTTAATTTGAAGCAACATTACATTTTGTATGGCATTATACCTCAATGGATGGGTGTGGCCTATTTTAATTCCTTTTGGATATTAATGTTGAAATTAATTGACTAAATATAGATTTGAGTGTCAATATTAGGCATAAGGATTTATTGACTGTTTTTAAACATTTTTATTCAGTTCAGTATGACCTGTGATATGTTTCTAAAGTTGACATACCGGCCTTACTGTAGAATTCTCACTATTGTGTCTCAGGGTTTAAGTGTGATATCATCATCCAGGTGGGCTCTGACTAAAGCTACCTGATGACATTCAGAGAGAGACTGCTGGGCTCTGACTAAAGCTACCTGATGACATTCAGAGAGAGACTGCTGGGCTCTGACTAAAGCTACCTGATGACATTCAGAGAGAGACTGCTGGGCTCTGACTAAAGCTACCTGATGACATTCAGAGAGAGACTGCTGGGCTCTGACTAAAGCTACCTGATGATATTCAGAGAGAGAGGCCACCACAAGACTGCTGGGCAAATCAGATCTTGACCTTATTCTGTGGATTAGTCAGTCCATTGTTCTCTCTGTTGATCCTGGTGTCTGTTCACTGCACTCCTCTCACAGTGTGTGTGTGTGTGTGTGTGTGTGTGTTGGAATGGGTGGGTGGTAAAAGGGAAAACACTCTGTGTTGTCCTTGGATTGCTCCTTTCCTTTCTGCCTTGTCTGAGTCATCCTAGGAATGTCATGTCAGAGCCCAGGATGTTGGGAAACGTGTGTCTCTCTCCGGCAGTGTAGAGAGAGGTGCTATGCGGGAGGTTTGGAACGGGAACAGGTTCATTGTAAAGTGCTGGTTTTGATCCAGGTGAGGGATGCAGCCTATTGGGTTTCGTCTCCGTTATGTATTGTCCCTGGCTGGCCTGATATACAAATACCTCTTGTTATTCTGGTGGGTCAGCTCAAGAGTTCACAATCCTCATTTCATAGAAATTTTATACAGTGTCAGTGTCATGCATTCAAGTATTTATTTTCCCACAAGAGAGAGTTTGGTGTTTTTGAAGGGCTTCTACTTTTGTGTATGAGTGTGCTTGACATAACTGTTATCATACAGTGTTCACAGTTTCACCATGTGGGTTGAATCCAAAGTTCAGTTTTCCCTTGTTCACAGTATGAATCCTCCACTAATCATAGTTATGACTCCCAAGACTGCTATGAGCAGGGCTCGCGAAAGGAAGTCCAGGCAACCTGTATGCCATTGACCGCTGATAAATGCCAAGTCCATGCTGGCTGGCCCTCAATGAATGATGCAGCAGGAGCAGGCACATCACTGGGTGGGCTAGCATAGATACGCTCCACACACCAGCCAGCGAAAATAAAGTGTGAACACAGCCAGTTTGTGGAATGTTCTTGTTCCTCCTCTCTCGAGTGCATTGAGATTGTTCCTGTTTCTCACTGGCTCTTTGTGGTGTCTGGATTGGAAAGAAGTAGCCCACATTGACCGCAGACACTAAGGCTCTAGCTAGCCTATCTGCCACTGCCAGCCCAACCCAGCTCAGTGCCCCGATGCTCAGCCACTCTCACCCAGTGTCCATGGCTCTGTACCGGCTATCACAGCTCCAGGACCAGCCAGCCATCTGCTGGACCGACATGCTCAGATGGGCTTGGAGATTGCTGTCTCTGAGCTGATTTAAAGCTCCAAGTCAACCAGACCGTACCCAAAGGTAATAAATAGGAAGTTGTTTAATTAGTACTTCCACTCAGCGGTACAGAACTCTGAAGAAACGGTTTCTTTCTCCGACGCAGTGACAGCCATGTTTATTCTTTTTCCTTTTTGTTGTCTTGGACATACATCAAAGAACCCGCCTTGCGCTTTAGCCTCTCATTCTGAAAATGATTTATGAGGAGTCTAGTTGGTGTTAAATGAGACAGTAACATGCTGCATACTGCACAGTGTCAGTGAGGGAGTGTTTGTGCCATGGCCTCTCCTCCCAGAGACCTCACAGCACAACAAGGCCTTCTGGCCAATCAAGGCCCCTAAACAAACTTGCAACAACGTAATAAATAAATAGGAGATCATTGGATTCAGCTGATAGGCACACAGCCAGGCTGCTGATTATACAGGCTCTGCTGAGCTATGGGGACTGACAATTGACTGGGGACTGGCTGGAGCCTTGGGGACTTTCTGGAGCCATGGGGACTGGCTGGACCCAAGGGGCTGACTGGGGACTAACTGAAGCCACGGGGACTGACTGGGGACTGAATGAGACCATGGGGACTGACTGGTACCATGGGGACTGACTGGGGACTGGGGATTGGACTGGCCTCTTCAAGCCTCTGATGGCCAGCAGCGTAGTCTGGCACAAATCCACTTGTCAAAAGGGTGGAGGATGGATTGAACCCTGGACTTAAGTTTCTATAGGTTTCCTGGTTACAACTTGTTTAGAAATAAGCACTTAAGGCCTCATATCCCAGTATGTTTGAGGTACAGTAGAAGGATTGCAGGCAGCTGCAAACTTGTCTTTTAAAACTGATTATTGTAATACTACAGTGAGGGAAAAAAGTATTTGATCCCCTCTCAATCAGAAAGATTTCTGGCTCCCAGGTGTCTTTTATACAGGTAACAAGCTGAGATTAGGAGCACACTCTTAAAGGGAGTGCTCCTAATCTCAGTTTGTTACCTGTATAAAAGACACCTGTCCACAGAAGCAATCAATCAATCAGATTCCAAACTCTCCACCATGGCCAAGACCAAAGAGCTCTCCAAGGATGTCAGGGACAAGATTGTAGACCTACACAAGGCTGGAATGGGCTACAAGACCATCACCAAGCACCTTGGTGAGAAGGTGACAACAGTTGGTGCGATTATTCGCAAATGGAAGAAACACAAAATAACTGTTAATCTCCCTCGGCCTGGGGCTCCATGCAAGATCTCACCTCGTGGAGTTGCAATGATCATGAGAACGGTGAAGAATCAGCCCAGAACTACACAGGAGGATCTTGTCAATGATCTCAAGGCAGCTGGGACCATAGTCACCAAGAAAACAATTGGTAACACACTACGCCGTGAAGGACTGAAATCCTGCAGCGCCCGCAAGGTCCCCCTGCTCAAGAAAGCACATATACATGCCCGTCTGAAGTTTGCCAATGAACATCTGAATGATTCAGAGGACAACTGGGTGAAAGTGTTGTGGTCAGATGAGACCAAAATGGAGCTCTTTGGCATCAACTCAACTCGCCGTGTTTGGAGGAGGAGGAATGCTGCCTATGACCCCAAGAACACCATCCCCACCGTCAAACATGGAGGTGGAAACATTATGCTTTGGGGGTGTTTTTCTGCTAAGTGGACAGGACAACTTCACCGCATCAAAGGGACGATGGACGGGGCCATGTACCGTCAAATCCTGGGTGAGAACCTCCTTCCCTCAGCCAGGGCATTAAAAATGGGTCGTGGATGGGTATTCCAGCATGACAATGACCCAAAACACACGGCCAAGGCAACAAAGGAGTGGCTCAAGAAGAAGCACATTAAGGTCCTGGAGTGGCCTAGCCAGTCTCCAGACCTTAATCCCATAGAAAATCTGTGGAGGGAGCTGAAGGTTCGAGTTGCCAAACGTCAGCCTCGAAACCTTAATGAGTTGGAGAAGATCTGCACAGAGGAGTGGGACAAAATCCCTTCTGAGATGTGTGCAAACCTGGTGGCCAACTACAAGAAACGTCTGACCTCTGTGATTGCCAACAAGGGTTTTGCCACCAAGTACTAAGTCATGTTTTGCAGAGGGGTCAAATACTTATTTCCCTCATTAAAAGGCAAATCAATTTATAACATTTGTGACATGCGTTTTTCTGGATTTTTTAGTTGTTATTCTGTCTCTCACTGTTCAAATAAACCTACCATTAAAATTATAGACTGATCATTTCTTTGTCAGTGGGCAAACGTACAAAATCAGCAGGGGATCAAATACTTTTTCCCCTCACTGTATCTGTTTTGAGTCCACACTGTTCTGTCCATTCTCTTCTGTATTTCCCCTATCTTCAGAATATCTTCCGTGTTCGTCTCTTGCCTGATCCATCTGAGTGCTATTTGCTAGTACCTCTTCCAGCTGGCTGTCTGATTATGTGCAGGGTCCCGTTTGAAGGTGTGCACACAGTTAAACAGTATCAGGTGCCATCTGGGCTTCGCATCGAGGACCTGACAGTGTCTGAAGACACAAACAAGAGCTGTAGCCAGAGCTGGCTCTCCTCTGACTGCTGTCCTGCTGCCCTGTCTTGCTACTCTGTTCTGCTGCTCTGTCCCTAACAGAGCTGAGTTCCAGTCTCATCCTGTAGACAGCCTGAAGAGACAGGTAATGAGGAGGGATACCAGGAGGGCTTGGTGTGCCAGGAGAATGACTGATGTCAGCCAGTATATAATGTAGTGCTAATGTTGCTGATGTTTTTAGATTATGACTCATGGGTCAAGCATAGAAGACAACTGAGTTTTTTGTCAGTTGTGTAGATGAAGGAAACTCAGACCATTACTGTGGACCTATTGAAGCCTGTTGTCCACCAAGATGACCCTGCTAAAGGACCATATGTCAGGTCTTATATACTTAACACACACAATCCCATTCAGAGTTAACACAAGCCCACCTTTCTCATATTGCGGTTGTTTTTACTTTCTCTCTTCATTTTTGGCCTGGAAACGGACAGCTTGGCTGATGCTCCGTACAGCTAGTGCTCCGTACAGCTAGTGCTCCATAAGCTAGTGCTCCGTACGGCTAGTGCTCCGTACGGCTAGTGCTCCGTACAGCTAGTGCTCCATAAAGCTAGTGCTCCATAAGCTAGTGCTCCGTACGGCTAGTGCTCCGTACAGCTAGTGCTCCGTACAGCTAGTTCTCCATAAGCTAGTGCTCCGTACGGCTAGTGCTCCGTACAGCTAGTGCTCCATAAAGCTAGTGCTCCATAAGCTAGTGCTCCGTACGGCTAGTGCTCCGTACGGCTAGTGCTCCGTACAGCTAGTGCTCCATAAAGCTAGTGCTCCGTACAGCTAGTGCTCCATAAAGCTAGTGCTCCGTACAGCTAGTGCTCCGTACGGCTAGTGCTCCGTACGGCTAGTGCTCCGTACGGCTAGTGCTCCGTACAGCTAGTGCTCCATAAGCTAGTGATCTGTACGGCTAGTGCTCCGTACGGCTAGTGCTCCGTACAGCTAGTGCTCCATAAAGCTAGTGCTCCATAAGCTAGTGCTCCGTACGGCTAGTGCGCCGTACGGCTAGTGCTCCGTACAGCTAGTGCTCCATAAAGCTAGTGCTCCGTACAGCTAGTGCTCCATAAAGCTAGTGCTCCGTACAGCTAGTGCTCCGTACAGCTAGTGCTCCGTACAGCTAGTGCTCCGTACAGCTAGTGCTCCATAAAGCTAGTGCTCCGTACAGCTAGTGCTCCGTACAGCTATTGCTCCATAAAGCTAGTGCTCCGTACAGCTAGTGCTCCGTACAGCTAGTGCTCCATAAAGCTAGTGCTCCGTACAGCTAGTGCTCCGTACAGCTAGTGCTCCATAAAGCTAGTGCTCCGTACAGCTAGTGCTCCATACAGCTAGTGCTCCGTACAGCTAGTGCTCATTAACCAACACATTTTCATTAGGGAGAAGCCTTGTTATTAGATTGGAACATGATGTTCATTGTGGCAGATCTTCAGTGTGTGAAGCACACACCAATGTGTTAACGTCCGGCTCTTACCAGTCCACATGAATTCAGCTTGCCAAACCCCATATTGTATCTCTCACTCCATCTTTTTTCAATTCCACAGGAGAATTGTTTTGAAGTAGGTCCCAGTTTTCTTTGTTGTTGTGATCTCTGTTAAGCGTGCACACTTAAAACAAGTCTGTGGTGTTTCGCGTGAGGGGAAAGGAACTTAACGTAAACAAGCCAGTTAATGAGCAGCATTTGGTTTGAAGCATATTGCTCAAGCATGGCTATTTGAGAAGTGTTGGTATTTATAGAAGAGACATTAAAACACGAAGGAAGGAGAGCGACTGGTGTTCAAACATTCCCTGGTTTAGATAAAGGCCCCCACTCTGCTGGAGGTCAGTGGAGTGTCATCCTGAGGGTGCCCTGGGTGTGCTCTTTACCTGCCTGAGCCCAAAGCTGCACTGTTTGCACAGGTGGGAGAGGGTACCTTGGAGTGAATGAGAGATTGGAAAGCCACTGTCATCCCTCCCTCCATTGTTCGCTCCATTCTCGTGGATTTAGCTTGTCGGAGCAGCGCACTGGTACAAGACCAGGCCGAGTGTTCGTCACGACCAATTTGTTCTCATGTGGGGCCCCTCCTCCTAATGGAAGCTTTCTTTGTGGCAGTCTCTTTGTCCCATGGTAAAGGTGGGATTACACAGCCTTTAACCAGGAGGATTACAGGAGCCTACCAACCAGCACCACTCCTCATAGCCCTACAATCTAGGCTTTTAAAATGTCACAGAAAAGACGCTGTAAATATGCCCATTCTGTGTGTTCGTCCCATTGACTCAGGGCGGCTTCTCTGTAGAATCCTGTGGTTTTCTCAGAACACCAACATTCCAGGCATTTAGAACCTGTGGCTCAACGGAAGGACCTCCTTAATGGCTTTCATCCCTACTCTGCTGCTTCACCCATTCAATGGCAGCTAGAGCCCACTACTGCCTGGCTCTGGTTCAATGCCGTAGGTCACACAATGTTATGGGACTAAGCAGCACAGAAAACATGATCCCCAACAGTCTGCTACCATACATAGAGCTCACAGTGCTAATGAAAGGCCCCCCTGATGAAAGAGAGAGAGGGAGCGCCCACCCAGCCCCCCTGATGAAAGAGGGAGAGAGGGAGCGCCCACCCGGCCCCCCTGATGAAAGAGAGAGAGAGGGAGCGCCCATCCGGCCCCCCTGATGAAAGAGAGAGAGAGGGAGCGCCCACCCGGCCCCCCTGATGAAAGAGAGAGAGAGGGAGCGCCCACCCGGCCCCCCTGATGAAAGAGAGAGAGAGAGGGAGAGAGGGAGAAAGGGAGCGCCCACCCAGCCCCCCTGATGAAAGAGAGAGAGAGGGAGCGCCCACCCGGCCCCCCTGATGAAAGAGAGAGAGAGGGAGCGCCCAACCGGCCCCCCTGATGAAAGAGAGAGAGAGGGAGCGCCCATCCGGCCCCCCTGATGAAAGAGAGAGAGAGGGAGCGCCCATCCGGCCCCCCTGATGAAAGAGAGAGAGAGGGAGCGCCCATCCGGCCCCCCTGATGAAAGAGAGAGAGAGGGAGCGCCCATCCGGCCCCCCTGATGAAAGAGGGAGAGAGGGAGCGCCCATCCAGCCCCCCTGATGAAAGAGAGAGAGAGGGAGCGCCCATCCGGCCCCCCTGATGAAAGAGAGAGAGAGGGAGCGCCCATCCGGCCACACTGTGATTCTACAGCAGCAGCAGGTTTGTGTAAAGCAGTAGTGGTCTGGCCCTCCCTGGCCCTATGCTACACGCTCTTGTCTGGGTGATTTTGTTATGCAGCCCTGCCCTCCCTCCCTCCTTTCGCTCCCTGCCCTCCCTCCCTGCCTTGCCCTCCCTGCCCTCCCTCCCTGCCCTCCCTCCCTGCCTTGCCCTCCCTGCCCTCCCCTCTCTCCCTGCCCTCTCCTCTCTCCCTGCCTAGTCCTCCCTGCCCTCCATTCCCTTCCTCCCTGCCTGCCTTGCCCTCCCTACCCTCTCTGCCTTGCCCTCCTTGCCCTCTCTGCCTTGCCCTCCCTGTCCTCTCTGCCTTGCCCTCCCTGCCTTCTCTGCCTTGCCCTCCCTACCCTCTCTGCCTTGCCCTCCTTGCCCTCTCTGCCTTGCCCTCCCTGTCCTCTCTGCCTTGCCCTCCCTGCCTTCTCTGCCTTGACCTCCCTGCCTAGTCCTCCCTGCCCTCCATGCTCTGCCCTCTATCCCTCCCTCCCTCCCTGCCCTAACCTCCCTGCCTTGCCCTCTGCTACACGCTCTTGTCTGGGTGATTGTTATCCAGCCCTGCCTTGCCCTCCCTGGCCCTGTGCAACACGCTCTTGTCTGGGTGATTGTTATCCAAGCCACCCTGCCCTGCCCTGCCCTCCCTCCCTCCCTCCCTCCCTCCCTGCCCTGCCCTCCCTCCCTCCCTCCCTGCCTTGCCCTCCATCCATCCCTCCCTGCCCTGCCCTCCCTACCTAGTCTGCTCTGGCACGCACATCACGCAGTGACAGACAGACCAGCAGCCTCAGCGGTAGCAAGCTGTGTCTGTGAGTGTGGGACACAGCTGAACATGTAAACAAGAAATACAGTGTAGAGCCAGAGCCAAACCAGGATTAGGAGCCTGGCATGAGACACTAGCTGTCTGTCGGTGTGGACTGTTGACTCAAAGGGTTGTGCTTAATAAGCAGGTGCTCATTACTTCTGATGGGGCCGGCGTTCCACAACATTACCCAGAATCCCTGTGGAGCTGTGGCTCTGTTTATGAGGGCAAAATTGGCGCATTGTTGCCCTTCCCTGTGGTCTGAGATGCTGGTGGTCCACCCTGTGTGTGAACAGATACATGCAGTCCCATACACCTCCACTGGGTGACTACAGGCCAGGGCTGTGGGTTGGGTCCTCTTACCTTCATAACATTGTGCCCAGATCTGAAACAACAGAACTATGGAACCTGAGCCTCCAGGCCTCAGACAGAGTGTGTAGATAGAGTACCCAGTCCCCACCACTCCTTCCTGTGACTCACATGAATTCCATTCACGCTGAAAGGAGAGAATGACATTTACATCTGCTCCAGTGAGTGTGTTAGGACCGGTGGTATGGAGAGGGGAGTCAGAGGTGGGTACATCATTGCCCCCATGCCCATACTACACAATCACCCACCCACCTCCCCACATGGGCCTGATGTCAGGGCGAACAGATCAGGCCTTGTGCCCTCGCCAGCTTCTGCCATGGTGGAGGTGGAGCGAGCATAGCATTTGCTCCAACATGCCAGAGCTAAAAAGAGGCAGACACTTGACATCACCCTCCAGAAATGTAAAATGGTTTGAATTTAAGGAATGACCAGGTTTCTGTGTGTTTTTCTATGAAGGTAGGGGCTGCGAGTGTTCTTCCAAGATTCCAAGACTCAGTTCTATGGTGTCTGTCTGAGAGACAGCTGGAGGCTTGGATGGGATCTAGCGGGGTGAAGTGGACGGAGGGAGGGAGAGGGAACCAATGAAAGCCAGTGTAATGACAGACACACACTCTGCTGTCCATTTACAGCCATGGCTGTAGCACTATGGTCAACTCCAGCTTGTCTCAAAACACCTCTAGGTGGAGTGTTGGAAGAGTCTGAGTAAAATGACACTGACGTGACCTGCCCTCTACTCAAATGTGTGACCCCACCATGAAATCATCATGGGATTGAGATGATGTCTTGGATGTGCAGAGTTACACTGAACAAAAGCATAAACGCAACATGTAAAGTGTTGGTCCCATGTTTCATTAACTGAAATAAAAGATCCCAGAAATGTTCCATACGCACAAAAAGCTTATTCCTCTAAAATGTTGGGCACAAATTGATTTACATTCCTGTTAGTGAGCATTTCTCCTTTGCTAAGACAATCCATCCACTTGACATGTGTGGCATATCAATAAACTTATTAAACAGCCTGATCATTACACAGGTGCACCTTGTGCTGGGGATAATAAAAGGCCACTCTAAAATGTGCAGTTTTGTCACACAACACAATGTCACAGATGTTTCAAGTTTTGATGGAGTGTGCAATTGGCATGCTGACTGCAGGAATGTCTACCAGAGCTGTTGCCAGATAATTTAATGTTCATTTCTCTACCATAAGCCACCTTCATCGTGGTTTTAGAGAATTTGGTAGTACGTCCAACCGGCCTCACAACCGCAGACCACGTGTAACCTCGCCAGCCCAGGACCTCAACATCTGGCTTTTTCACCTGCGGTATCGTCTGAGACCGGCCACCTGAACAGCTGATGAAACTGTCACCAGGGTCGTGACCTGACTGCAGTTCGGCGTCGTAACCGACTTCAGTGGACAAATGCTCACCTTCGATGGCCACTGCCACACTGGAGAAGTGTACTCTTCACGGATGAATCCCGGTTTCAACTGTACCAGGCAGATGGCAGACTGTATGGCGTCATGTGGGCGAGCGGTTTGCTGATGTCAACGTTGTGAACAGAGTGCCCCATGGCGGCAGTGGGGTTATGGTATGGGTAGGTATAAGCTACGGACCAAGAACACAATTGCATTTTATCGATGACAATTTGAATGCACAGAGATATCGTGACGAGATCCTGAGGCCCATTGTCGTGCCATTCATCCGCCACCATCACCTCATGTTTCAGCATGATAATGCACGGCCCCATGTCGCAAGGATCTGTACACAGTTCTTCCACGGCCTGCATACTCACAAGACATGTCACCCATTGAGCATGTTTGGGATGCTCTAGATTGACGTGTATGATAGCGTGTTCCAGTTCCCGCCAATATCCAGCAACTTTGCAAAGCCATTGAAGAGGAGTGGGACAACATTCCACAGGCCACAATCAACAACCTGATCAACTCTATGCGAAGGAGATGTGTTGCGCTGCATGAGGCAAATAGTGGTCAAACCAGATACTGACTGGTTTTCTGATTATTTTTAAGGTACCTGTGACCAACAGATGCATATCTGTATTCACGGTCATGTGAAATCCATAGATTAGGGCCTAATGAATTGATTTAAATGGACTTGATATCCTTATATGAACCGTAAAATCAGTCAAATCTTTAAAATTGTTGCATTCTGCGTTTATATTTATGTTCAGTGTAATTGATGAAGTGTTGTGTGGCTCCTAGGATGACAGGATGGATTAGCACCTAGCTGCTCCTCTATAGACTAACTGCTGGACCTGGGACAGAACAGGAGAGGAGGGGGGACCCCTTTATAGACACAAACAAGATTTAAGGGAAGACAGAAGACACAAGGATGAGGGTTTTCAGGATTTAGCAAGTATTCAGGTAGATGTCACTCAACTGAGAAAGGGATCAGAGTGAGTAATGGGAAGAAGAGATGGGACCCTACCATCATAAATAGCCTGACCAAGAATTTGCCTAAGTAATGGGCCAAAGTTATTAGATATGAAGGTAGCAGGCCTGCATGCAGGGATGACCACTAGTGAGGAGTGACTGACTGGGTGTTTGATTGAGGAGTGGGAGTGACATACACCGGGGTGAACCAGAGGTAGACAGGGGGATTGGTTACCTAGCCCTCTTATTGTTGTCTTTGACTCATATTCCTATACATTACCATGTCACGCATCAGGCCAACGGTGTAATCTCTCACCGGTGATCTGGAACCTGAATTCCACACACTAGACCAAGACCTGGCGTTGTTTGGTCTAACCGTCCTATCAGTGAAGGCAAACATTACATTAGGCCTCTCTGCCTAGCCCCCCCCAGGATATGGGCACAGAGATAAGCAGGGTTGCTCTCTGAATGAGAAGAGATCAAACTCAAGATGGATGGCACCTTGGCAGGAACTCGTTTAAAGGCTGCCTATCTTCTGCCTGATAACATTGTATCAGCACTGTGGTGTTTGACTTCTCTCCTTGATTTCCGTTGAAAGCTGCACATATACTTGCAATGTCTCTTCTTATGAATCCAGCTGTAATAGTATCATCCACCAGCCTGTCTGGACACCACCCCAGAAGAGCTTCGTTCAACATGGTCTTTTGATGAACTGTCCTTTGATGGAAGTTATTGCAGTGCCCTCCCTTGTTCTAGTCTGAAGGACACATGTTCAGTAGTCCTTCGCGATGAGCATGTGGCGATCTGCATGTGTCCATTCTACTCTACTCACAGCAACAAGCAGGTTCCTCCAATATCTTCCTTCCAATCTCTCTCTCTCTGTCTCTCCCTCTCTTTCTCTCGCTCTCTCTCCCCCCTCTGTTGATCTCTCTTGCTCTCGCTCCCGCTCTCTCTCTCTCTCTCTCTCTCTCTCTCTCTCTCTCTCTTTCTCTGTTTCTCTCTCTATCTCTCCCCCTCATCTCAAAGCCCTGCTACTTCCTTAACCATAATAATTTATCCAGGCAGAGCGCTGTCGAGGTCCGTTTGAAGCTCTCCGTATGACACCAGCCCAGCGCCTTCCTCCTGACTCTGGTGAGGCCGCCCCAGCTTCAAAGCTCCTCCGGGGGCGGCCTCCCTTTCCCATAAATCCTCCCTGAAATCAAAAACCCCTATCAAAATGTCTAAAACAGAGTGGGCCACGAGGGTACAAGCACAGTGGAGCTTTAAAGTGATCCCTGGTTATCCATAGGTTAGGCGACCTCCTTCTGTCTTACACAGATTAAATGTCTTGGATGGTTCCAGCTGTTGTGGAATCTCCTGCACTGAAATCCCTCTGACAACCAGACCAGTAACAGTTTCACCACTGCACCGAGGACGTCATGCCTTTCCTCTTTGTTTTTATTGCTGCCGTTACCTGTCTGGATCAATAGGATTCATAGGCCTACATTCCTAGTGGTGGAAGTAGGAATGTTGTTTGCTGTAGATTGCACTGTGAGGTCTGTCTGTCAGGATGTCCCATCTGCTGATGGAGTGAGTATCACTCTCAGCTCAACAGCAGCTCTGTCTGTGTCTCCCCTAAACTTAGATTTTAAAAAACACTGAATGGGGAAGACTTTCAAACTTTACAAGACAAATTAGAAAAAAGGCTGACATTAATTTCAGATCAATGCTGCTATACATCTGTTTGTGTGCTTGTCACTCCCCGTTTCTTCCACACTTGGCCCCCCCTGTCATTGTTGGACAGAGAACACACTGCAGGGTTCAGAAGGCAGGACAGAGAACACACTGCAGGGTTCAGAAGGCAGGACAGAGAACACACTGCAGGGTTCAGAAGGCAGGACAGAGAACACACTGCAGGGTTCAGAAGGCAGGACAGAGAACACACTGCAGGGTTCAGAAGGCAGGTGTAGGACTTGGTGGGATGTACCAGGCAGGGTGTTTATTACGCTTCAGTAGGGAGGAGGGAGGCTGTTTATGTTGTTTCCAGAGCTGGAACATGGGTCTAGGAGCAGGGGTCTAGGAGCAGGGGTCTAGGAGCAGGGGTCTAGGAGCAGGGGTCTAGGAGCAGGTCTAGGAGCAGGGGTCTAGGAGCAGGTCTAGGAGCAGGGGTCTATAGACGGAAAGAGCTGCCTCTATGGAGCCAATGGTCAGTCAGGTACCTCTCTGTCTCAGTCCAGCTGGAGCATCTCAACAAGACTACATCTCCTGCTGCAGGGTTGCTCAACAGGTGGTTTTAGCAGCAGCAGTGTGTGTGTGTGTGTGTGTGTGTGTGTGTGTGTGTGTGTGTGTGTGTGTGTGTCCAACCAGACACCACCATGACAGGACCAACCAGACTGACTGACAGACTCTCTCTACTCTCCTCCTCCTCTCCTGTCTTTTATTCCACCTCTCGCCGGTTGTGTGTGATTGTGAGCAGGCTGGTGGATCAGATCGGGGAGAAGGAAGGCTCTTTACTTCAGCCTCTTGGTCTCACTCTCATCTGGTGCTGCCTGATTTACTGGCAGCCAGGCTGTTTTAATGAGGCCTCCATGAATCCGCCCAGATATTGCCAGGCTGTTTCAATATTTCAACTAACAATACTAAGTCGTATCTTACCATTTGAATGTCTTGAAGCCAACTGTTTTCCCAGTAAGGTGAATTAGTGGTCAATGTAATGATTTGTTTATGACAGAATGCTGTGTTAACATTCAAACCTGCTGAAATGGGTCTTTATGGTCAATCTTTTGTTCTATTCGTGGAGACAGGGGAATTTTGATTCCATACTTGGTGCAGTGAAACCGTCTCGGTCTAACATTCTGGAATGTGCTGTAATTTAATTCCGGCTCCAAAACAATCTTTACTTTTTTCTGCTGCTTTTTCTTCTGGCACTTTCCTGGATGGCAACCAGTAGACTCCAGGTGAAAACACTTCACTCCTCCACAGAGATGTGTAGCACAGAGAGAGAGAGAGAGAGAGAGAGAGAGAGAGAGAGAGAGAGAGAGAGAGAGAGAGAAAAAGGGAGAGAGAGAGAGAGAAATCATTTTTCAATTCCCATAATCTTGGCAGTTCTCACAGCAGCTGCTGGTACAGCTACAGGATGTGACAGTACCAGGCATGAATGAGCACTGCAGTCCAACACACACATAACCGGGCTCCAGTTCTGAGGCAGCGCAGGAGGGCCAGAGGAAATGGACCCCGGAGCTCTCATGGGAGTCTCAGAGCGCTGAACGAACAGGATGAAAAGAACGTTGTGCACACAAGGACCGTACCGAAAGAAGGCAAGAAATTCCCCGTCAAATAGTTGACTTAACTTCCCCGAAGTTGCCCCTCGCTCTTCTTGAGAAGGGTTATGTTTTTGAGTGGACTTTGGGTGGACCCAAGTTGGTTTGTTTTGCTGATTGGAATGTTCCCTTGGGGTAGCCTGACCCAGTTCTATCCAGGCCTTCTCACACAGGGCCTATCTGTGTTTGTGGGCCTGGACACGTACAGTTTGTAGTGTGGAGTGGTGACACAGGGCCCCCCTCAGAATCAGACAGACACGGCAGGCCAGTGTTAGTTAGGGGGAAGCAGGTCTCTGGTCTGGCTTTGTAATTCCATTTTATTTTCCATGGTTCGTCTGGCTCACCGGCCCAAGGTCATTTGACCCTGTGTTGCCAGCGGCAACAGAATGAATAAAATGTTTCATATGATAGACAGAGTATTTTTTTTTTACAAGGTTCAGTAAAACATCTTTGTGTGTTTTGAATTAAGCAGCAAATGAAGTGTACAGTACTGACTATTCTTGAATGGTGGAATTATATTCAGTTGATATAAATGACTTAGCCAGCAAATACACAAGGCCCATTGATACAATAACATGGAAATGGAATGAAAAGTTGTGTGAAATATGAAAGGAAACTATGCTATGACTCCAAAGACAATCCTGAATTTATGAATAGAGCAGCTTGTCCAGCTTCATAGCAAATGGAGCATGATTCAACCATGGATCCTGTCCACTGCAGGCTACTGTATAATACCCGTGAGCAGAACTTTACTATGTCTTACCAGGTGCCCAGGTCTGGCGACTAACTCTGATGAATAATTCCTAAAAGTATTAGCTGTAAACTGATATTAAATGACTAAGTTTGTTTGTGATTATACTCCATAACAACTTGATCAATCGGCCAATCAATCAAATGTATTTTAAAAAGCAATTTTTACATCAGCAGTTGTCAAAGTGCTTTACAGATACTCAGCCTAAAACCCCAAAGAGCAAGTAATGCAGAGGCAGAAGCCCAGTGGATCCAATATGGCACAGGTTTTATATTTAGAAAGGAAAGCTGTAGAGAAAAAAATAGTTTGTTGAACTGAACAATGACCGTACTCTGCCCATCTCTCTGCTCCTTCCAGGTCCACCGTGGGTGAGTCGTCAGATGGAGGAGCGTCAGGCGGCCAGGCTGGGGGGGACGGTGCGGCTTGCGTGCCCCGTAGAGGGTGACCCTCCTCCCCTGGTGCTGTGGGTGAAGGATGGGCGTAACGTCCACCCAGGCTGGAGCCGCTACCGGGTGCTAAAAAAGAGCCTGAAGATCAAAGAGGTGGAGCTGGGGGACGCGGGGGTGTACATGTGCCGCGTCACCAACGGCTTCGGAAGTATCACTCTCAACTACACCCTCATCGTCATGGGTAAGGCCAGGGAGGGACTGACTTCATCTATAGTCAGTGCACACCCTTGTAATTCATACACATACTGTAAATACAAATATTACATAGACACGTCATGCTTTATGTTCCAATTATCTTCAACTCCTTTAACTCCTTTCATATCAAACCTCAGGAGAACATTACAGAACCCCAGCGGCTCCTCTGTCAGGTTTCATATCAAACCTCAGGAGAACATTACAGAACCCCAGCGGCTCCTCTGTCAGGTTTCATATCAAACCTCAGGAGAACATTACAGAACCCCAGCGGCTCCTCTGTCAGGTTTCATATCAAACCTCAGGAGAACATTACAGAACCCCAGCGGCTCCTCTGTCAGGTTTCATATCAAACCTCAGGAGAACATTACAGAACCCCAGTGGCTCCTCCGTCAGGTTTCATATCAAACCTCAGGAGAACATTACAGAACCCCAGCGGCTCCTCTGTCAGGTTTCATATCAAACCTCAGGAGAACATTACAGAACCCCAGCGGCTCCTCTGTCAGGTTTCATATCAAACCTCAGGAGAACATTACAGAACCCCAGCGGCTCCTCTGTCAGGTTTCATATCAAACCTCAGGAGAACATTACAGAACCCCAGCGGCTCCTCTGTCAGGTTTCATATCAAACCTCAGGAGAACATTACAGAACCCCAGCGGCTCCTCTGTCAGGTTTCATATCAAACCTCAGGAGAACATTACAGAACCCCAGCGGCTCCTCTGTCAGGTTTCATATCAAACCTCAGGAGAACATTACAGAACCCCAGCGGCTCCTCCGTCAGGTTTCATATCAAACCTCAGGAGAACAAAGAGAGGCTTCTTTACGTGCTTCTCCAGTCACACTGCACACAGGTACTTGTTTATAGTGCCAGTAACTTCATCCAGTGTTCCTTATTTTATACGCACTGTCGGGGGTTTCACCCCCCTCTGACACAATGAGAAATGAATTTAAGAACGAATGCAGTAAAGGAGTATGTGGCGTGTGTATCAGTGTGTGAGGTTGTGTGGTAAAAAAGTGAACTCTGGAAAGTGATTGGAGGGGGTGGGGGGGTGTAGAGGGTTGTGGAATGTGCACCACTAGATGATCTGCACCACTAGATGACCTGCACCACTAGATGACCAGCACCACTAGATGACCAGCACCACTAGATGACCAGCACCACTAGATGGACTGCACCACTAGATGACCTGCATCACTAGATGACCTGCACCACTAGATGACCAGCACCACTAGATGACCTGCACCACTAGATGACCAGCACCACTAGATGACCAGCACCACTAGATGACCTGCACCACTAGATGACCAGCACCACTAGATGACCAGCATCACTAGATGACCAGCACCACTAGATGACCAGCACCACTAGATGACCTGCACCACTAGATGACCAGCACCACTAGATGACCTGCACCACTACATGACTTGCACCACTAGATGACCTGCACCACTAGATGACCAGCACCACTAGATGACCTGCACCACTAGATGACTTGCACCACTAGATGACCAGCACCACTAGATGACCAGCACCACTAGATGACCAGCACCACTAGATGACCTGCATCACTAGATGACCTGCACCACTAGATGACCAGCACCACTAGATGACCTGCACCACTAGATGACCTGCATCACTAGATGACCTGCACCACTAGATGACCAGCACCACTAGATGACCTGCACCACTAGATGACCAGCACCACTAGATGACCAGCACCACTAGATGACCTGCACCACTAGATGACTTGCACCACTAGATGACCAGCACCACTAGATGACCAGCATCACTAGATGACCAGCACCACTAGATGACCAGCACCACTAGATGACCTGCACCACTAGATGACCAGCACCACTAGATGACCTGCACCACTACATGACTTGCACCACTAGATCACCTGCACCACTAGATGACCAGCACCACTAGATGACCTGCACCACTAGATGACTTGCACCACTAGATGACCAGCACCACTAGATGACCAGCACCACTAGATGACCAGCACCACTAGATGACCTGCATCACTAGATGACTTGCACCACTAGATGACCTGCACCACTAGATGATCTGCATCAAATAAAATACAATTGTATTGGTCACACACACGTTTATCAGATGTTATTGTGGGTGGAGCAAAATGCTTGTGTTTCTAGCGCCAACGGTGCAGTAATATCTAACAAGTAATATCTTACAGAACCCCAATACACACAAATCCAAAGTAAAGGAATGGAATAAAGAATATATAAATATTTGGACGAGCAATGTCAGAGCAGCATAGACTAAAACACAGTAGAATAGAATACAATACAATATGTGCATATGAGATTAGTAATGCAAAATATGTAAACATTATTAAAGTGACTAGTGTTCCATTATTAAAGTGATTTCAAGTCTATGTATATAGGGCAGCAGCCTCTAATGTGCTATTGATGGCTATTTAACTTTTTAAGGCTGGGGGCAGTATCCTGAATTCCGGATGACTGACGTGCCCAAAGTAAACTGCCTGTTACTCAGGCCCAGAAGCTAGGATATGCATATACTTGGTAGCATTGGATAGAAAACACTCAGAAGTTTCTAAAACTGTTAAAATAATGTCTGTGAGTATAACAGAACTGATATGGCAGGCGAAAACCCGAGGAGAATCCATCCAGAATTTATTTGTTGTTGAGGTCACAGGCCATTTCAATGCAAGTCTATGGGATATTCAAAAGAATTCCTCCCAGATTGCAGTTCCTATGGCTTCCACTAGATGTCAACAGTCTTTAGAAAGGTTTTCAGGCTTGTTTTTTGAAAAACGAACGAGTAGTTGTAGTTTTTCCAAGGTGTCGCTCATTAGAAAAGTAGTCTTGTTGCCCGCGTGAATGTCTTAAATTTGATTGTTTGTTTAGATATTAGAGTACCTGAGGATTAATTAGAAACAAATTTGACTTGTTTGGACAAACTTTACTGGTAACTTTTTGAATTAGTTTGTATGCATGTTGAACGAGTGGATTACTGAATCAAGTGCGCCAACTGAACGGACATTTTTGGGATATAAAGAAGGACTTTATTGAATAAAACAACCATTTGTTGTGTAGCTGGGACCCTTGGGATTGCAAAAAGAGGAAGATATTCAAAGGTAAGTTATTTATTTTATCGCTATTTGTGATTTTGTGACACCTGTGCTGGTTTGGAAAATAATTTTGGTGTGGGGCGCTGTCCTCAGATAATCGCATGGTATGCTTTCGCCGTAAAGCCTTTTTGAAATCTGGCAATGCGGTTGGATTAACAAGAAGTGAAGCTTTTAAATGATGTATGACCCTTGTATTTTCATGAATGTTTAATATTACGATTTTTGTATTTTGAATTTCGCGCTCTGCAATTTCACCGGATGTTGTCGTAGTGGCACGCTCACGGGACACCTAGCCCAAAGAGTCTGGTGGCCTTGAGATAGAAGCTGTTTTTCAGTCTCTCGGTCCCAGCTTTGATGCACTTGTACTGACCTCGCATTCTGGATGATAGCGGGGTGAACAGGCAGTGGCTTGGTGTTTGTTGTCCTTGATTATCTTTTTGGCTTTCCTGTGACATCGGGTGCTGTAGGTGTCCTGGAGGGCAGGCAGTGTGCCCCCGGTGATGCGTTGGGCAGACCGCACCACCCTCTGGAGAGCCCTGCGGTTGCGGGCGGTGCAGTTGCCGTACAAGGCTGTGATACAGCCCGACAGGATGCTCTCAGTAGTGCATCTGTAAAAGTTTGTGAGAGTTTAGGTGCCACGCCACATTTCTTTAGCCTTCTGAGGTTGAAGAGGCGCTGTTGCGCCTTCTTCACCTCACTGTCTGTGTGGGTGGACCATTTCAGTTTGTCAGTGATGTGTACGCTGAGGAACTTGAAGCTTTCAACCTCCACTGCGGTCACGTCAATGTGGATAGGTGGGTGCTACCTTTGCTGTTTCTTGAAGTCCTCGATCAGCCAATTTGTTTTGTTGACGTTGAGTGAGAGGTTATTTTCCTGGCACCACACTCCCAGGGCCCTCACCTCCTCCCTGTAGACTGTCTTGTCATTGTTGGTAATCAGGCCTACTACTGTTGTGTCGTCTGAAATATTGACGATTGAGTTGGAGGCATGCGTGTCCACGCAGTCATGGGTGAACAGGGAGTACAGGAGGGGGCTGAGCATGCACCCGTGTAGGGCCCCTGTGTTGAGGATCAGCGAAGTGGTGTTGTTTCCTACCTTCACCACCTGGGGGCGGCCAGTCAGGAAGTCCAGGACCCAGTTGCACAGGGCGGGCTTCAGACTCAGGGCCCCGAGCTTAATGATGAGCTTGGAGGGTACTATGGTGTTGAATGCTGAGCTATAGTCACACGATGACCTATTGCCTGCAGCACTAGATGACCTTCAGCACTAGATGACCTGCAGCACTAGATGACCTGCATCCCTAGATGGCCTGCACCACTAGATGACCTGCACCACTAGACGTCCTTCTGCTTGCATCACTATACATCTGCTCTGGTCCAGTGATGATGAAAGGCTCTAAGTGAGCAGTTGTGATGAGCGGCGCGAGCACAGAGCCCCCGGCCCTTCCTGTGCCTCAGTCGGCCTGGTCCATGAATCATGGGGCCGGTGAGGATAGCAGCCACTCTCTGTGTGTGTGTGTGTGTGTGTGTGTGTGTGTGTGTGTGTGTGTGTGTGTGTGTGTGTGTGTGTGTGTGTGTGTGTGTGTGTGTGTGTGTGTGTGTGTGTGTGTGTGTGTGTGTGTGTGTGTGTGTGTGTGAGATGGAGGGTTAATGACTGAGATGGTTGAACTGGCCCTGGTCAACCTCTGTGGACCTCCTCCCCTGTGTCCTCCTCATCATGTTGGAGCTCTGAGCAGGGCCTCCCTCATCCCTCCTCATCCCTCCAGCCTCCCTGCGTGGGGAGTTGATCCCTGGGAGGGAGTAATGTGGAACTGAGTGCCCTGGCTCCCCCTGGGCCTCACTGTGCTGAAGTCTTACTGAAGTCATTAATTAACAATGGCCTCAAAACAGCCCTGGAACAAAACAAGGGCTGGAACGCTGCATGCACACAGGTTGCATCATTACATTGCCGTACAGTACATTTTACGTGGTCTTCACAATCCATGTGCCGCATCACAACAAAAAGATCCACGCTACATATTAGCAACTTCTTCTGTGGTTTTTCTACTTCCATGTCTGATACCGCATGGCAAAGCAACGCACATGTTGGAAAAGTCCAACGCACACGACACACTGCACGCAGTGCCACTCACCACAACCTAGTCCGGCAGATGAGTCGCAGCGGTGCAGATTGAAATGAATGGACTTCTGCCAGAAAGCATAAAGGTTGACGCAACCGGTGTGCACAAGGCTGAACTCAGAGGTTAACTATATGTAGAAGTACAGGGACTCAGGGCCATTTGTGAAGGGGCTGATGATGGCTTATACTGGTTGTGAGTATGTGAGACAAAGCAGAGGATGTGACGTTGCCAAATTGGATCTGTTGGATTAAGTTTAAACAGGGTATAAAAACTCTAGTGGACCCTCAGAGGGCCCTGACTTGATCCACTCAGGTCCTCCCCTGCAGCAGAAACACTATGCAGATGTACAGTACAAGTCGGTGTGTCCAAAGAAAATTGTGTTAAACAAATCAAAATATATTTTATATTTGATATTCTTCAAAGTAGCAACCCTTTGCCTTGATGACAGCTTTGCACACTCTTGGCATTCTCTCAGCCAGCTCCACCTGGAATGCTTTTCCAACAGTCTTGAAGGAGTTCCCATATATGCTGAGTACTTGTTGGCTACTTTTCCTTCACTCTGCGGTCCAACTCATCCCAAACCATCTCAATTGGGTTGAGGTCGGGTAATTGTGGAGGCCAGGTCATCTGATGCAGCACTCCATCACTCTCCTTCTTGGTCAAATAGCCTTTAAATAGCCTAGAGGTGTGTTGGGTCATTGTCCTGTTGAAAAACAAGTGATAGTCCCACTAAGCGCAAACCAGATAGATGGCGTATCGCTGCAGAATGCTGTGGAAGCCGTGCTGGTTAAGTGTGCCTTGAATTCTAAATAAATCACAGACAGTGTCACCAGCAAAGCACCATCACACCTCCTCCTCCATGCTTCACGGTGGGAACCCCGCATGCGAAGATCATCCATTCACCTACTCTGCGTCTCACAAAGACAAATTTGGATTCATCAGACCAAAGGACAGATTTTCACCGATTTAATGTCCATTGCTCGTGTTTCTTAGCCCAAGCAAGTCTGTTCTTCTTATTGGTGTCCTTTAGTAGTGGTTTCTTTGCAGCAATTTGACCCTGATGGCCTGATTCACGCAGTCTCCTCTGAACAGTTGATGTTGAGATGTGTCTGTTACTTGAACTCTGTGAAGCATTTATTTGGGCTGCAATTTCTGAGGCTGGTAACTCTAATGAACTTTTCCTCTGCAACAGAGGTAAGTCTTGGTCTTCCTTTCCTGTGGCGGTCCTCATGAGAGACAGTTTCATCATAGTGCTCGATGGTTTTTGCGACTGCACATGAAGAAAGTTTTATGTCTTAAAGTAATGATGGACTGATGTTTCTCTTTGCTTATTTGAGCTGTTCTTGCCATAATATGGACTTGGTATTTTACCAAATAGGGCTATCTTCTGTATACCACCCCTACCTTGTCACAACACAACTGATTGGCTCAAAGCATTAAGAAGGAAAGAAGTTCCACAAACTTTTAACAAGGCACACTTGTTAATTGAAATGCATTTCAGGTGACTACCTCATGAAGCTGGTTGAGAGAAAGTCAAGAGTGTGCAAAGCTATCATCAAGGCAAAGGGTGGCTACTTTGAAGAATCTCAAATATATTTGATTTGTTTAAGACTTTTTTGGTTACTACATGATTCCATGTGTGTTATTTCATAGTTTGGATGTCTTCACTATTATTCTACAATGTAGAAAATAGTAAACATTTGTTATGCACCGATATGACATTTTTGGCCGATACCGATATCAAATATTTTCCTTGCAAAAAAAATCACGATAATCCCGATAATTTTTGCGGACTTTTAAGCATTCTAGTACAGTTAAATATTTAACACACACACACACACACATGGACACAGCGGTCTAAGGCACTGCATCTCAGTGCAAGCGGTGTCACTACAGTCCCTGGTTTGAATCCAGGCTGTATCACATCCTGTCGTGATTGGGAGTCCCATAGGGCGGCGCACAATTGGCCCAATTTTTGTTCGGGTTTGGCCAGGGTAGGCCGTCATTGTAAATAAGAATTTGTTCTTAACTGACTTGCCTAGTTAAGTAAAGGTTACACACACACACACACTGACCAAAAAGTTATTTTGTCCCAATTACCAGTAAAACATAATCAAAACCTATTTATTTAACTTACTTGCTGTGCTGTTTCGTTGTTCAGTCGTTTCATTCTCAACTAGGATTTCTATGGAACGCCGTTTGGGTCTTTGCGTACCAAAAAAGATACACATCAAATAACACTATTTGACGTGTCAAATAAGCTTGTTGACCAATCAGGGCCTGAATATGACTGCACGTCACATAATAATTTAACGCGTTCATACATTTTTTACGTAGATATTACACATTGAATACACTATCACTCGTATTTTATATGTGACAACGATTCATCGACACGTATGCTATGATTCTGGTAAAGTTGTCTCGCGCACCTACAGTGCTGGTCATAAAAAAGCTAGCTAACTCATGGATGCAAACAATGTTCTTCCCCAAAAACATAGCAAACGACATAATCTGTTTCAGTAGCTATATAATTAGCTAGCTAACTATATAGCTAGGTGTCATCATCTAAAATAACCCTAATTTATAAGACTGTTCTTATTTGATTAATGGTGGTCGGAACCATCTATGTGAAGCTAGTCACTATAAGGATTAGCCACAATAGTGGACTTTGCAGTTGCCTTCAAAATAAAAGTATGGCATAATTCTACTATTTGTATGCATTTGCATCACTGTCAATGACATAGGTTTATTTTGAAGGCAAACTGCAAATTCCACTATTGTTCCTAATCCTTATTGTGGCTAGCTTCACAACACAACCCGTTCCGGTCGAGCCTCACTAGCCAGATGAAGCTCGCTGGCTATGGAACGCCGTTTGGGTCTTTGCGTACCAAAAAAGATACACATCAAATAACACTATTTGACGTGTCAAATAAGCTTGTTGACCAATCAGGACCTGAATATGACTGCACGTCACATAATAATTTAAAGCGTTCATTAATATTTTTACGTAGTTATTACACATTGATTACACTATCACTCATATTTCATATGTCACAACGATTAATCGATACATATCGCTACGATGCTGGTAAAGTTGTCTCGCGCACCTGTCCTTCCCCAAGCTCTGGACAGTGCTGGTCGTAAAAAAGTTAGCTAGCTGATGGATTTGATGCAAACAATGTTCTTCCCCAAAAACACAGCAAAATGACAAGTTGTATTGGTGCTAGCTACGCTAAAGCTAGCCAAATACCAAAGAAGTTGCGGTCGAACAAATAATGCCTTATTACCAATGCGGTATTGTAAACACATCGTTCGTGGCCGGTGTTTGCTTGTTTGCAGACTTTTTGTACAGCTTTGACAGTGCTACTGATAGTGGTGGTGGCGCTTGGCTTGCACGTGCAAATTCATCACACACAACATTCTATAATAGAATTGTGTTATTTGACATGTCAAATTAAAAGCTTATTTGACACGTCATAGTGTTATTTGACGTGTATCTTTTTTGACACATAAAGACCCAAACTGCGTTCCATAGCTGGCTGCTTATAACATTAGCTTTGGGCAACAGGGTTAAGTAGCTGGCTAGCTATTTATTTTCATGGACTGCAGTTCACTTTCAATAGGCGAACAACAAGTGGCAACCTAGCTAATACTTACTCACAAGGATTGCTCAATCATTGCTAAGAATAATGAAAGTGACTGCAGTTTCTACTGGTCATTGTTTTCAGGCTGGTTGTATTGGTGCTAGCTAGGTACCAAGCTAAAGCTAGCTACCCCAGAAGTTGCGGTCAAACAAATTATGCTTTATTACCAACGTGGTATTGTAAACACATCGTTCGTGGCCAGTGTTTGCTTGTTTGCTGACTTTTTTGTACAGCTTTGACAGTGCTACTGTATCTTTTTTCACACGCAAATACCCAAACTGTGTTCCATAATATGTACAGTTGAAGTTGGAAGTTTACATACACCTTAGCCAAATACATTTAAACTCAGTTTTCACAATTCCTGACATTTTAAGAATGTGAAATGACAGAATAATAGTAGAGAGAATTATTTATTTCAGCTTTTATTTCTTTCATTACATTTCCAGTGGGTCAGAAGTTTACATACACTCAATTAGTATTTGGTAGCATTGCCTTTAAATTGTTTAACTTGGGTCAAACGTTTCGGGTAGCCTTCCACAAGCTTCCCACAATAAATTAGACGAATTTTGGCCCATTCCTCCTGACAGAGCTGGTGTAACTGAGTCAGGTTTGTATGCCTCCTTGCTCGCACTCTTTTTCAGTCCTGCCCACAAATTTTCTATAGGATTGAGGTCAGGGCTTTGTGATGGCATTTCCAATACCTTGACTTTGTTGTCCTTAAGCCATTTTGCCACAACTTTGGAAGTATGCTTGGGGTCATTGTTCATTTGGAAGACCCATTTGCGACCAAGCTTTAACTTCCTGACTGATGTCTTGAGATGTTGCTTCAATAAATCCACATAATTTTCATGCCTCATAATGCCATCTATTTTGTGAAGTGCACCAGTCCCTCTTGCAGCAAAGCACCCACACAACATTTTTTACATTTTTAGTCATTTAGCAGACGCTCTTATCCAGAGCGACTTACAGTAGTGAATGCATACATTTCATACATTTTAATTTCATGCATTTTTTTTTTGTACTGGCCCCCCGTGGGAATCGAACCCACAACCCTGGCGTTGCACACACCATGCTGGCGTTACAAACACCATGCTTTACCAACTGAGCCACAGGGAAGGCCATGATGCTGCCACCCCCATGCTTTACGATCTTTGTCCCCATGTGCAGTTGCAAACCGTAGTTGGGCTTTTTTATGGCGGTTTTGGAGCAGTGGCTTCTTCCTTGCTGAGCGGCCTTTCAGGTTATGTCAATATAGGACTCGTTTTACTGTGGATATAGATACTTTTGTACCTGTTTCTTCCAGCATCTTCACAAGGTCCTTTGCTGTTGTTCTGGGATTGATTTGCACTTTTCGCACCAAAGTACGTTCATCTCTAGGAGACAGAACGCGTCTCCTTCCTGAGCGCTATGACGGCCGCGTGGTCTCATGGTGTTTATACTTGCGTACTATTGTTTGTACAGATGAACGTGGTACCTTCAGGCGTTTGGAAATTGTTCCCAAGGATGAACCAGACTTGTGGAGATCTACAATTCTTTTTCTGAGGTCTTGGCTGATTTATTTTGATTTTCCCATGATGTCAAGCAAAGAGGCACAGAGTTTGAAGGTAGGCCTTGAAATACATCCACAGGTACACTTCCAATGGACTCAAATGATGTCAATTAGCCTATCAGAAGCTTCTAAAGCCATGACATAGTTTTCTGGAATTTTCCAAGCTGTTTAAAGGCACAGTCAACTTAGTGTATGTAAACTTCTGACCCACTGGAATTGTGATACAGTGAATTATAAGTGAAATAATCTGTCTGTAAACAATTGTTGGAAAAATTACTTGTTTCATGCACAAAGTAGATGTCCTAACCGACTTGCCAAAACTATAGTTTGTTAAAAAGACATTTGTGGAGTAGTTGAAAAACGAGTTTTAATGACTTCAACCTAAGTCTATGTAAACTTCCGACTTCAACTGTATGTCGTGAAGCTAACAGCAGTGATGCTATTACTGTGTAACTCTGGTAGGGCAACATCTGAAAAATAGTGCACTTGGTAGTGTGTACCGTGCTCAACCAGTCGGCGAAAGCCAACATCACCCACGACAGAATGGTTGATTGTCAAGGGCAATGAATTCCATTATCTTGGTTTTAATGGATTTTGCCTTTATGTTGTCTCGCTGAAATTTTCTTACTCTTTCAAATGACTGCTCGACTTGTTGACTGCTCAAAATTGTACATTGCGCCATTACGTCATGTACCTACGATATATGGGTGTGCACGTCAGCTTTGACATCGGTTTTCCACATCAATATTAAACTAGACATCGGCCGATACCGATGTTGGCATTTTTAGCTAATATCGGCCAATTTTATGTTCACCGATATATCGTGCATCCCTAGTTAAAATAAAGAAAAACCCTGGAATGAGTAGGTGTGTCCAAACTTTTGACTGGTACATTATGTCAGACTGCAGTACGACAGGGAAACTCCAGACAGACTTTGGTAGTCAACACAGAGGTATTTGGTGACATTCAATAACACCTGGAGTCATCATCATCATCATGTCTGTAATGTTATTAAACCCTCCTCAGAGCAAGCACAGACAGAGGCAAGTCTAACCTCAAGTTGCGATCCCTTTATTTAATGACAGTTGCAAGCCTGCAACACACTGATAGTACAGCATGCCGGTCTTAGAAATGTAATTTTATCCCATCATTTAGCTAATACTCTATTCTTGGCCCTTGATGGATTGGTGTGATCATTTGGCAGTAAGCCTGAGTGAGGTAACAGTCATTTAAAGCTCTTTCTTAAACAAATAAAACACAATTCTCACTGAAGTCCTTTTTTTGTGCTTGTCTGCATACACACAAATATAAAATATAAACATTTTTCCCACAATAGTGGCAGGATAAAATTACCCCATAGGTATTAAATGTGCTCTTGACTTACGTTAACACCACATTATGTTTTATTCAAATCAAAGTTTATTGGTCGTGTACACAGATTTGCAGATATTATCGCAGGTGCAGCAAAATGTTTGGGTTTCTAGCTCCAACATTGTAGTAATACCTAGCAATACAAAATAAATAAACAATACAATATGTATCCAGATTTTTGAAAACATTTTTTATTAAGAAAAATCAGAACAAGCAATGTCAGAGACCCGAATATAAATATATCAACATATAAATGGTGTGTAAAGACAGCATGGACATTATATGAATATAAAAAGTGTGTACAGCAGTAGTTATATCGGATAAGCCATGACTAGAATACAGTATATACATATAAAATGGGTAAAACAGTATGTGACAAGTGTTCAATGACTGTGTACATATGGTAGCAGTCTCTAAGGTGCAGGATAGAGTACCGGGTGGTAGCCGGCTAGAACAGTGACTAAGTTCAGGCCAGGGTACTGGGTGGAGGCCGTCTAGTGGTGACTGTTTCACAGTCTGGAGATAGGAGCTGTTTTTCAGTCTCTCAGTCCCAGCTGTGATGCACCTGTACTGTCTTCGCCTTCTAGATGGTAACGGGGGGAACAGGCCTTGGCTCTGGTGGCTGAGGTCCTCGATGACCTTCTTCTTGGCCTTCCTGTGACACCGGGTGCTGTAGATGTCCTGGAGGGCAGGCAGTGTGCCCCTGATGATGCGTGGGCTGACCGCACCACCCTTTGGAGAGCCTTGTGGTTGCGGACGGTTCAATTGCCTTACCAGGGGTGATACAGCCGGACAGGATGCTCTCAATGGTACATCTGTTGAAGTGTGTGAGGGTCTTAGGGGCCAAACCAAATTTCTTCAGCCTCCTGAGGTTAAAGAGGTGTGGTTGCACCTTCTTCACCACACTGTCTGTGTGGGTGGACCATTTCAGATTGTCAGTGATGTGTACGCCGAGGAACTTCGATGTGGATGGGATCGTGTTCCCTCTGCTGTCTCCTGTAGTAATTTAGTTCAGTTACCTGCACTTTCTTGGGTTCAGGAACAATGGTGGACATCTTGAAGCAAGTGGGAACAACAGACTGAGATAGGGAGAGATTGAATATGTCCGTAAACACTCCAGCCAGCTGGTCTGCACATGCTCTGAGGATGTGGCTTGGGATACCGTCTGGGCCGGCAGCCTTGTGAGGGTTAACCCGCTTAAATTACTTACGTCGGCCACGGAGAACGAGAGCACACAGTCCTCATGAGGTTCGGGGCCTGCGTCGGCGGCTCGATGTTGTTTTCGGTGAAGTAGGCGAAGAAGGTGTTTAGCTCATCCTGGAGCAAGGTGTCGGTGTCTGCAAGGCGCCGGTGTCCGTGATGTGGTTGGCTTTCCCTTTATTATTTGTGAATGTCTGGAGTTCCTGCCACATACGCCTTGTGTCTTAACCATTGAATTGCGACTTAACTTTTTCCCTGTACTGTCATTTTGCCTCTTCGATTGCCTTATAGAGGTCATAGCTGGTCTGTTTGTACACGTCCGTGTTCCCTGTCACTTTGCCATGGTTAAATACGGTGGTTCGTACTTTCAGATTTGCGTGAATGTTGCCGTCTATCCACGTTTTTGGTTTGGATAAGTTCTAATTGTCACAGTGGGAACAATATCCTCTATGCACTTCCTGATGAACCCAGTCACAGTGTCACAGTTGTCGTAGGGTAGAGTGGACCAAAACGCAGCAGGAATATGTGCACTCATCTTCTTTTATTAAATGGACAAAGAAAGTAAACCAAAACAAACACGTACACAAAAAAAACACAACAATGAATAACAGGCCGGTAAGGCAACAAAGCTATACCAAGCACAATCTCCCACAAAATACTAAAACAAACACATACCTATTTATAGGACCCTCAATCAGAGGCAACTAAAAAACACCTGCCTCCAATTGAGAGTCCAACCCCCATTTGTATTTCTAAACATAGAAATACAAATGACTAGACTAAACATAGAAATACATAAACATAGAACAAAACCCGGAATAATAAATCAAACACCCAACTAATCACACAACCAGCCCGAACCACATAAAACAAATACCCCCTGCCACGTCCTGACCAAACTACAATAACAAATAACCCCTTCTACTGGTCAGGACGTGACACACAGAGTCAGTGTATACGTCAATACTATTCTGAAACGCGACATCATAAACACAGGTTGTAATCTCACACTGCTGGGTGAGTACTGCTGGGTGAGTACTGCTGCTTTATGCGCTGCTGCCAAAACAAGGCTTTTAAATGTCTCCCTCTTTTTACCACCACGGCAGTACAAGTTATTTTGTCAGGGGATGAAACATTTGGAAGCTGTCAGAGTTCAGGAGAGGTAACACCTTGACCCTTGACCTCTGGTGAGCCCACCCCTAATCCCCAGTGTCCCACACACTGGGCTCCAATGGCTCACATCTACACCACCATAACTGCTGCCAAAGGGCCTGGATGTATATATCCCTGGCTCTAGCCCTGGCTCTAGCCCTGGCTCTAGCTCTAGCCCTACCATTCCCCAGCTGTGTAACTCTGCTGTTTTAGGGCCAGGCCACATGCAGCCAAAATTGTTAATGCACAGTACTAGCGCTTCGCTTGGGAATTCAGAAGGAAAGGACTGTAGCTCTCCCTCAACAGTTGTACATAAGGGATGGAGTCAGTGATAGTTATTGCCCCTTTTCTGGGTCACATACCATGCCAATACAAGAAGCAAAGGAAGTCTACCAGACCCAGAACTGATACTGGAACAAAAATAGAAGATCAGTCATGCATAGATCGATACTAGGCAGGTGAGTCTACTTGGCTTGCATGACCTTGCTGGTCTATATATGCCCTGTGTCAATGTTGACTCTGAACAACCACACAGGGTAGAAGAGAGATAGACATTCTTTCCTTAGAGAGTTGTCTCTGCCTGGGTTCCTTGTCTCTCCAGCAACACACCTATTGCAGCGCTCACAGTGGCGTCCCCGGACACCCACCCCACTGTCTGTCTGCCGTTACGGTGGAGACTGTGAGACCGTGGTCAGACGAGAGGCGGGCGCGGTCTGATGGTTGGTCGGTGAGTTAGGGCTGAAGGTTTTCTAGAGGGCCTACTGGAGCAGCTCCACCCCCAGACCTTTTGTTCTTTGTTTGCCGCTGTGAGGTACATGTGTTGCAGTTTAGCCCACGCCTCCCACACCTAAATGGATAATTGTATCGAAATTACAGTGGCAGGCCCAGCTCTAGACCACTCCTGCGGCCACAGGGGAGTTAGTCAGAAGTGCAGGCACACTTTGGATTGTGCCATGTTAAGGAAAGAGGGGGGTTAGTTGCCACCAGTGTTAATACATGACTCGTGTAGTGAAAACTGAACACTCCTCTCCCAGTTTCCTCCTCCCGCCACCAAACTCATAATACTCCTGGAAATAGAGTGCTTCAACAGTTACCACCACAAACTCCTATCTGTTGCCTTGAGTGACAATGATTGACACTTATTTTCCAGACAGCTCACAGTTTCTTGTCTCTCTAATGGCCCGTGAACTATCGGTGAGGTAAGGTTTGTGAGTCTATAACATGTTGAGAGAAAAGCTGTTGACAGTGAGTAGCGTGAGTAGTGTTTACAGTGCTACAGTTGACACTGGAGATGACGCAACACTTCCGAACAGTGAAATATGCGCGAGGGAGAGAGCCGTCCCTTTTGATCACGTTTCCACCGACGTGACAATGATCTAATTTCTAATTGTGATTACTACTTTTGTGACACAGAACCACAGAACTCTGCGACCCGACCCACCCGGGCGTCCTAGGACATGTTTGTTTTTGTCCTCATTCATGGTAGTCAAATATGTTGCAGCAAGTTCAAAGCACAAGCACATATGGACACATGAATCCATGCTAGTGAGAAGTGGATGAAAGACAGAAAGATGAAAGGATGTTTGATGGAATTGAATCCATTCTGGTCTCAGATGAAATGAAGCTGAACAAGGAGAGACACAGAGAAAGAGTTGTCCGTAGTAGGACAAGCAGTGAGGGAGTCAGTTCTGTCTAGACTTTGATACCTAGGGCAAGGAGAGGTTGGGTGTAAAGATAGTGCCAGGGTGTGGGTGAAGTTAAATATGGAAATATGTTAAAGGTTATAGTTAGTTGAGGAGAGGGTTTGGCTGGGAGCCAGAAAGGTTCATGGTCAAGGTTAGCGTCAGGGTTAGCATGAAGTCATCTTCTAAACATGACTACATTATAATAACAATACAAGGGGGTGATGGAATTTTCATTGTGCTATAATTAATATTCTCTCGGTACCAAAGACACCATTACGCTCGTCTATTCTCACGTAATGTTAGGGAGAACAGCTCAGAACAATGCTATCCTAAATAACCCCCCAGGCCCTGTGTAGCTAGCTAGGCCCTCCATGACCCAACAGAACCCTGCCAGCTTCCGCTAGGCTGCTGGTAGGAACAGGGGTTTGATCCAACTAAAAGGATGCAAATTAGCCACCTTGACCAGTTCACCACATTAAAGCAGCTTTCATCCAGAGGCTCCTTGGAGTGGCCAGCAGGTGGCTGACTGACTAGAGGATTGGGCTGGGCCCTCAGCAGGCAGGATGCACCGGGGCCTGCCCACCGGGGCCTGCCCACCCACCCTTCCTCCCCCTGCCACACCCTGCCTCGCCCCTCACAGCCAAGCACAACAGAGAAGAAAAGAAAATGCTGGGGGTAATTTCCTCTGGACTCACCATGCGCCTGTTGCTGCAAACCGCTTATGGCTCTATAAAAGATACCAGGAGACTTCTAATTAGCATTTCCTCCAGCGCTAGCCTCCCCTCTGTCTCTCATGCTGTGTGGAGGGACGCTGACGACAACACTCTAATTTGCCTGACTGCCGTCCTGCCTCTCTCTGGCTTCAATTAATGTGAGGTACAACAGACACTCAGTCACTGCTGTAATTAGCTATCGGCAGGCAGGCATACATGCAAAGAAATATGTCAATTTCACGTTGTGAGAAACATGGCTCCATGAGATTTGTAATGGGGTCTTGATAATTGATTAACTCGATAGTCACACATTGAACAAAAAGCTTTAGTCTATTTTAAAAATTAACCTCAAATCTTCTGAACTTACGAACTCCTGACTTTCTTGACATGTCAACTTCTATAATTATCTTATAGTCTGAATTTCTTTGCTCAAGTATAACTCACATGTCATTCAGGTCCATATCACTGCTCAAATCTTATGGCCTGTGAGAGGAAGGTAAAATAGCTCTGCTTCATTATCTTTTCATGAACAGTATTGTTTTGGTAACAGTGGACCACCATCACGGAATGGAATTACCACATAATACTCTATTCTATGTTTTCTAACATAAAAAACTTATCTTTCCATTATTTTCATCAGTCAGAGATTTTTATTTTTTATTTATTTTATTTTATTAAAGACACAGTGGCACGTGTTTGAACACAGGTACCCGGTATGAATGGAGAATGAGGCTTTTTGAGGGGGAGGCCCAAAATGTTCTCCCAGTAGGAAAAAATAATATGGGACCTTATAAACACGGCCTCCACATGAAGAGTGTTTGTAAGGAAAGCTGCAGGGTTAGAGTTCCCCCAGACCTACCGTCTCCACCCTTACCTCCGCCCTCTACCTTCCCCCTGCCCCTCTCTGCCCGTCTGTGTGTGTGCTCTGTGGGACTGGAGCAGCGGAAAAGGGGCCCCCTGTCCCCCAGCCTAGCACTACTGCAGTCCAGCACCACTTTCCTCTCCACTACACACAGGAGCCAGAGCTGTAGCTGTCTGCTCAGCCGTGCTTTACCTCCGTCATCGCGTCAGGCCATGCTACTGACGGCTGCCTGCCTGACGTACTTTCTTCAACTGAACAATCTTTTTCCACCACTCACTTAAACTCCAACTAGTCATTTACACTGATCACAGATGACATCAAATGTATTGAATGTATAAACATAGTATTAGAAGAAAATAAATCCAACCCTTAGGAAAAGGTGCAATGATCTAATAGCTCTGCATCAGGGAAAACCTGTTCTCTCCCTCCGTACCTGTTTAGGGATAACATCCCCAAACATTAGCGCAGAGTGAAGGAATGAGCCCTGGCTGAAACCTCTTTAGACAAGATAATGCCCCCCTAATTCCACCTCAGTGCTGCTGAATAGCCCCCTCTCCCGTGCCAATGGAACCGTTACTATACCCAGGCTTACTCTCCCAGAGCCCTGGGCCAATAGTAACAATGGGGGCTGGGCTAGAAAAAACACTTGGCGCTGGCTTTGGGCTCTCCGGACTCTCCTGTGCCTCACTACACTGTGTTGAGAAGCAGGGTGTGGCCTTCACGCTGTAGTAAGGCCCTCTGGACCAGAACACTGGGATGAAATTAGGACAAAGGACAGCACACACACAGGCACACCCACGACGCACCTAACCTGACCCTCCACACCTGGTGACCTGAGGTTCCATCAGACAACAGGGATGTTGATGCTATGTAGAGCAGACAGAGTGGACAATCAGCTTAGTCTCTACTCTGTGGTGTTCAGTGCTGCTAGGAAACTCTCAAATCAAATTTTATTAGTCACATGCGCCGAATACAAAAGGTGTAGACCTTACAGTGAAATGCTTACTTATAAGCCCCTAACCAACAATGCAGTTTAAAAAAAATTAAATACGGATAAGAATAAGAAATAAAAGTAACAAGTAATTAAAGAGCAGCAGTAAAATAACAATAGCGAGACTTTATACAGAGGGGTACCGGTACAGAGTCAATGTGCGGGGGCACCGGTTAGTTGAGGTAATATGTAGATGTAGGTAGTTATTAAAGTGACTATGCATAGATGATAACAACAGAAAGTAGCAGCGCTGTAAAAGGGGGGGGGGGGGGGGCAATGCAAATAGTCTGGGTAGCCATTTGATGAGGTGTTCAGGAGTCAGTTTCACTATTGGTCATTTACAGATAAAAACTCTATGTTCCTATTTAAAATGTAATTAGATCCAGTCTGTTATTTTACACAGACTCTGTTGTCACAATAAGGAGTTGTTACAATTCATCTGTGAATGTTTTAACAACGTGTGAATCATTATTGCCTGCATACCACACACAGTTGTTGACACGAGGTTAATCAAAACACGGTTGGTTAGTATGTGTGTGTGTGTGTGTGTGTGTATGTTTACAGTATATACAGTGCATTCGGAAAGTGGTCAGACCCCTTGACTTTTTCCACATTTTGTTACTTTACAGCCTTATTCTAAAATGTATTGAATAATTGAGGAAAATAATCTACACACAATACAAAGCGAAAACTGATTTTTAGAAATGTTTGAAAAACAGAAATACCTTATTTACATAAGTATTCAGACCCTTTGCTATGAGACTCGAAGTTGAGCTCAGGTGCATCCTGTTTCCATTGATCATCATTGAGATGTTTCTACAACTTGATTGGAGTCCACCTGTGGTAAATTCAATTGATTGGACATGATTTGGAAAGGCACACACCTGTCTATATAAGGTCCCACAGTTGACAGTGCATGTCAGAGCAAAAACCAAGCCATGAGGTCAAAGGAATTGACCGTAGAGCTCAGAGACAGGATTGTGTCGAGGCACAGATCTGGGGAAGGGTACCAAAACATTTCTACAGTATTGAAGGTCTCTAAGAAAACAGTGGCCTCCATAATTTTTAAATGGAAGAAGTTTGGAACCACCAAGACTCTTCCTAGAGCTGGCTGCCCGGCCAAACTGAGCAATCGGGGGAGAAGAGCCTTGGTCAGGAAGGTGACCAAGAACCTGATAGTCACTCTGACTGAGCTTCAGAGTACCTCTGTGGAGATGGGAGAACCTTCCAGAAGGACAACCATTTCTGCAGCACTCCACCAATCAGGTCTTTATGGTAGAGTGGCCAGATGTAAGCCACTCTTCAGTAGAAGGCACACGACAGCCCGCTTGGAGTTTGCCAAAAGGCACCTAAAGACTCTCAGACTATGAGAAATAAGATTATCTGGTCTGATTGAACTCTATGGCCTGAATGCCAAGTGTCACATCTGGAGGAAACCAGGCACTGCTCATCACCTGGCCAATATCATCCCTACGGTGAAGCATGGTGGTGGCAGTATCATGCAGTGAGAATGTTTTTCAGTGTCAGGGACTGGGACTGGGAGACTAGTCAGGATCGAGGGAAAGATGAATGAGCAAAGTACAGAGAGATCCTTGATGAAAACCTGCTCCAGAGCTCTCAGACTGGGGCGAAGGTTCACCTTCAAAAGGACAATGACACTAAGCACACAACCAAGACAACACAGGAGTGGCTTCGGGACAAGTCTCTGAATGTCCTTGAGTGGCCCAGCCAGAGGCCAGACTTGAACCCGAAAATCTCTGGAGAGACCTGAAAATACCTGTGCAGCGATGCTCCCCATCCAACCTGACAGAGCTTGAGAGGATCTGCAGAGAAGAATGGGAGAAACTCCCTAAATACAGGTGTGCCAAGCTTGTAGAATCATACCCAAGAAGACTCGGGGCTGTAATTGCTGCCAAAGGTGCTTCAACAAAGTACCAGTTAAAGAGTCTTAATACTTAGGTAGTTTTAACATTTAAGTTAGTTTTTTTTATTAATACATTTGCAAAAAAATCTAAACCTGCTTTTACTTTGTCATTATGGGGTATTGTGTGTAGATTGATGAGGAAAAAAATGATTTAATACATTTTAGAATAAGGCTGTAACGTAACAAAATGTGGAAAAAGTCAAGGGTTCTGAATACTTTCTGAATGCACTGTATGTGTGTGTGTTAGCCCAGTCCGCAGTGGACTCTGGGTTAGAATAGGTTCACTGTGTATTCCTGTGGGTCGTGCCAGAGGGTCGGCCTAAACAAAGCAGCGCTCTCTCTCAGCCTTGTCCGTTTGACTGCCTGCCTGCGCAGTTTAGGTTAAAGGCAGTTAATTGGTTTCCTGCTCAGGGTTACGTCAACACGCTGTCTTGTTTTAAACATTGCGGAAACTTGAGAGAAGCAACAATATGGCACTGTTTGCTCACCCCTGCCTCACATAGCCAGTTAGAATAATACCAGAGTTTTGCCTGCTTATCATTCCTATAGAGCTGTAGAACTTCATACGCACTGAAAGCCAAACACACGGTCATTTAGACACCTCACACTCCACTGATCTCCAAGCAGAATTATTCATCCTGTTTCACACAGAGCGGTCCTGAACACTGGTCACTTTAATTATTACATACTGTTTTATCCACTTCATATGTATATACTGTATTCTAGACATGGCTCATCCTATATAACTTACTGCTGTACACACCTTTTCTATACATATACTGTCCATAATGTCTATACACACCATCCTATATAACTTACTGCTGTACACACCTTTTCTATTCATATACTGTCTATACACACCATCCTTTATAACTTACTGCTGTACACACCTTTTCTATTCATATACTGTCTATACACACCATCCTATATAACTTACTGCTGTACACACCTTTTCTATTCATATACTGTCTATACACACCATCCTATATAACTACTGCTGTACACACCTTTTATATTCATATACTGTCTATACACACCATCCTATATAACTACTGCTGTACACACCTTTTCTATTCATATACTGTCTATACACACCATCCTATATAACTTACTGCTGTACACACCTTTTCTATTCATATACTGTCTATACACACCATCCTATATAACTACTGCTGTACACACCTTTTCTATTCATATACTGTCTATACACACCATCCTATATAACTACTGCTGTACACACCTTTTCTATTCATATACTGTCTATACACACCATCCTATATAACTACTGCTGTACACACCTTTTCTATTCATATACTGTCTATACACACCATCCTATATAACTTACTGCTGTACACACCTTTTCTATTCATATACTGTCTATACACACCATCCTATATAACTACTGCTGTACACACCTTTTCTATTCATATACTGTCTATACACACCATCCTATATAACTACTGCTGTACACACCTTTTCTATTCGTATATAGTCTTTACACACCATCCTATATAACTACTGCTGTACACACCTTTTCTATTCATATACTGTCTATACACACCATCCTATATAACTACTGCTGTACACACCTTTTCTATTCGTATATAGTCTTTACACACCATCCTATATAACTTACTGCTGTACACACCTTTTCTATTCATATACTGTCTATACACACCATCCTATATAACTTACTGCTGTACACACCTTTTCTATTCGTATATAGTCTATACACACCATCCTATATAACTTACTGCTGTACACACCTTTTCTATTCATATACTGTCTATACACACCCTCCTATATAACTTACTGCTGTACACACCTTTTCTATTCATATACTGTCTATACACACCATCCTATATAACTTACTGCTGTACACACCTTTTCTATTCATATACTGTCTATACACACCATCCTATATAACTACTGCTGTACACACCTTTTCTATTCATATACTGTCTATACACACCATCCTATATAACTTACTGCTGTACACACCTTTTCTATTCGTATATAGTCTTTACACACCATCCTATATAACTTACTGCTGTACACACCTTTTCTATTCATATACTGTCTATACACACCATCCTATATAACTACTGCTGTACACACCTTTTCTATTCATATACTGTCTATACACACCATCCTATATAACTACTGCTGTACACACCTTTTCTATTCATATACTGTCTATACACACCATCCTATATAACTTACTGCTGTACACACCTTTTCTATTCATATACTGTCTATACACACCATCCTATATAACTTACTGCTGTACACACCTTTTCTATTCATATACTGTCTATACACACCCTCCTATATAACTTACTGCTGTACACACCTTTTCTATTCATATACTGTCTATACACACCATCCTATATAACTTACTGCTGTACACACCTTTTCTATTCATATACTGTCTATACACACCATCCTATATAACTACTGCTGTACACACCTTTTCTATTCATATACTGTCTATACACACCATCCTATATAACTTACTGCTGTACACACCTTTTCTATTCATATACTGTCTATACACACCATCCTATATAACTACTGCTGTACACACCTTTTCTATTCATATACTGTCTATACACACCATCCTATATAACTACTGCTGTACACACCTTTTCTATTCATATACTGTCTATACACACCATCCTATATAACTACTGCTGTACACACCTTTTCTATTCGTATATAGTCTTTACACACCATCCTATATAACTACTGCTGTACACACCTTTTCTATTCGTATATAGTCTTTACACACACACACACACACACACACACACACACATACATACATGCATATTCCAGTCTCTGACATTGCTTGCGCTGATATATAATTTAGATTTTTCTGAATTGTGTGTATTTTTTGTTAGATATTACTGCACTATTGCAGCTAGAAACACAAGCATTTCGCTGCACCTGCGATAACATCTACAAATCTGTGTAGACGACCACTAAACTTTGATTTGATCCTGTTGGAGCTCAAAGCAAGGCAAATAAATCAGAGATCCTCCTGCAGTTTGCATTCATCCTTAGACCCCATGTGATTTATGCGACGCCATTTGCAGACATTAGTACTTGGGTCCTAGATGAAATAGCTCACCTCACTGAAACAATAACTGACCACTAGATTTATGTGTGGCAATATCTGAAGGATACTTTGTGGTAATGGCAGGGGGTAGGAGAACTTTCATCTTTGACCCACTGGTTTTATATTGGCTTCGTTTCCTCTGTAGAGTGACAAGTAGATTATTTTTCAGCAATATAAAAAAATTTTAAGACTACATAAACACCCAACTTTGATGTTTTTTAGATACTAGAGTAATGTGTTTTGTCTTCCACAGTCCTACGATCAGATTTATTCAGAATGGGAATTAATAGTGCTATGAATGTTATAAGCCCTTTCTTTTGCTATGAAATGATCTTCATACTCCATACATGGGTGTAAGTCACAGAGGCTAACCCTCAGTCAATGACTGACTGTGTTTTTCAGATGACACAGCAGCGAGCCAGACAGACGCTCTACCTGCCGTAGTGGAACCCAATGCTGAGCTCACCCAGCTTGACCCTACAGGAGAGCCCTGGGGTGAGTAGCTGACTGCTTCCCTTCACTACATTATAGCCCTACGGAATGTTATTGAAGTCTGTGTTAACCTTCATGATGTATCATCTCTACAGTGAAGCCTCGGTTTAGTCAGCCCACTAAGATGCGCAGGCGGGTGCTGTACAAGCCGGTGGGCAGCTCAGTGAGGTTCAAGTGCCAGGCCAGCGGCACCCCTCCCCCTGTCATCACCTGGTGGAAGGACCAGACCCCGCTGCCACCCCCGCGCCAGGGCAAGCGCCCCCAGTGGACCCTCACCCTAAAGAACCTGCAGCCCCAGGACAGTGCCAAGTACACCTGCCATGTCTCCAACCCAGCCGGGCACATCAACGCCACCTACAAGCTGGATGTCATCGGTAAGGATGGGTCACTGCACTGGCCAACAACACCAAACAACACCACAAATCATTTTTCCTTTTCTCCATCGTTTTACAGCACACTCCAGTTGTATTTATACCCCAGGCCTATCTTACATTGCCAAGGTAATTGTGCTGAGTGTGTTGTCATTATGATTCACAGAGCGCTCTCACTGCAAGCCTGTTCTGACCGGCACCCACCCGGTCAACACCACTGTGGAGTATGGTGGCACCGCCTCCTTCCAGTGTAAGGTCCACAGTGACGTGAAGCCTGTGGTCCAGTGGTTGAAGAGGGTGGACCCAGGCACAGAGGGCCGCTATAACTCCACCCTGGAGGTCGGAGGGCAGCATTTTGTGGTTCTGCCCACGGGGGACGTGTGGTCCCGGCCTGACGGCTCCTACCTCAACAAGCTGGCTATCATCAAGGCCCGTGATGAGGATGCTGGGATGTACATTTGCCTGGGAGCTAACACAATGGGTTACAGCTTCCGCAGTGCTTACCTCACCGTGCTGCCAGGTGAGTAGCCATTCACTAACTGTAGAATGGGACTTTACTGGGATGGAATGGCAGTGGGTTATTCTTGGTATATCTTGTGTTATAACACTTCAGAAAGCTTAGATCTGTAGAGCTGTCACTGATCTCTCCACTGTTGTGTGTCCAGACCCTCAGGTGGAGAACACAGTGACTCCTCCACACCTGAGCTCCGGCTTGCCCTGGCCTCTGATTATCGGCATCCCTGCAGCAGCCCTCCTCATCGTAGGCACCATTGTACTCTGGCTGTGCCACAGCCGCCGACGCCACAACACCTTGCCCCCCCGCCCCATGACCATGGCCCACCGAGACCAACACACCTCGGACAAAGAGCCCAGCACCAACACCCCCTGTAATGCCCTGAATAGCCCCGACTACCCCAGCCATAGACTGGTGGGCCTGGGAGCCCCTGTCCTTAGTGGGCCCCCTAAGATTTACTCCAACGTTTACACAGACATGCACACACACTCCCACGCCCATATGGATGGTAAGGTCCATCAACACCAGCATTTCCACTACCAGTGCTAACCAGCCCCCTCTCATCCCACCCCACATCTACAGCCTTGTCTCCTAGCCACTGCTGCTATTCTCACCCAACAATGGACTATGAGCAAGGTAGATGGAAACAAGGAAAGGCTTGTAGTTCATATGAACTTCACCTCCCATGATAAGCAGTGCTAAAACACCATACAGTGGCAAAACCCTTACCTGGGATACGCATATTACTAAGCTGCCTGCTTTGGAGGAATACCGCTTCATTGAGAAGTCTCAGGGCGAGAAATACCCTCTCACATGTGTGCTAGAGTCATTTCTTTATTATGTGTTTTTTTATACTAGTCAACCAAGAGCAAACTCTAATTGTATTTTAAAGGATGAAAACTACTTACAAAAAGTATTTAGATGTCTTTGGATGCATGTAGCCCTGGATAAATCATTAATTAGTTAATAGGAGAAATGACCAGGTTTAGGTTCAATTTAGGTCAACTGAAATTTGATTAAAGGTATTCCAATTTACACAAATGGACATTTGTCATAGAATTAACCCAAACTCTGGAATGTATAATTGTATTCAATTTTTTTATTATTTTTTTACTCATCTAAACATGTCCCGGTATCCAAACTCCCAAATTATTAAGTAATATAAGGAACTTTTAAGTTTGTGTAAATTGGAAAATGCTGGATCTATAGATTTTATCAATTGGAAAATGTAACTGTGACAAATTAAAATCTAGACAAAATGTTTACAAATGTGAAAGCTTTTCTATTCTCATTATAGCAACACAAACTGTGCTGTTCTCGGTTCTGTTTAGGTGGTATTATTTTTGTTTCATGTAGGGAGGTACAATTCATCAGGGAAATTAGATAGATGGATTTGGTGATGAGGGCTTTTTTATTTTTGTATTCAGATATTGTTTAATATGCATCCAACTAAAAAAAGCAGTATTATTATTATTCACCCTGTATGTGTAAGATGCCAAATTATTTTACAGCGCTATAGATGTGTATTTTACTTACATTTCTTGTGAGGTATATTTTTGTATAAGGTACATGAGGATGAGTATTGTACCTGTGTCTATTGTTTTTTAAAACTCACCAAAAAGCTATTTAGTTGTTTTTACTTTATTCTTCTATTTTTCTTTCGGTAACAACCATTATTCCAGATTGGATTGACCTATCGGTGATTTAGTGAAAAATGACAAGTGTTGATTGTATTGTTAAATTGAATTACAACTTTATGCTGGCCTAGTTGTCTCATATTTGATTAAGAATCTGACCATATGATGTATACTGTATATAAGATAATGATTACAAAGAAAATGTAGTCATTCACCCTCTGATGTCATAGGTCTAGTCTCCAAGTGGTTTAGAATTGCCATGTTAATCTTATGCAATTCCTCTGTGAAACATTGCATGCTGCAAACTCACCTCCGGTGCTCATTAGTACTGTACAATAATATTTTTGTAATAAAATGTTTTTTTTAATACTTTTTACTGTTTTCTGTTTCGTGTTCTGTTTGCAAAATGCATTTCAATTAAACATTTTATTTTTTTACTTGTGAAATGTTTCTCTCTCAGAAAACAAAATGCTCACAAAACATTATCTTAAGAGGATTAACATATTAGAGTAAGAAATTGCATCAAACTGTCTATTTACCATGAAAAGGCCAGGGAGTTTAGCTGTTTCTTACCATGTAAAATACTCAAGTTGGGTTGAGAATGTGTTTTATGCCATCTAGTGGCATTTTAGCGCCATTGCTTCATTCTCAGAAAAGATGTGTTGAACAACAAGTTATGTGTAATGATTTCTCAACATTTTGTGTCAGTTCCTGCAATGAATGTGTTAAACGCTGAAAACGTCCGTTCTTCTGTATCTCAGGTCCAAAATTGTCTTGAGTTGGTCAATCTGGACTGCATATCTAATTGGCTAGCATCTAATAAATAACTTGTTTGAGATGTTATAAGAATGATCTTTTGCATGTACACAAATGTGCTTCATGTAAAAGTTTGGCATATAGAGCACTGTATTAATTTAATAAATGGCTACCATTTTTCTACACGTCTTTCCCATTTACAGAATTGTTAAGTGGAATATAATGCAATATGTGAAGAATCAGCTGTGTTTACACAGCCCAATTCTGATCTTTGTTTCGCTAATTGGTATTTTGACAAATCAGATCAGCTCTGTAAAAGATCTGATGTGAAAATATCACGAGAAGTGATTGCATTTGAGATCTTCTCATGTTGTGTTAACAAATGATGTGTTAAATGTGCCAACACAATGATTGTTCCTAACTTGACACACGGATGTGTTAAAACAGTGGTTCAAAACTTGTTTTAGTTAATGTACCACCGACTGAATTTTGCTCTGCCCGGAGTACCCCTGAAGTACCCCCTCATGTGCATTTTACCATTGGCTTGTGGGAGGGCGGGCTCATTGTAATGGCTGGAGTTTAATTAAAGGAACGGTATCAAACACATGGAAACCACACATTTATTCCATTCCTGCCATTAAAATGAGCCTGTCGTCCTATACCTCCTCCCACCAGCCGCCACTGAGGCCTATGGTCCCATGAGTCTTCTCAAGTACCCCCTGTAGATTGGCCAAGTACCCGGGAACCACTGTGTTAAAAAAATAACACAACTTGTTGTTTTTAACACATCTGTTCGAAGAGTGTTGAACAGAAAAACAACCAACATTTCAAATGCACATGATACATCTATATTCCCTGATATGATTGCAGTGTTGTGAATGTGTAACCGATGTGAAATGGCTAGTTAGTTAGCGGTGGTGCGCGCTAATAGCGTTTCATTCAGTGACGTCACTCGCTCTGAGACTTGAAGTAGGGTTTCCCCTTGCAACGGCTTTTGTGGCGCTTACAAATGCACAAGTTCTAATCTAAAATCTCAATGTGATATTTCTGTGTTGTTTTACACTATTACAACATCTTACATAATAACAAGGAACATCAACACTCCTCGGTGGCTTTATATGTTTTCTGCCATTCACTACCGTGCATCCTAATTCCAGCGTGTTCGCGTTCTGCTTCTTCTACGGTATATTGCCGAGCGCACAATTTTATGTGCATTCAGCAACCTACTGTACGGGATGTAAACAGGATTTCTCAAAATGGAACACAATTCTAAAACAGCTACCAAACTATCAAAAAAGGAATAAACTAAATCAAACAACTTTTCTTTAAAAAAACATAAAACAGATCTGATCCCTACACAGGAACTCAGGATCATGATCCCCACCACAATTGCAACACTGTCGTCCTACACACCGTTATTCAGTATCCTCTGTTCGTCTGCACACACTTGAAACATCACCAAATCCTTTACAATTCTTCTGCAGTGGTTTGGGGACAAAAGCTCTTACAGCGTATCTTGCATAAACAAGCTTCACATGAGTAGGTATTTGCTCTTTATAAAAAAAAACAACAGCACCAACTGACTCTTATTTTTCTCCATTCACCCAGTAGGTCAGACGCCGGGCACAAACCACACCAGGAATTCAACCTGAATATCTATCGTCACCCCGGAAATGACTCCTTGACAGGTGTTTTATTCTACAAAACTTCTCTTGTATGGATTCTTTTGAGGCCCACTGCAATCTTCTTCTACTCTTCAGAAATACAATTAATCAAAATAAGACCACTCCTGGTCACTCTGACAGCCTCCATTTTTCCAAGCACATACTTAACAATTCGATACCTGTAACGGGTTTCCCACATATGCATCCTTACTCAACCTACACATCCCAACAAGAAGCGATTCATTACCACTTACACACGTATCCTCCACTACAATTTTTGACAATTTCCATTTTTTTCTTCCATTTTTCGATACTACTGTTGTCCATTCAGAACATTCGTCTTCGCCAAATTTACTCGACGCGCTGCTCAATTCGAACTCAGCATCCACTTCCGACATCTTTCCTTCAAACGGCCTCCTAGCCCGTCAGCCTCGAACAGCTCTGTTCCTTCGCGTTTCGTTTTTATTTGGCATTTTGTAACCCCTCCTCGTGACTCCTCCTCCCTGGAGATCAGCGTGAGGTGCGTTCATGATCAAGTGGGATGTGGAATTTACCACATAATACTGGTAAAAATGTACTTGAACGGCCCTCCAACTGCTAATTACTAGTGGGAACTCATCTATCGTTCTGAGCTCCCACTTCTCCCACATGCTGACTTCTGACGTGACATACTAAAATAATTTCCCCGATACCAGCCTTTTCGGCAGTGAAATGCATCAAAACATTATTTATAAAAAGTAATCTATTAATATTGTGTTTGAACACTATCATTTGTTCACAAGCATGATAGCTGTACTTTTAGTTTATGGTTTACAAAGCTTGTTGGCCATTAGCCAATTAGCGTTTCAACGAGTTCAAAACACTTGAATGCGTCCAACTGGTATTTACGTCTTTACAAACGGAAAATTCCCACCTCCACTTGGTTACGAACGCAACTATCGCGTCTCGGCGTCTGTGGACTACGATTTTATGCCAGCATGGAGATAATAAGGGCGGAGCGTGCGTTTGGCGGAAGTACGTTTCTGAGCATGAGCCATGATCTGAGCCAGAGAGGGAGAGGCGAAGCGAGAGGTTTTACTCCGCCCCAAAAAATTAAATCCCACAAAGTTAGGAATTGTTTGTATGGAGGTCAACGAGAGTGTCAAATTTGGTTAATAACAAAACATGTAATTGCTAATTTTCTATGCGAGGCTTATTTGATCTAATAGAAGTTTCCTAATAGTTAAGTGTTTACGAATGCAATGATATAAGTGCGTCACGTGGCATTTCGACAACTTTGAAAAATATGACTTTATATCTGAGTTGTGCCTGTCATAGAGATAGATAGAGGACTGAACATGTATATAACCTGTTTTAGCATGGACATTGCCATTGAGGGCTTCCACCATTTTAAAGTAGTCAACTGGGTGGTGATTCCTATGAGTTGGAAGCGATCAGCTATTGAAGAAGAAATAAGAAATCTGCCTTCCATCTTTGAGGACATGTATTTCCGCTGTTAGAGTTGTCACTTGACTATCTTGTCAATATAGGAGACCATCTTTGAACTCAGAAATCGAGGTCCGAATTCATCTTTCATATTCTATGTTTATCGGATCTCTTGGAGACAGAGGGGCCCGGTCCAAGCCCTTAGACAAGGGTTGGTTCAGATAGAACCACCGGATAACTAAAACTGTGTTTCAGACCTTGCCACTGCCACACACGGCTTTAAGTTACTTCCACGGGTGTCAGGTGGGGATGTTGCTGACTTTCTAGCCAGCTGTCTGAGTGCATCTATAGTGAGCGATTAGAAGCTTCAAGAGTCAATTAGCTTGCAAGCCAGCAGACGAGCTAACCTGTATTGAATTTAGAAAGAATTGAATGTACCTCACCCCACTCTTCATGAATTGCCACTAGCCTGAAATGTGAATGCTACAAAGCTAACTTAGTAATAGCTAGTCATTGTTAAGTTTTTTTGTGGTGGCCCGCTGCTGCTTTCGACGTTAATTACTTTGTGTTATTCATGTCCATTGTCTCACTTTAGTTTGCTTATAGATATAGATTTTTATTTTAAAATGCCGTGTCATTAAATAGGGCGCGCTGGTGGCTTTTTTTTGCTTCCAGTTTATGCAGGAACTTTAATGAGCACAGTACTGTAGTTTGCTAGGTTAGCATTGGCTAGCTAGCTATTGTTGCGTTAATTGGTATGTTCAGCAGCCGTTCAGCTACTGATGGGCTAGTTGTATTTCTGCAGTGACTACTATCTGAATATAACGTTACAATAATGAGTCCTCAATAGGTAGCATGTAGAGTAACGTTAGCTAGCTAAGTGAAAAGCTTATTGCATGTAGGCTAGCTTTGTAGTTAGCGTTTGACATATGACCATGTTGGTTGCTAGAAGTCAATTCTTGACAAACCGCTTGTCAAGCACTGGTCCCTAAAGTCTGTCAACATTTTTTTGTTCAAGAAATGCTTGGTGAATTGAGTCTCTCTCACTTTTGGTCCACAAAGTGCTCCCTCTTTATCACAGAGTGAAAAACCTTTGTTATGTTGTTTTTCTTTTTTTTGCAGAATGGTAATCCGTTAGTGTGTGTGTGCATGCCTGAATAACAGGGTCCGAGTGAGTGTGTTGCTTTCTCTGGGGGAATATTTCACTGCCCTGGACATGATGGGGCCCGAGGCGCAAGTCTCGAGTTGCCAACCCGTACAGACTGGATGAGCCCAAGGACTACATCAATGAGCTCTCCCATGAGGTCCTCTGCCACATATTCCGGTCAGTGAAAGTCAAAGAGCAGAATTCAATTGACATGGCTCCCTATACAGTGTTTACCCTATATGCATTTAGTAGCGGTGCAGCACCGCTGATACATCGTGGTCGCCACTGCATGTTTAAAATAATGTAGATGTATGCCACAGGGAGAACCCATCCACCACCCCCATGCAGGAAGACCACAGATGTTACAAGTTTCAATTTCACCACAATGACCGTGATAGCAATTTTTTTTTTATAGCTAATCCTAGCTAGACCAGAGCCTGTCGTTTTCAATGGGAGCAAATTAATCATAGTGGGCAGAATAAGCAAGGAGGTGGGCAGAGCCAAGCATGAGCTAGGGAGATTCTATTGGTGCATTTTAGCATTTATTTGCATATTTCCATTAGGGAACGCCTACTCTGAAGCGCATGTGTGCAATAACTCAATTCGCCCTTGCACCGCTAAGCAATGACATTTTTTTACATTTTGGCAAAGGCTAAAGTTTACAAAACACATTCCACTCTGTTACAGTTTCTAGTTTTGGAAACTGAACTGTATGGAGATTAAATGTTTAATCGTGAGAAAATTTGCAGAATGTCAGCCAAAATCTGTCTCGCTCCATCTTCTCCCACTGCCATCAATTGGGCTTCTTCTCATCACCATATTTGGTAGTGAGTGGAACCGGTAGCCGGATGCCTCACGTATATACATCCGGTGAAATATCTGTCTCATTGTTCTGAGATGATAGAGTAGCTGTGAATATTTCTTCCCTTTTTAAAATGTATTTTCTATTTAATCTTTATTTTGACAGTCATACTGAGACCAAGGTCTCTGTTTCATAGGATCCCTGTAATTACAAAAAGATACATATCAATACATTAGTGTTGCACGGTATACTGAAACTTAAGTCCTTTTTTTATGCTAGATCATGAAAACGGTGGGAAACTTTCGATACTTGTCAAATGTGTGTCACGGATCAAGTCTATCAGCGCAGCCGATGTACCCCTTTGTGTGAGCACACCGTGCCTGCTCCACTTAGCCTGCACTGGGAGTCTGGGCAGCATCATATTAGCTCCCCACTCATACTGCTGCACAGGAGTTAACACACTTGAATAATGCAACATGGTTTATAGAAATGTTGAAACTGTTATTTACTGTTTGCTATGTCCATACAGGCTAGAACACGTTACATTAAAAGAAGATTCCGGTATCTTCCAGCTTTGGAAGCTATCTTTCCTTGCTAGTTTACAGCTGAAGCGAACATCATTTCACTACCCTAATACTTAGTTTGTGATAATATGCAAACCATAATGCAAAATATGCTGATTTCTAAGGCGATTGCCACCAAAACTGTATTCATTCACATAACCTTTGGGAGAGAGGTGAGAGATTATCTATTGCCTCAGCGAACTGTGTGTGTGGGGTTCTGACGGACCGCCCCTCTCTTGCCTCAAATGACCTCATTACTGGTTAGAGACAGCAAACGATAAAAAATAAAATAAGCTACTTCTATGAAAATTATGTTGATCAGTACAATAAAATAAGTCCCAAATGGAAGGGTAACAGATTGACATCTGAAATCAGCCAAAACAAGCTTAATAACTCAATGCATGCATACTCTCCTATTGAATATGCATTCACCTGTCTTGTGAATATGCCTAGGCTACATCTTGATTTACCCAGTTTATCAATAGATTACCATTCAATTATTACCGTTATGTAGTTAAATTGGTTAACAAAACATTAATTGTATAATTTATTAATTAATGCATACATGGTTGTCTCTGAAAAATTTTGACAATTTTTTTATAATGTAATGATATTGAACTTAGCAGTAGCTGAGTTTATCTCCCTGGATCAAGTGCCATTCTGTGACTTTGGCTAATATGCATTTTTTTTTACGTGGTATTGTGATGGTATCGAGTATCGTGATACTAAACCTGGTATTGAAGTCAAAATTCACTACAAAACACTACAATGCACCACGAAAAACAAAACAGAGATCGAAAACAAACACCTCAGTAAGAAGGTCATTCAGCTGCCTGAATTGCCCTAGAGGCACCAAAATATCACATTTAAGAGTTTTGAAGATTATTCCACAAGTAATTAAAAAAATCAGATTTACCTAACTCAGTGGAGATGGAAGGGATCTCCAGAGTTAGCCGTCCCTGAGACCGGGTCTGGTTTCTTCTACGTCTGTAGGTTAACAATGAAGTAAGGTATGGCGGAAGTTTGTGTAAGAGGGCTTTAGAAAGAAAAATAGTGCAATGCATCGATCTATGAAACTTCAGAGAGGGCCAGACGATTTTCTGATACAGAATGCAGTGATGTGTACTGAACCTGTCGCCCGTAAATAAACGTAGTGTGATGATAAACTATGATAAACTGTGTCCAATGGCTTCAATACAGTGGCAGCTTCATTCATATAGACGATATCCCCATAGTCTATAACCGGTATGAATGTTGACTGAATCATTTTTGTTCTGTTTAATGAAATGCATCAGGGGAGGCTGCTGAGGGAGGACAGCTCATAATAATGGCTGGAACAGAGTGAATGGAATGGCATGAAACCTTGTGTTTGTGTTTGATACTATTCCACTTCAGTCATTACCACGAGCCCGTCCTCCCCAATTAAAGTGCCACCAACCCCCTGTGGAAGGCATGCCCTATTCCCCTAAAGGAATTCCATTTTAATGATTGACTTAACTAACTCATCAATATGCTTTCTGAAAGATACCCAGATGTTTTTAAGCGGGCACATGATCAATGTAGGCACCATTCATAAATCATCAGAAACTGTTGAATTAAGCTTAAAAAGCTTTTTGGAAAATAACATATACTTAGTTTTACCTGCGTTAGGGACCAATTTCATTTCAAGGACTTTCCTCGTCCATGCAGGTATCTACCTATGCAGGACGTCATGTGTATGGAGTGCCTGTCTCGGAAGCTCCGAGAGGCGTTAACACAGTACCTGCTGGGGGTGAAGGTGGTGGACCTGTGTGCCAGCCGCTGGTGGGAGTACATTCCCTCAGGTAGGCAGAGAGGTACATGGTATGCTTTGAGTGAAGCTACAGGGGATTGATTATGATATTGATCCTATGCAGAATAGTTAATAGTTATTTTTTTGAATGGTCAATTTTTTGGGCTGTCAAACACAAATGAAAGATTAAAGCAGTTAAGATTGCAGGTAATATGTACGTACTCTGTGATAGGGAACCTATACAGACTGCACTCTGTAGTTAACCCTCTGTAACTGTTCTGGCCTGGTTTAATGGAGCAGGATTCACGGACCCCAGTTTCCTCATGCTGCTGAAGAAGATGCCAGACCTGGAGCAGCTGTATGGGCTGCACCCCCGCTACCTGGAGCGCCGCAGGGTCCGGGATACCATGCTTTCAGCATCCCAGGAGTACTGGAGGCTCTTCAGGCCTGTCCCAATCTGCTGGTGAGTCTGGGGCTCATGTGTACTGCACTACTTTTGACAAGGGTCCAAAGGGCTCTGGTTGAAAGCAGTGCACTATATATAGGGAATAGGGTGCCATTTGGGTTAAGGCCTGTGACTGTTATGTTCAATTCAGAAAGCAACATTCATGTTGAGGTGATAGTTTTGCATAAAGATCTTTTATAGTGATGTGATACATTTTGAGTTATACCAGCTCTTTGATACTGTATGCCTAGTAGAGATGTTGTGTACGCTAAGATGTCTTTGTCTGTCCGTGTACGCTAAGATGTCTTTGTCTGTCTGCAGGGAGTGGAGACGTCTCATCTGGAGCTGGTGGAGGTGATCTGGCACTACATCCCTCAGGTCCACATCCTGGGGAAGTTCCGCAACCGCAACGGGGCGTTCCCCATTCCCCCCGAAAACAAGCTCACTATCCCCATCGCAGCCAAAATACAAACCCTGCATCTCGTCGGTGAGTGTATCAAGGAGTATAGCTACCTGTCTGTTTAGGCCATGATACCCTAGCCTGGTAACAGAGCTGTGTGGGCTTTAGCTAACTCCTCTGTTGTGCTCAATGGACAACTGTATTTACCAGGCTAAAGACACTCACCACAATGTACTAAGTTATTGTACTCCTCTTATGTCCCAGGGGTGAATGTGCCAGAGATCCCTTGTGTGTCCATGCTGAGACACCTCTACCTAAAGTGGGTTCGCCTGACCAAGCCCCAGCCCTTCAAAGACTTCCTGTGTGTCAGCCTACGGACCTTTGTGATGAGGAACTGCGCAGGCCCCACCAACTCCCTGAAGTACGTTCCCCTGGTGACAGGCCTGGCCTCTGCCCGCAACCTGGAGCAGCTGGAGTTGGTCAGAGTACCCTTCCTGGGGGCTCATCCAGCACGTGGTGGAGGACAGCTGGAAGTCAGGTAAGCTGAGGGACCATCTTAATGATATTCAATTCAGTACAGTTTGTGTGTTTCAATCACCCTCTGCATTTACTCCTACCTATTGTGCCCCAGGGGGATTTCGCAATTTGCATACTATTGTATTTGGTGCCTGTAAGAATGCATTTGAAGTTGACCTGGGCTACCTCATCATTACTGCTGCACGCAGGTAACAACTCACTGTTTAAGATCATTCAATAGATAAACATGATGAATGGGGAGATTTAGCGAGTGCTTTGGGTTTTCCTCTAGATTGCGTGAGGTTCGAATCCAGCTTTCCCTAACCAAAGATGGGGTGTTCTCTGCACTGAAGATGGCTGAACTGGAGTTCCCCCAGTTTGAGACTTTGCACCTCGGATACGTTGATGAGTTCCAATTGCAGTGTGAGTCAGTCAAGGTCTAAGATGTTATACTGTATAGTTACTAGTGCTGAGCAATTAGTGCTTTATGAGGTCAGTTTGGATTTGATCAAAAATATATATCACGATTTAGGTTTATCTTTTTTAAAAACATTAAATGCACTATGCATTATGTGGGTTGAATGCTGGAACAACACAGAATAAAACAATGAATTAAAGTCCTGTGATGGTAGTGACTGCCCATGACTGCTTATCACCAATAAACCAACAGTTATTCACATCACTTCACTTTAAAGAGGCAATCAGTAGTTGCTACTTTCATTTTTTGACTTATAAATGAATGATATGTACACATTGATTCTTGAAGTATATCATTTATAAATGCCTCATGAGCTTAGTTCAACAGTCGTACCTCATCAGAACCCGAAATAAGCTTGTTTTACTCCAATGTTTGTAAACAAAGTAAATGTAAACAAACACTACAGTATATAGCCTCAAAACATGGTTAAAACTATCATTTTGATACCATGGATGGTCAGACCTTGCATCCATAGCTCTATGACTGAGAGGTTACATTTTTCTATCCCTCAGCTGTTTACCAAAACGGGTGGGGAATCACTTTTATTGTTTCTACTGCTGGTTTTCCACTTTAATAAAATATTTCAGTTATGTATATTACATTAGTTTTATTTGATTACTTTATTATTTCATTCCAAGTTATCATCTCTATAGAGCTGCTGTCTGACAAAATCACTATTTTATTAGTTCTTCAATGTAAACAAGACATACATTTATGACTGCTGAATACCAACTATCAATCACTTGGATCATGTATTTTCAGGTAGAGAGACCTCGCAAAGCAACTGCTCTCCAGGTATCCCCTCTTGATCGTGCATTCTTCTGTCTCTAGCGTAGCAGGCGTTAAAAACACAGACTGGACAAGTAGCCGCACAATGGATTATGGTCATTGTAGTTTAGAGCAGAAAACATGATAATTAACTATGTCTGTTGGAAACTACAACTCCCTAATACCTCGCACAGTTCGGGCATGATTGGATTTATCTCTAAAGAAACCCCTTCAAGTGTATCCCATAATCTACTTGCTGAAACTGTGAATGGCCTTAATACTACTGGTCCTCTGCTGCAGAGCTTCCAGAGGTGAATGTGATGGTGCTGGAGGAGAACATTGAGGCTGAGGTGGTGGGCCAGGTCTGGCCTGCCGAGGGGGAAGGACCTCCTGGTCCCAGTCAGCCTGCCAACCCTCAGCCTGACAAGGAACAAGCAGGTCTGGACAGGTCTGCTCAAAAAAATCAAGGGAACACTTAAACAACACAATGTAACTCCAAGTCAATCACACTTCTGTGAAATCAAACTGTCCACTTAGGAAGCAACACTGATTGACAATACATTTCACATGCTGTTGTGCAAATGGAATAGACAACCGGTGGAAATTATAGGCAATTAGCAAGACACCCCCAATAAAGGAGTGGTTCTGCAGGTGGGGACCACAGACCACTTCTCAGTTCCTATGCTTCCTGGCGGATGTTTTGGTCACTTTTGAATGCTGGCAGTGCTTCCACTCTAGTGATATCATGAGAGGGAGTTTCAACCCACACAAGTGGCTCAGGTAGTGCAGCTCATCCAGGATGGCACATCAATGCGAGCTGTGGCAAGAAGGTTTGCTGTGTCTGTCAGCGTAGTGTCCAGAGCATGGAGGCGCTACCAGGAGACAGGCCAGTACATCAGGAGATGTGGAGGAGGCCGTAGGAGGGCAACAACCCAGCAGCAGGACCGCTACCTCTGCCTTTGTGCAAGGAGGAGCAGGAGAAGCACTGCCAGAGCCCTGCAAAATGACATCCAGCAGGCCACAAATGTGCATGTGTCTGCTCAAACGGTCAGAAACAGACTCGATGAGGGTGGTATGAGGGCCCGACGTCCACAGGTGGGGGTTGTGCTTACAGCCCAACACCGTGCAGGACGTTTGGCATTTGCCAGAGATCACCAAGATTTGCAAATTCGCCACTGGCTCCCTGTGCTCTTCACAGATGAAAGCAGGTTCACACTGAGCACATGTGACAGACGTGACAGAGTCTGGAGACGCCGTGGAGAACATTCTGCTGCCTGCAACATCCTCCAGCATGACCGGTTTGGCGGTGGGTCAGTCATGGTGTGGGGTGGCATTTCTTTGGGGGGCCGCACAGCCCTCCATGTGCTCGCCAGAGGTAGCCTGACTGCCATTAGGTACCGAGATGAGATCCTCAGACCCCTTGTGAGACCATATGCTGTTGCGGTTGGCCCTGGGTTCCTCCTAATGCAAGACAATGCTAGACGTCATGTGGCTGGAGTGTGTCAGCAGTTCCTGCAAGAGGAAGGCATTGATGCTATGGACTGGCCCGCCCGTTCCCCAGACCTGAATCCAATTGAGCACATCTGGGACATCATGTCTCGCTCCATCCACCAACCCAACGTTGCAGAACAGACTGTCCAGGAGTTGTCGGATGCTTTAGTCCAGGTCTGGGAGGAGATCCCTCAGGAGACCATCCACCACCTCATCAAGAGCATGCCCAGGCGTTGTAGGGAGGTCATACAGGCACGTGGAGGCCACACACACTACTGAGCCTCATTTTGACTTGTTTGAAGGACATTACATCAACGTTGGATCAGCCTGTAGTGTGGTTTTCCACTTTAATTTTGAGTGTGACTCCAAATCCAGACCTCCATGGGTTGATAAATTGGATTTCCATTGATTATTTTTGTGTGATTTTGTTGTCAGCCCATTCAACTATGTAAAGAAAAAAGTATTTAATAAGATTATTTATTTCATTCAGATCTAGGATGTGTTTAAGTGTTCCCTTTATTTTTTTGAGCAGTGTATATATATATACTGTATTCTATTCTACTGTATTTTAGTCAATGCCACTCCGACATTGCTTGTCCTAATATTTATATATTTTTTAATTCCATCATTTTAGATTTGTATGTATTGTTGTGTAGTGTTAGATATTACTGTACCGTTGGAGCTAGGAACACAAGCATTTTGCTACACCCGCAATAACATCTGCTAAATAAGTTCATGTGACCAATAAGATTTGTAACGTCACTAGCTACAGTAGACTATGCAGGCTTTAGGGGAGGGGCAGGTAGCCTACACACACAAACTGGCAAAGATTTTCAGCTGGCAGGCAGGCAGACACTGGAATAAACCATGAGTGCTTTACCTAGCCACTTTGTTTTTTTATGGGACCGGAAAGAAATGCCCAGAACATAAAATAATGTTATTAACTGGTTCCCATGCTTTTAAAATAATGGTTCTGTTCCGGAACAGTATAGATCACTTTCGTTTTTTCATCTGGTTCTGTTCCTCTAAAAAAATGTTGTTCTTTCACAGTTTTCTGTTCTCCGAATGGGTTCCAACCCCTGATATTTGGTGTGTTGCTGCCCTTCTGTTTCTTACAGTACATCGCTTTCTTTATCATGGCCCTGATGTCATTATAACTACGGCCAGCGGGTGGTGCTGTTGAGTCCCTTCTGACCTCAATCAGCCATATTGTACTGTACTGTTGACATGGTGGTCAAGAACCAGTGTCCAGTTCCTTCCTTCCTCTATCTAAAAACCCGACTTAAACAACCACTTTCATTTAATCAACAGGGAGCTCATTAAGTATGAGTTCTTCCCCGAAGCCACGCGGACGGAAGAGGATGTGGAGAAGTATCCCAACTACCCCTGGGGCCGAGACATCTACACCTTGGAGGGTGAGATGGAGGAAGTCTCGTTCAGCACTCTGAGACTGAGATTGGGTCTCTTCACAGCAAAGCTACGTCCTCCCCTAGGGTCGCTATGCTACGTCCTCCCCTAGGGTCGCTATGCTACGTCCTCCCCTAAGGTCGCTATGCTACGTCCTCCCCTAGGGTCGCTATGCTACGTCCTCCCCTAATGCTATTTCCTCCCCTAGGGTCGCTATGCTACGTCCTCCCCTAATGCTACGTCCTCCCCCAGGGTCACTATGCTACGTCCTCCCCCAGGGTCACTATGCTACGTCCTCCCCTAGGGTCACTATGCTACGTCATCCCCTAGGGTCACTATGCTACATAGTGGGATTTAGTGTTTTTCCATGCTCCATTTATTGTCCCCCTCCAGGTTTTCATGATGCTATTCCTACATTATTTAATCAATTTTTCTCAATAGTTCCTTCACTTGTTCCTTAGTGTTTTGATGGCAGCTGCTGCTCTGCCCTGTTCTGATGTATCTACTCTCTCTCTCTGTCTGTAGGAGTGGTAGATGAAGTCCCCTACTACATGATCACAGACTTCCCCTGGCTCCGTACCCTACGTACAGCTGACCCCAACAGTTACGCACGCTACGACTTTGAGGATGATGAGAGCAGTGAGTGACCGTCACTATGTCCACAGCTCCACCAGGCCAAACTGCTGTCCTATTTCTAAAATCATTGGTAGTTGTGTTATATGAGCCGAGTGATCTGGCTCTTTGTCTGTTGAGCCATTCACATGAATGTTTTAGATCTTTTCAGGGCCTTCTGTGATCGGTCTGGTACCTACCTGATAGGTAGCACTGAGTCTGTGCCAGTCAATCATAAGGTGCAGCCACTCTCTTTGTCCGGCGGCCACTCTCTTTGGCAAACAGGTCGTCTATTTATAGATCATTTACAGTTCTGTTATGAGTAGTACAGTGGTCTTTGTGTCTTGAGCCATTTATGTAGTTAGAATAACTCCTCTAAAAATTGTAGCACCATTTGAGTCTGTGATTGTCAACCCTCTTCTCCTGTGTCTCTCCTGCAGCTACCATCTACGCCCCGCGGAGGAAGGGCCAGCTCTCAGCTGACATCTGCATGGAGACCATTGGCGAGGAGATCTCTGAGTGGCGCCAGACGCAGCACGGCGTCTTCCAGCGCGTGGTCGTGGTCTTCATCCACTGCTGTGACGTACAGGGTGAACCTGTGGACGATGACCACATCTAGTGCTTTCTGTCCTGGGAGAGAGACGGCGGGAGGGGCTCTGAAGTGCAGACACAACGCCCCTTGTGCCTGCCTGCCAGGCTCCTGCTGTGACTTCTGCACCCACCCAGTGTTGAGTGAGAACTAGTGCTTTGACTGCCTTTCCTATGGCACTCCAGGGAGTTGGCACTGGGGTGTCTGTCTCGAGTGGCCTTGTTTTTGTATTTGCTGACCTTACATGAAGGGAGAGAGAGGCTGCTCAGTGTCTTTGTTCTCTTCTTAGCCATGGTTTAGGGATTGTTTCTCTCATTGGGGGAATGACAGCTACTTGAACTTCGAGGAGTTAGAGCTCTGCTCTGTTGCTACCATTCATACTCATAGATACACTATGTTGACCTCACATCGGCGTGCATTAGCTTGGTGGAGAATTTGAAAGTGCGGGGCTTAGTATTCTGTTCTCACTGGGATGTTATTTTTCGGAGGTTTTGAAATCCCAGTTTGTGTTTTGGAGAGATTTCTACTGCCGTGGGAGAATATCAGTGTTTGAGAGTTTGGTGTTCTCACCTCCTACCTCTGGTGCTGACAGAAACCAGCTTTAGAGAAGCATCCTCAAGCTAGACGCTACAAGTGCCCTTAGATTTGTTTATAAAGAACATTTAGCTTTTGGTTAGTTTTATCAAATTAGTTTTTTTTTCTTATTTCTGCTTTGTTTTTATTAGTATTTCCTGTTTTTAATCCTTTTCTTCATCTCTGTTCCTGAGGTCTGTCATTTGGGAAGGTTGGTTGGTTTGGTGTGCATTATGAGTTATGGTCTGTGTTGCTCAGTTCTATTTACCTCACGACTTGGTAAAACGAGAGAGGTCCGCGGCGGAATCCAAAGAAATGTGTTACCAAATAATTTCCACAAAAAATTATCCTGAAGAAGAAAAAGGGGAAAAAATAAATTGTTAATTTAGTCTTTCATGCATTTCAGAATTCTCCCTGCCTCTAATTGAACCCTAATTTCAAGAGACTAAGAAGGGCGCTGGCTGCTTTGATTAAGGGGCATGGCTAGTTAGGGTCTTAAAAGCATGTCTCATTCATCTCTAGATGACTGCAGGCATGCGGACTGTGTCCAAGCAAGAGGACCTTCCTTCAACACATTTGCTCCACATTGTGTTTTATGTGGAATAATAATACTTCTTTGGGAAGCACAACTAAGTTTTGTTAATGTATGTGCACTGCACTGTAACACAGGAGGTAGGAGAAGAACAGGACAGGAATGTACCATATGATCTGGAGCTTCTTTTCTAGCTCTCTGGAGGTGAAAAAGACACTACTTTGCTCCCTAGTGTCTCCTTCCTTTTGGATGTTTGAGTTTCAACAGGTTGTTGGACAGGAAGTCAGGTGGTGTATGCCAACAAACACGCATTTTGTCTTGACTACGCTGAATCTGTTAACTGTGAACGAACCCTGTGTTCCTGAACTGAAGTTAGTTGAAGAAATCTATTTTGAAGGCCACTTTAAGAGTCTGAGGAAGAGCCATTAAAGTGGGATGACTGCTCTACTGTTTCTCTAGTCTGGGTGACTCCCTCCACCCTCCTCTTCTAAAGCCAAGCCAGCCTGGGTGACTCCCTCCACCCTCCTCTTCCAAAGCCAAGCCAGCCTGGGTGACACCCTCCTCTTCTAAAGCCAAGCCAGCCTGGGTGACACCCTCCACCCTCCTCTTCTAAAGCCAAGCCAGCCTGGGTGACTCCCTCCACCCTCCTCTTCTAAAGCCAAGCCAGCCTGGGTGACTCCCTCCACCCTCCTCTAAAGCCAAGATAGTAATTTAATCTATATACGCTAATCACTGCAGAAAAAAAGCCTGTACAAAAACAAATGTACAGATACGCTGTATTTAATGGATCTTCTTATATGTTTATATAAAAACAACTATTTCACATAATAAAAGGGAGACCTGAATCAAGTGGAACACCACTGTGTGTCATGCGTTGTCTGTTAGTGATTTAAATGTGAATCCTCTCTTTATTGAGACTGACCAGTTCACAATGAGCTCTATAGAGTCTTTATACTGTAAATGTGTGTCCCAAATGTCACCCTATTCCCTATATAGTGCTCTACTTTTTAATAGAGCCCTATAGACCCTGGTCAAGAGTAGTGCACTGTATAGAACATAGGCTCTAGAAAGCACCTGTGCATCATTCTAATTAAAATAATGAAGTCCCCATCAAAATCCATCTGATTGTCAGCCTTCCTCATCTTCGGCTGTTTACAGACCAGGAGACATCCCGAAAATCACTCTTCTCACAAACATCTTTAGCGTCTGAACGGTTTGACCAAAAAACTAATATCACCACTCTATGGAAAGGTGAGACTCAAACACGATGGTGTTCTCTTTAGTTTTTGTAGCGGGTTGCCAAACGAGCTATGGGAACTCTTCCCCTTCACGCGATGTGATTGATATGCTTAATAGCGAAGCTATTTACAGTCACGCCACACCCTTACTGTACCCATGTGACCTGTCACTAAAAAAGGCTGTGTAGCATGACATACTGTCTATCAGATCACTTTTATACAATTCTTCAACTAGCTAACTTGATTGCTTTTTGTCGGGCATGTCCATCCTTGTGTTAGCTCGCTAGTTCTTTGCAATCTGATGATGATAATGCTATGCACCACAGCTCGTGACGGTTGACCAGAAAATATCCATGTCTGAAATCTTTGAGGGTAAACAGAAACCTCAATGTGGAGCATGCACCTACTGCCATGGCGTCCACATCCAAGTATTGATTAATTCAGGTCTTCAAAGACTGAGACATCCATCCTGTTGTCCAAATACTTTGTGAGCTCAAATGCACTTGGAGCACGCCAAATGACCAAACCCCTGCCATGCCAAACATACACACTCGCTTAGCTACTGTTCCTGGTGGAGATGAGAACGATTTTGTCCATTTCTCCCGTATGGACAAATCATTTACCTGCTTCTCTCCGTCACAGTTCAGACCAAGAGCTGCCTGACAAACGATGCAGGGCATCTGATCGCTTCCTACGCAGGACACATGACAGGACGGCACTGCTTCAGCTTAGCAATTCAGCAGCGATACCGGCTTTCTATAAGAAGGAGCTGCAGGACCGCCTCTCTGCAAACTAGGATGCTGAGACCATGAACAAACTGAATACAGTTCCAGACCTACTCATCCAATGCTTTCAGGGCAATGATCACATGTTTGGCAATACTTTGTTGCACGGTGCCACCTATGATTACCGCAGTTCAAGCTCCCTGACAAAGAAGGTTCCACTCCTAGGTGTACCCATATCACCAGGCCAGACATTTGGCCCAGCAGTGCCTTACCTCCAAGTGTCTTAAGGAGGACAGGGAAGCACAGATGGAGGTTCGGCGCCTCATTCCAAAGCCTGGAATGCTTCAGCAGCAAACCATTACTCCCTTCGCAGGGCCCCAACTGGGATGCCAAGAAACCAGGCCCAGACTCACACTGCACCTGCTGTGGAGAAACAGACCCTCTCGCCATACCGAAGAGGTGGAGCGCAGCATCGCCCAAGAGGCAGAGGCGACACCATATGCAGGCCGCATCCCCACTGCACCATAGCACGCAGAGCCTGGACCAAGACTCAACACCGTTTCCTCTGGCACCACCTTTCTAGCTGGAAAAAGTCAAGGGCCAACAAATGGGTGTTTTATGCACTCCAACGCAAGGCTACGCACTACAGTTTTTGTCAGCAACCCCCACGCTTCATGGGTGTCTTTAAAACAAAAGCAAACACTCTGCTCAGAAATCTCCTTGTTCCTGGAAAAGCATGCAGTCAAAGAGGTAGAACCAGCGCAACAAAACTGCGGGTTCTAATCAATCTATTTTATTGTGCCAAAAAAGGGGCAGAGGCCTCCGTCCGATCCTGAACCTAATATGCCTGAATCTTTCAGCTCTTCAAAATGCTGCCAATCAAAGCCATCCTTCAGTCAGTACTACCAGGTGATTGGTTCATCACTGTGGCATACTTATATATCCCCATCATACAGAAAATACCTGATTTGCCGTCAAAACATGGTTTTCAGTTTCCTGTTCTACCCTTAAGCCTTTCGCTCGCCCCTCGCACTTTCACAAAGTGCATGATCGACACTCTCCAGAAAGAGTGGTATCTTTGACAAATTGTCTTTTAGCGCCATCACCCGTTTTCTCAGTTTGAAATGTTAGAGAGTCAGCGGCTCCTAGGCCTCCTAGCTGCTGCAGTCCATGTTGTTCCGTTGGGCTTGCTCCACATGGTTAATACAGCGCTGGTACAACAGACACAATCTATGTCCCAGAAGGGACCAACACAAAAAGCTGGACATTTAAATGAGTTGCTGGAAGGCAGTACAATGGTGGCGCCTAGCACTTAAATTCCCAGTGGAGTTCTCCTAGGTGCAGTTCGCAACCGGGTGACTTTGATCACAGACGCCTCCCTACAGGGATGGGGAGCAGTCTTGAAGCATTCAGGGGTCCAGGGTGTATGGGCAGCACCATGGACAACGGCTCACGTCAATGTACTGGATCTCACCTTGGACTCCGGCACTTCCTCCCAGTACTGAGGACAACATGCACTGATACGGACAGACAACAGAACCATAGATGCACACATCAACCTCCAGGGCAGACTATATCTCCTAGATATCGGACAGATACTTCAAAACCTTATTTCTTATGATACATTTTTTTACTTTGTTTTGCTATTTATGAATGTGTTATTCAAGGTGTTTATTTGGGCTATAGCAGTCAAGGCCAAATTCAATATTATTCTTCTTTTTTTATACTTACAGGGGTCCTAAAATTCAAAAGACACAAAAATTCAAAGACTCAATTATGGATACTCTGAATGACAGTTGTGGCTGCTTTGCGTGATGTATTGTTGTCTCTACCTTCTTGCCCTTTGTGCTGTTGTCTGTGCCCAATGTTTGTACCCTGTTTTGTGCTGCTACCATACTGTGTTGTGTCATGTGTTGCTGCCATGCTATGTTGTCTTGGGTCTCTCTTTATGTAGTGTTGTCTCTCGTTGTGAATTTTCTTTTGTCCTATATTTTGATTTAATTTATTGGTATTTTTTATCCCAGCCCCCCGTCCCCGCAGGATGCCTTTTGGTAGGCCGTCATTGTAAATAAGACTTTGTTCTTAACTGACTTGACTAATAAATTAAACAAATAAAATAATGATCCATATATTAGCTTAGTAGAACCCCTAAAAGACCTGGAGACAAGGAGAGGAGACTGCCAGCTTTTCAATTAGCCAGTGTACTATGTAATGCTGCCCTGCGTCTGTGGAGAATCCATTTCCTTGCTGGAGTTTAAGTGGACTCACAAGACAAGTACTGTAATATAGGTTGTGTGTCTGGTCTGGAGTAAGTCATTGTCACACTGTTTATACATTCTGACACATAATAGGTGTGTAATGTCCCCTTCTACTTAGTCTAAGCAGGAAAATGAGAATATTTGTGGCGATAGCATGTTGGACCTGCAGTATGTCTGTGTGACAGTTTGGCTAATCCCAGTAAGAGCTATAATTAGTTTATCTTTCAACCTCCAGAAAAAGGTTTAAGAATGTTTAACACCAAAATAATATGCCACTTAATATGTAATAACTAAGTACTGATGTATATTGATGTGTTAGGTAATGTTGTGCATTAAGTCTGGTACAGCAAAATGTTTAACAGAACACCTCGAACACCCAACTATTGAATTGTGCCAAGGCTGCATATTAGAGGAGAGGTGGGGTAACCCTACAGATGAATTAAAGCACAGATTATCCATTATATTGACCAGATACTCAAGTGGCCACTCTAACAATGGAAATAAAAGTCTTCAAAATGGAAGGTAGATGGGAGGATGCAAGATCAGGTGGGACAATTCTAGCCAATGAGGGGGCAGATACCCGTGTGAACAACGGGCACAACGGTTTCCACTAGTTACCACAGCCACAAAGTCAGTTCAGAGAAATTCATAAACTAAAATGTGCTTTTTGGTTTTACTTTAAGGTTAGGATTAGCCTTAAGGTTAGCAGTGTGGCTAAAGGTAGGGTTAGGTTTAAAATCACATTTTAAGAAGATAAATTGTAGAAATTTATCTTCTTAAATTTGTGGCTGTGGTAACTAGTGACGATCAGGCACAAGTCCGAGAAAGTGTTTTTTGTCATAATTGCTCAAAATCGTCATATCAGTACACAACCTAAGCATTACGAAACTTCTATACGATCAAATAAGCCACATGTACAACATAAGCACTAACATTTTTTCTTAACCAAATTTGACACTCATTGATGTACATACAAAAACTCCACGCTTGATGAGCGAGAAAGACTAAAAAACGCCACCTGCTGGAGAAGAGAGATTTTGGGGCCCAGTTATCCCTCTCGCTTCGCCTCTTCCACTTTGATTAAAAGGAAAATATGTCCCTGAGCAGGATCTGGTGCCTACGCCCACCCTCCTAATTACCAAGCCTCACAGCCTGATTCTTTCCTGTTGATGTTTCCAAAGCTGCCTGTGTCTGTGGAAAACTACATTCCCCACACACATGTATTGAATATTTACGTCCCAAATGGCACCCTATTCCCCATAAGTAGTGCACTATGTAGGGAATAGGGTACCATTTGGGACGCAAAACATCTGGCAAGACCCTTTCTCCAACCGCCTTCTCAACCATAGGCTGTTATTGTTATCTATGTTAGTGTGCTCAGCCCCAACATCCATATCTTCATTTCCACCAGAACAAATCTGTGTTTTATAATTGACCACAGTTGTGAAATGGCTCCTAACTGTGTTCATGACGTATAAACATAATTTCCTATAGTTGGTACTTTGCAGACATCTATAGATGGAGCGGAGTGTAGGACGCTAGATCTTTTCAGTCTTTTCAATCAATATGACCAAAACAGGCAAGCTATGTCGGAGCCAGGCACGGCTATATTTCATTTGAATGTCTAACAGGCTCAATATCTGTGTGATGTAGATTGTTGAAAGAGGGGGGATTCAGTGTGGTGACTCAAACCAGTAACGGTGCTGTGTTCATTCCAGCCTCTGTGACCGTCGTTTTATAGCTGAAACCCCGTAGTTTCCCTTCTGAATCCCAGTCCAGCTAATTATGTCGCAAACTGTTTTGTGCTCCCTGTTTGTTTTTACTAACTAACAATCTTCTCTCCCCAGATTGTTTAGCTGTAATTGGTCTGACTTGCTGCAAGAAAATCAAGCTAACTGTAATGAAATTATCTTCTCTCTTTTTCTTATTTTTGGAACACACTGGTGGTTGGGTAATACAGCAGGCCGCTGAAGTGCTAGGCTGGTAAGAGAGCTAACGAATGAGGGCAGCCAGTACTGATTCTGAAAGCCACTTCCTTATATAGCCCTGTCATCTATTTGTCCTAGCAGCAGTGGGAAGACTGAAGACTCCTAAATTGAAGGATCCGTTCGGTTCCATAAATGGCTGCTAAGTTCACGACTCCACCTTTCACCCCCATCCATTTACCTTCCTATCCCTCTATTTGTCTCCCTCATACATCCAGAGTCCTGACTGTCAGCCAAATAGGATCTGTGCTCCTCTCCTCCTGCTACAGTATATCCTGCTGCCGGGCTGTATGGTTTCTGTCATCCCTCTCCCGGTCAGGCAGGCAGGGAGTCAGACTGGCAGGCAGGGAGGTAGAGAGGCAGGGAGGCAGGAGGGAGGGAGAGAGGCAAGCAGGGAGGGAGGGAGGCAGGTCCCCCAGGCAGGCAGCCAGGGTGGCAGGGAGGGAGGCAGGTCCCCCAGGCAAGCAGCCAGGGTGGCAGGCAGGTCCCCCAGGCAGGCAGGCAGGTCCCCCAGGCAGGCAGGTCAGCAGGTCCCCCAGGTCCCCCAGGCAGGCAGGCATTAGTGAGGTCGAGCACTGATGTTAGGCCTGGCTCGCAGTCAGCATTCCAATTCATCCCAAAGGTGTTCGGTGGGGTTGAGGTCAAGGCTCTATGCAGGCCAGTGATGTTCTTCCACACAAAAATGTTTCCCTTCGCTGGAACTAAGGGGCCTAGCATGAACCATGAAAAACAGCCCCAGACCATTATTCCTCCTCCACCAAACTTTATAGTTGGTACTATACATTCGGGCAGGTAGACTTCTCCTGGCATCTGCCAAACTCAGATTTCCCTGCCGGATTGCCAGATGGTGAAGCATGATTCATCACTCCAGCGAATCCGTTTCCGCTGCTCCAAACTCCAATGGTGGTGAGCTTTACACCAGTCCAACTGACGCTTTGCATTTTGCATGGTGATCTTAAGCTTGTGTGTGGCTGCTCTGCCACTGAAACCCATTTCATGAAGCTCCTGACTAACAGTTATTATGTTGACATTGCTTCCAGAGGCAGTTTGGAACTTGGTAGTGAGTGTTGCAACTGAGGGCAAACAATTTTTACAATCTACGGGCTTCAGCACTCGGCAGTCCCATTCTGTGAGCTTATGTGGCCTACCACTACGTGGCTGAGCCGTTGTTGCTCCTAGACGTTTCCACTTCACAATAACATCACTTACAGTTGACCGGGGCAGCTCTAGCAGGGCAGAAATTTGACAAACTGACTTGTTGGAAAGAGCATCCTATGACGATCCACGTTAAGTCACTGAGCTCTTCAGTGAGGCCATTCTACTGCCAGTGTTTGTCTACGGTGATTGCATGGCTGTGTGCTCGATTTTATATACCTGTCAGCAACGGTTATGGCTAAAATAGCCAAACCCACTAATTTGAAAGGGTGTCCACATACATTTGTATATATAGTGTATGTCTTTGAGGGCAGAGACACATCTGCCTCTTGTCAACCTATAGTGTGCTATATAATAGTAAGGGAAAGGAAAGGGGATACAACTGAAAGCATTCAACTCAAATGTGTCTTATGCATTTAAGTTTCTTTCTCCCATTGCCCACATTTTTGTGTTTTAAGTTCAGTTCTCTGTTGAAATGGCTCAGTCCCTACAATAACAACAGACTGTTATTGCTTCTAGATAGGCTTGGTTGGTGACATCCATTGAGACAGTGAATGTGGGACTTGGTGGGAATTCCCATTGGTTTGTGTGTGTGTTTTATGTATTTGTGTTGCATGTGGCAAAACAACTCTAGACCCAGGGGTATTACATAGACCCAGGGGTATTACATAATGCTGAAGGCATTCAAGTCATTAACAACACTAGACCTAGACTAATAGAAAAGGCCCTATTAATGACCTAGAATCTCACTGATACCAAATATCTCTCCATGGAGTTCAAATGAAAGAGAACTGAGAAGCATAGTATTTGTTGTGTCTCGTCTTGTGCCTCTGCACCCTATCCTAGAAAGATCAGATTCCATGGTCAGACTCCAATCTAGACACATAACTGAGTGCTGCGAAATAGCAGTTTGAGAGATAGAAACTGGCAACTCACCACAAATCTGAGTTTAGAGGTGGTGGATGGACAACCTTTTTGATAAAGGTGAATGTTTGTATACACTGCTGCTCATATTTATCTCTGTATATTTATGCTGCCATATAATCATTTCTCAGCCAATCTAAACAAGCTGTCTAATGTGAAGCCACAGTCTGAGTAAAGTTGATAATGTATCACCCCTTTTGGTTTCTATAACAATTCCTTTTCCATGGTGGGTCTCTATTTCAACAATGTTCTCTTAACATATCCATCAATTCCTGGAACTTCGCTGAGTTCAGAGAAAGAACAAAAAAAGAACACAGGAACACACATTTGGAGCTCTGGAGGAAGACGGATGCATAAAATATATTTTAACATAAAAGTCATGTCTATTCTTGGGTAAAATCACTACGCTATACAGCAAGACACAATATATACAACTATTTAGGGGGAAGCCCATAAGTCATGGGTCCCCTCCATATGAGGGAAAAAGTGTACACACATGAAGCCTGTAATTTACAAGAAGAAAAAAGGGCCCTATCGGCTGGGCTATTAGGGTTGGGAGCTGCCAAGCCATGAGGCACTGGTTGGCTGCCGTCTTTAATAGCCCTCGTTTCTCCAGATGTAAACAGAGGAGCTTCTCCTAACATTGCCTTTTTAAGGCCTCTCCGGGAGGGAGGGAACAGGGCTGGGGGTGACCCTAGCTTTCTGCACAACCCTAATGAAGGTTCTGCCCCGCCCAGGCATGGTGCAAACCAACATTCCCTCATTTGTTTGACTCTATTCACTTTTTTCCACTTCTGTGCCGTCCCCTCTGTCTGAATGTAGTCTTTTCCAGCCAGGCAGTAGCTCAGGAAGCAACAGCAGCATCTAGGCTTCGAGAGTCTGGAGGATGAGGGGTACGGGTCAAGGGGTGGGGGGTGGCTGACCCAGAATGAGTGACATTTCACAGACATGGCAGGGCGCTCCCCCCACCCCCAGGAGATCCCAGTCAATTCTGTGTGTTGGATCCCCACAGCTGTAGGCGTACAGGAGGAAACTTCATCTGGCAGGGTATGAGCCACAAGGTCATGGCTTTGTGTCCCGTTTTTTTCTTTCTTAAAGATGCACTCTCAATCTTTTGTATAATTTCAGCCAGTAGTTTTGAAAGTGGTGCTCACGAGCCAAAAGTGAATCTAATTCATACTTCATGTTACGAACATGTTGTGCTTAAGATCCTGGAGGGCATCTTTAGTAAATGAATACACTGATGAATCTTCTTAGCTGACTCGGCTTTTGATCACCACAATATATGATGGTGTTAAAGACATACATTGCCTTCAAAGTATTCATACCCCTTGACTTATTCCACATGTTGTTGTGTGGAGAAAATAAATGAAAATGGATTAAAAAAATGATACCCAATAATGACAAAGTGAAAACATGTTTTTAGAAATGTTTGCTAATTCATTGAAGATGAAATACAGAAATATCTAATTTACTTAAGTGTTGGTGATCATTGCTAGACAACCATGTTCAGGTCTTGCCATAGATTTTCAAGTAGATTTAAGTCAAAACTGTAATTCGGCCACTCAGGAACATTCACTGTCTTGGTTAGCAACTTCAGTGTAGATTTGGCCTTGTGTTTTCGGTTATTGTCCTCCTGATAGGTACATTAATCTCCCAGTGTCTGGTAGAAAGCAGACTGAACCAGGTTTTCCTCTAGGATTTTGCCTGTGCTTAGCTCATTCCGTTTTTTTTTATCCTGAAAAACTCCCCAGTCCTTAACGATTATAAGCAACCCTTTCATTTGATGCAGCCACCAACATGCTTGAAAATATGGAGAATGTTACTCAGTAGTGTGTTGTATTGGATTTGCCCCAAACATAAGACTTTGTATTCAGGACAAAAAGTTAATTGCTTTGCCACATTTTTTGCAGTATTACTTTAGTGCCTTGTTGCAAACATGATGCATTTTCAGGAATATTTTCATTCTGTACAGGCTTTCTTCTTTTCACTCTGTCAATTAAGTTAGTTTTGTGGAGTAACTACAATGTTGTTGATGCATCCTCAGTTTTCTCCTATTACAGCCATTAAACTCTATAACTATTTTAAAGTCACCATTGGCCTCATGGTGAAATCCCTGAGCGGTTTCCTTCCTCTCTTGCAACTGAGTTAGGAAGGACGGCTGTATCTTTGTATTGATACACCATCCAAAGTGTGATTAATAACTTGCTCAAAGGGATATTCAATGTCTGCTTTTTTATTTTAACCCATCTACCAATAGGTGCCCTTCTTTTAGAGGCATTGGAAAACCAACCTGGTCTTCGTGGTTGAATCTGTATTTCAAATTCACTGCTCGGCTGAGGGACCTGAGGAATAATTGTATGTGTGAGGTACAGAGATGAGGTAGTCATTCAAAGATGAGATAGTCCATGTAACTTATTGTGACTTGTTCAGCTGATTTTTACTCCTGAACTTATATAGGCTTACCATAACGAAGGGGTTGAATACTTATTGACTCAAGACATTTCAGCTTTTCATTTTTAATTGATTTGTAAACATTTAAAAAAATGTCACTTTGACATTATGGGATATTGTGTGTAGGCCATTGACAAACAAATCTCAATTGAATCCATTTTAAATACAAAATGTGAAAAAAGTCGACGGGTGTGAATACTTTCTGGAGGCAGTGTATCTAAATGTTCCTGACATGTAGGATTAAGTGCACGTCTGGGGCTGAGGGCTAACGTCTGGGGCTGAGGGCTAACGTCTGGGGCGGAGGGCTAACGTCTGGGGCGGAGGGCTAACGTCTGGGGCTGAGGGCTAACGTCTGGGGCTGAGGGCTAACGTCTGGGGCTGAGGGCTAACGTCTGGGGCGGAGGGCTAACGTCTGGGGCGGAGGGCTAACGTCTGGGGCGGAGGGCTAACGTCTGGGGCTGAGGGCTAACGTCTGGGGCTGAGGGCTAACGTCTGGGGCTGAGGGCTAACGTCTGGGGCTGAGGGCTAACGTCTGGGGCTGAGGGCTAACGTCTGGGGCTGAGGGCTAACGTCTGGGGCGGAGGGCTAACGTCTGGGGCTGAGGGCTATCGTCTGGGGCTGAGGGCTAACGTCTGGGGCTGAGGGTTAACGTCTGGGGCTGAGGGCTAACGTCTGGGGCGGAGGGCTAACGTCTGGGGCTGAGGGCTAGCGTCTGGGGCTGAGGGCTAACGTCTGGGGCTGAGGGCTAACGTCTGGGGCTGAGGGCTAACGTCTGGGGCTGAGGGCTAACGTCTGGGGCTGAGGGCTAACGTCTGGGGCTGAGGGCTAACGTCTGGGGCTGAGGGCTAACGTCTGGGGCTGAGGGCTAACGTCTGGGGCTGAGGGCTAACGTCTGGGGCTGAGGGCTAACGTCTGGGGCTGAGGGCTAACGTCACCCACAGTTCCCTAACTTGCTCCTCACCACGGTCTCTCCTGCAAACTGTGACATCAGTTGGAAGATGATTGCCAGTCTTCTCATGTTGGATCGGCACCAGCTGCTTTGGCATGTTTCTCTCTCTCGGCCACAGGATATGTAGCCAATTACCTTGATGAGCTGATCTGTTGGCCCGTCACACTTCCTGTTGCTCTCCCTCCCATAGTGCTCTGACTCCTTCCCACCATCATTTAACATAAGCCAGACCTAGCTGTGTTTTTCAGGGCATGTGGTTGGCTCTCATGAAATGTCTTCATCGAACACTTCCATGCTCTAGTGAGCTCTCTCTATAGTCACCCTGATGGTTAGCTATAAAAAGTTCACTACCTCCATCCCCATTATTCTCCCTCCTTTCTAAAAGCAAACAAACTTATTTTCTCTCTGTTCTCTGATATTCCCTCCTCTTTTTTCCCTGACCTTTCAGTATTTGATTCCCAGCTTACATTCAGCGAATGCTTTCCCATATGGGGCAGTCAGCCTTTTTGAGAGGAAGATAATTATTCCAAATAGCTGTGTCTGAGCGCTGTACTCATGTTCCCAGACCCGACCAGGCTAGAGCAGGCAGGAATGGCAAGGATCCCTCTCTCCTCCTTAATGGTTTCCACATGGAACTCTGGAGTGGGCGGCCAAGCCTACAGCACAGGCAGAAAACTCCAAATTTAGAAGAAATATGAAAATTGTCAAATGCGGCTTCCTTTGCAAGGGAGACAGGCCCAGCCCCCCCCACCCTGCCCCCTCCCTCCCCAGTAGATCTCCTTCTCAGACATTGCAGGTCATAGGCTGAGGTCACGGGGCCCTCACGCTAGCAAATCACAGAGCTCTGGGGGCTTTCCCTCATTGGTGCCTGCCCCTCGCCTCATATAAGGTCAATGAAAAGTCTGTGCTCCCCAAGCCTTGCACCGGGAACCCCCTTCAACCAGTTGGGCTCACACATCGGCCATGGTAGCAGTGTTGGGAAGCCCCCCAACACCTCCCACCCCCACCCAGGCCTCACCACTCAGTGTCAGCCACCGGGCCAAGTCTAGGACAGACAGCAACACAGGAGCCACCGAGGACCAGGGCCACAGGCAAAAAGACAGCAGCACAAAGGTAAGTCTGCCTCTGCTACACAGCCTTACATACACTCCCCTACGTATAGTATTTATTTGTAGAGTGAAGCTAAATCCTTTAATTTGGCTCTATACTCCAGCATTCTGGATTGGAGATTAATTGTTTTGTATGAGGAGAAAGTACAGAATGTCACTTTTTATTTGAGCGTATTTTCATACATATCTATTATATCGTTTAGAAATGAAAGCACTTTATGTATCTAGTCCCCCCATTTGAAGGTGTCTTTGGTTAAATGAATTTATAGTGTAAAGTAGTCAAACGTTTAGTATTTGGTCCCATATTCCTAGCACACAATGACTACATCAAGCTTGTGACTCTACAAACTTGTTGGATGCATTTGCAGTTTGTTTTAGATGTATTTCGGGTTATGTTGTGCTTAATATAAATTAATGGTAAATAAGGTATTGTCATTTTGGAGTAACTTTTATTTTAAATAAGAATAGAATATGTTTCTGAACACACACAAAGATCATGCCCCTCAAAGCATGCTAACCTGTCACCATTACCAATAACAGGAGAGGTTAGCATTTTATATCATACCCCCAAGACATGCTAACCTGTCACCATTACCAATAACAGGAGAGGTTAGCATTTTGGGGGGTATGATCTTTGTTCCTCTATAACTTTCTCACCCAGCATTATTCACAATTCATTCGTATAACTGAATTTCTCCAAATACTTAAGAAAAATAACATATTCAAATGGGGGACTACATACATAAAGTTCTTTCATTTCTAAAACACATACTGTATGAAAAAAAACTCAAATAAAATGTGACATTCTGTACTGTCACCTCATATAAAACATTTGATCTCAAATCCAAAATGGTGGAGTATAGAGCCAAATGTACATATTTTAGCTTCACTGTCCAATTACATACTTAGGGGAGTGTACATCTTTAGAGACAGGGTTCACTCCCCCAAAGTGGAAAATATACCAGTCAACTGTGGACTGTGACATATTGTATGGTCAAGTGATACCCTGATAGATGCTCATAGGTAGAAGTCTTGATGTGGCGGACGGGCAGGCGATCAACAGAGTACAAGGTTGAAGGTGACTGATACGAGTTCTTTGTCACCTGTCATCTTCTCCTGTCTGTGCTGGAGGCTGAGGGCTGGATGACCTGGGGTCAGGGTGTTTTTGTCTGCCAGGCGCGTCTGTGGCAGCACCACGGTGACATGTCTGTTGTGTCATGATGACAGACAGCAGGCTAAACTGGCACTGAGCTGATGAACAGCCAGGAGATGAGATGATGGCTCTCACTGGGACACAGAATCAGTGCCACTCCAGTGTAACTCTTGGTACTGGTTGGTTTCAACCTTAAGGCTGCTGGTTTATTGAGTTAGTGCAGGCGGGAGGGCATTAGGCTTCTTCAGTGAATACTTTACCTTGTGTTAGGTGACACAACAACTCATCTGAATGTGGTGGGGCCAGACGAGCACCACTAGCAATGATCTCATTTCTATATTCTTGTGGTTTTATATAACAATCATTGTCAGGGTGGAGGTATAACTGAAGTTGTAATCCTGTCAGGGTGGAGGTATAACTGAAGTTGTAATCCTGTCAGGGTGGAGGTATAACTGAAGTTGTAATCCTGTCAGGGTGGAGGTATAACTGAAGTTGTAATCATTGTCAGGGTGGAGGTATAACTGAAGTTGTAATCCTGTCAGGGTGGAGGTATAACTGAAGTTGTAATCCTGTCAGGGTGGAGGTATAACTGAAGTTGTAATCCTGTCAGGGTGGAGGTATAACTGAAGTTGTAATCCTGTCAGGGTGGAGGTATAACTGAAGTTGTAATCCTGTCAGGGTGGAGGTATAACTGAAGTTGTAATCCTGTCAGGGTGGAGGTATAACTGAAGTTGTAATCATGTCAGGGTGGAGGTATAACTGAAGTTGTAATCCTGTCAGGGTGGAGGTATAACTGAAGTTGTAATCCTGTCAGGGTGGAGGTATAACTGAAGTTGTAATCCTGTCAGGGTGGAGGTATAACTGAAGTTGTAATCCTGTCAGGGTGGAGGTATAACTGAAGTTGTAATCCTGTCAGGGTGGAGGTATAACTGAAGTTGTAATCCTGTCAGGGTGGAGGTATAACTGAAGTTGTAATCCTGTCAGGGTGGAGGTATAACTGAAGTTGTAATCCTGTCAGGGTGGAGGTATAACTGAAGTTGTAATCCTGTCAGGGTGGAGGTATAACTGAAGTTGTAATCCTGTCAGGGTGGAGGTATAACTGAAGTTGTAATCCTGTCAGGGTGGAGGTATAACTGAAGTTGTAATCATTGTCAGGGTGGAGGTATAACTGAAGTTGTAATCCTGTCAGGGTGGAGGTATAACTGAAGTTGTAATCCTGTCAGGGTGGAGGTATAACTGAAGTTGAAATCATTGTCAGGGTGGAGGTATAACTGAAGTTGTAATCCTGTCAGGGTGGAGGTATAACTGAAGTTGTAATCCTGTCAGGGTGGAGGTATAACTGAAGTTGTAATCCTGTCAGGGTGGAGGTATAACTGAAGTTGTAATCCTGTCAGGGTGGAGGTATAACTGAAGTTGTAATCCTGTCAGGGTGGAGGTATAACTGAAGTTGTAATCATGTCAGGGTGGAGGTATAACTGAAGTTGTAATCCTGTCAGGGTGGAGGTATAACTGAAGTTGTAATCCTGTCAGGGTGGAGGTATAACTGAAGTTGTAATCCTGTCAGGCTAGACAAGCAGCATTTACAGTCTCTGTTGTCCTTTTACTTCGGTCATGGAAACAATGTGGTCACTTTTCACCTCTGCTATTTCAATATGTGTGTGTTTACATGAAGGAAAGTGAAAGAGGTCAAGGTTGAGGGCTGATTAATCTAATAAATGAATCTAATAAATAAATCTAATAAAGTACTATCACCTGACACATAATGGAGTGAACAATGGCAGACACTTTCTACTGGTGGGACTGTTCTATTACTCTGTTCCTTCACAACAAGTGGCTAGCAATACAGCCTGAATCTAATCATCATGGAAACTAAAAAGAATGTGTCTTCTGCTTTATATTACCTCAACATGCTTAGCAATTCTATTAACTGTCTAAATTTAGTTCAAGATGTATCTGTTGTTTTCCTCTTTTGCTCCTTTAACTTTGATACAGGCCTGGTGTTTAGCTGTTTCCTGTAAATCAGTGGTGTGATCCTGATTAATGCAGCACTTCATCGTGTCGGTTAGGTGGTTGATATTAGGCAGCTACACAACAGAACGACAGATGCATCCATACACTGCTTCGGTGTCATAAGCAGACGGTTCTATAAACAAGGATGATATTCATTAACATTGTGACAGTCTGCAAAATGTGTACACAAATAAATGCAACGCTGTAGCGTCTTCTGACATGAAGTTATCTTTCATCAGGGTATGAAAAGGGAAATGTGAACACAACTCCACCCCCCTTAACTTATTTATACAATCAGTCATTTCTGGTAGAATTGTCTTTGGAAAAACAATGGTATTTTCCACCATATCTGTGTGTTAATGCAGAATGTCATATCAGTGTATGGATAGATAGATAGATAGATAGATAGATAGATAGATAGATAGATAGATAGATAGATAGATAGATAGATAGATAGATAGATAGATAGATAGATAGATAGATAGATAGATAGATAGATAGATAGATAGATAGATAGATAGATTGATTGATTGATTGATTGATTGATTGATTGATTGATTAAAATGAGGGGAGGGAGGGAGAGGAAACCGTCTGGAAGCCATCAAACCACAGAGCCTTTTCACATGACCCCGTAATGGCCCTGGCTCTCTGGCCTGTCCTCTGTTTCACTCTCCTCCTCCCAGGGGACCCCCGTTCCCAGGGTCCCTCTCACATGTACACCGGGGTGGGAGGGGAAACAGGGGGTTAAGTCCTCAGAGACTGACCAAGACCTCTTTTCAGATGCTCAAAGGAGGACAGACAGAAAGCCCTGGCCTGATCATACACACACCTACATACTGTATACTCTCCCTCCCTCTCACTCTCAGGAACACACACACACACAATACCACAGAGGTTGTTTGGTTCTTTTCTATACTGTCTATATGGGTGGGTCAGGTTAGCTCCATACTTTGTCTCACCATCCTTTGGATGCTATAGCAGCTCAAGCTATTTTTCTGTAGCTACAGCCTCACATTCCAGATTCCATCTCTCTCTCTCTCTCTCTCAGCATTCTGGGAATGCTTCAGTTGTTTTATAACTTCCTCTCTGGGTTGTAAAATGCTTTTCCTGCTGGGCTTATATGACTCCTCAAAAAAGATGCTAGATTGTGTCTTTTTGAAATGTCTGATTTATCTAGTCAATTTCATGCCCACTGTTCTTTGCCTCTGACATGTTGCTAATTCCTTCTCTTATTTCATTGTGTGCATGTTTGATGCACATTCACAACCTTTGACACCTGGCTGAAGAAATTGCCCAATTATTGCTGAATTCTATTTATCCATGAGCCGTATGAGCGTAAGAAGGAACTTCACCGCCTGTGTAAGAAAGGCAGTCGTAAATCAGTATGTTTATTATTCGTCTGTAGTGTTTTTAAGTCCATTATCGTTATATTATTTTTAAATAAAAATAAATTAACTAGGCAAGTCAGTTTAGAACAAATTCTTATTTACAATGACGGCCTACCCCGGCCAAACCCTAACCCGGACGACACTGGGCCAATTGTGCGCCGCCCTATGGGAATCCCAATCACGGCCGGTTGTGATACAGCCTGGATTTGAACCAGGGTCTGTAGTGACGCCTCTAGCACTGAGATACAGTGCCTTAGACCGCTGCACCACTCGGGAGCCCAAGATAGTGTATTATTCATCTGTAGTGTTTTTAAGTAAATTATAGTTCTTCATATTTGTTTTATTTTCTGGCTACTCTAAAAATAATGTACAATTCACTATCTAACCTACACACAAGCCAATGGGCACACACACACAACCTTCCTTGGCCCATTGGGATAAGAGCTTCATCCTTTCTCAGAAATTCTCTCTCCGTCTTGAGAAATTCACCCAACCCAAACTCCCAAAGTGCTGGGAATCCTGTGTTTATGGAAGGCGTTGTGGGATCAGGCATGGGTGGGGGTGGGGGGGTTCCAGGGACCTCTGCTGTCCTGGATCTGGGATAGGATGAGAAACACAGCACACTGACTTACCGTGGTGAAGATGGGGCATGTACTTTCAAGTCCAAACAAGACGGGCACCCAAAAGTAGAAATATGCTTCAAGTAAAATGTTTATTATGTAAGAGACGCATTGACAGCCTTTGATTTCACAGCTTATTTGACTGTCGCTTAGGCATTAGCACAATCGATCACAGTAATAATTTATCCTCTGGATGGTTGAGTTAGACAGGGATGGACAAAGTTGCTTCCATAAGTTTCTGTCAAATACTACTCTGACCATAATGTCTCAATGTATACGCATGTGTTACCAAGTAAGGCCCACGTGAATGTTTACCATGACTATTCAATTAGCCTCTACTGTGACATTCATTTGTTTCTTTGTTCTTTGCCTCTGAATTCTGAGAGAGAGAGAGAGCTCAGAGGTACTAGAGAGGGCTGAGCTTCATCAACATCTGATTCATCCTCTGTGGTAGACACAGAGAGCAGGCAGCAGAGAGAGAGGGGGAGGCCCCCCCCCCCCACCCCCCACCCTCCTCACGCTTCCTGCCTAGATGATTTAAGGAGATGGGGAGAAATGTGAGGAGACCTTAAAAGGCAATGTTTGGGCGTCCATTATCAGGCCATGGGTCTGTGTAAACACAGTGTCTGCCTGCACGTCTGTCTGTATGTCTGTGGAGGTGAGCACTTTGGCACAGGCTTAGGCACTTCACAGTTACAGAGACACTTGCACACACTCACTCACATACACACACACCAAAGTAAGCAAGTCCTGGCAATGTATTTTTCACCTTGTCACTTTCAAGTGATAGTTTCTTGACATCGGAGAATAGTTGAAGTGAAAAGGTTTACAAATCATTTTGACAGATGTTTAGGCTGGAAAGGTCTTCAGTTATACGTTAAAATAGCCAGGTATTTAAACCAATGATATACAGAACATTACATTCATAACATCTAGCATATGCCATATACACTTGATCTTTCCATGACAGACTGACCAGGTGAAAGCTATGATCCCTTATTGATGTAACTTGTTAAATCCACGTCAGTGGTAGATGAAGGGGAGGAGACGGGTTAAAGAAGGATTTTTAGGCCTTCAGACAATTGAGACATTGTGTATGCGTGCCATTCAGGGGGTGAATGGGCAAGACAAAAGATTTAAGTGCCTTTAAACGCGATATGGTAGTAGGTGCCTGGCGCACCCGTTGGAGTGTGGTCAACAGTTTCCCGTGTGTGATCCACCACCCAAAGGACATCCTGCCAACTTAATATAATTGTGGGACGCATTGAAGTCAACATCGGCCAGCATCCCTGTGGAACGCTTTCGACACCTTGTAGAGTCCATGCCTCGACGAATTGAGGCTGTTCTGAGGAGGGGGGGGGGGGGGTGAAAGTCAATATTAGGAAATTGTTCATAATGTGTATAGCAAACTGTAGGCAAAGCTATATCCTTGCCTGTACATGCATAGTAGTACAGACACCATTTAATACTCAAAATAATGTGCATCATTGCTGTTGTATATGGCTAGAGAACATTGATGTCATAACAACTACACTAGGTACAACTACACTAGGTAAAACCGGATAAGTTCTAGCTACTCAAAAAATGAGGAAACTGATTTCATTATTTTGATTTCTCTATACATATAAACCACTAGTACAATTAAATCAATATGGTGACGTGAACATGACATCTTTTTAAGTCAAAGTAATTTAATAAGTACTTGAAATGTTTGAGTTTAGCAGTCCACCTTACTTAAACTATGATTTATCATTACTCAAATGTAACTGTAAGTTTCCTTTTACTCATAGCCAGTCGATCAATAATATAACAATACTTTTAGCAAAGAAATGCATATTTAATTAAAAATCTGTAGAAACTGAGAATAAAAAAGGTTCAGAACTTTTGTGAAACATCACAACACAGTTGAAAAATACAGTGCATTCGGAAAGTATTCAGACCCCTTGACTTTTTCCACATTTAGTTACATTACAGCCTTATTCTAAAATTGATTATATCATTTTTTCCCCTCATCAGTCTACACACAATACTCCATAATGACAAGGCAAAAACTGTTTTTGTAAGTACATAAGTATTCAGACCCTTTACTCAGTACTTTGATGAAGCACCTTTGGCAGTGATTACAGCCTCAAGTCTTCTTGGGTGTGAAGCTACAAGCTTGGCACACCTGTATTTGGGGAGTTCCTCCCATTCTTCTCTGCAGATCCTCTCAAACTGTCAGGTTGGATGGGGAGCGTTGCTGCACAGCTATTTTCAGGTCTCTCCAGAGATGTTCGATTAGGTTCAAGTCCGGGCTCTGGCTGGGCCACTCAAGGACATTCAGAGACCTGTTCTAAAGTCACTCCTGAGTTGTACTGGCTGTGTGCTTAGGGTAGTTGTCCTGTTGAAAGATTATATTTCGCCCCAGTCCTGAGCGCTCTGGAGCGGGTTTTCATCAAGGATCTCTCTCTACTTTGCTCCGTTCTTCTTTCCCTCGATCCTGACTAGTCTCCCAGTCCCTGCCGCTGAAAAACATGCCCACAGCATGATGCTGCCACCACTATGCTTCACCGTAGGGATGTTGCCCGGTTACCTCCAGACATGACACTTGGTATTAAGGCCAAAGAGTTCAATCTTGGTTTCATCAGACCAGAGAATCTTGTTCCTCATGGTCTGAGAGTCCTTGAGGTGCCTTTTGGCAAACTCCAAGCGGGCTGTCGTGCCTTTTTCTGAAGAATGGCTTCCATTTGGCCACTTCCATAAAGGCCTGATTGGTGGAGTGCTGCAGAGATGGTTGTCCTTCTGAAAGGTTCAAATCAAATCAAATCAAATTTATTTATATAGCCCTTCGTACATCAGCTGAAATCTCAAAGTGCTGTACAGAAACCCAGCCTAAAACCCCAAACAGCAAGCAATGCATGTGAAAGAAGCACGGTGGCTGGGAAAAACTCCCTAGGAAAAACTCCTGAGAAAGGCCAAAAACCTAGGAAGAAACCTAGAGAGGAACCAGGCTATGAGGGGTGGCCAGTCCTCTTCTGGCTGTGCCGGGTGGATATTATAACAGAACATGGTCAAGATGTTAAAAGGTTCTCCCCAGAGGAACTATGGAGCTCGGTCAGAGTGACCATCGGGTTCTTGGTCACCTCCCTGACCAAGGCCCTTCTCCTCCGATTGCTCAGTTTGGCCTGGCGGCCAGCTCTAGGAAGAGTCTTGGTGGTTACAAACTTCTTCCATTTAAGAATGATGGAAGCCATTGTGTTCTTGGGAACCTTCAATGCTGCAGATATTTTTGGTACCCTTCTACGGACCATTCCTTTGACCTCATGGCTTGGTTTTTGATCTGACATGCACTGTCAACTCTGGGACCTTATAGAGACAGGTGTTTGCCTTTCCAAATCATGTCCAATCAATTTACCACAGGTGGTAATCAAGTTGTAGAAACATCTCAAGGATGATCAATGGAAACAGGATGCACCTGAGCTCAATATTGAGTGTCATAGCAAAGAGTCTGAATACGTATGTAAATAAGGTATTTCTGTTTTACATTTTTTATAAATTAGCAAAAATGTCAAAAAAATGTAGTCATTACTTAAACCGATAGTCACTGAGACCCTGTAGGCCAGGGGTCCAGTGTATCAGCTTGAAATTCTTTATTAACGCCCCCATTAAGCCACACCTCCAATAAAATTTCCCAGTGGGCCTTGCCTTTTTGAGTGAATTGTGGAGTTACTACCCATGGCTGTATTTGTTAGTGACAGAGTTTGAATTTGTTAATTTTCAGTCCTGTGGCTTTCACCAAGTGAGTCCATAGGCAAATGCTATCATTATAATTAAACTCTTTATGACAATACATTACATATCTCATAAAGTCTTACTTTGAGGCCTAGCTTTACTCAAATACAGTGGTTAGAATCTCATGGTTTGCGGACCACATCAGGTCTGCAAGTAGGGTTGCAAAATTCCAGTAACTTTCCCAAAATTCCCAGATTTTCAAAAAATCCTAGTTGAAGGATTTCCAGGAATCTTACTACCGCGATTTCTGGAAAACCTGGGAAATGTAACAGATTTTTGCAACCCTACCTGCAAGTCACATTATTCTGGCTTGCAAAGTGATGTGTAATTCCTATTGGAATCCTTTCAGAGTTAGGATATCCAACAGTTTAAATTTGTATTCACCAGCAACCTGCATTCATAATGTCTGCCAGGGTCAGGAACCGTGGGAGGAGACTACCTAAACCATTTAAACTGGAATAACCATTTCAATAACAGTTTCAACAATTCTAACTAAATGATTGGATTAGTTTAAAAATGTATGTGATTGATCTTATGCTACCCAAAGATAAATAAATCACTCAATGTACATGCAAAAACACAGATATACAGTATATATTCTTTCCAAAGAATCTACCTGCAGTAGAGTATACAGGGAAAAATGTCATTCGTTATCATAACTTTGTTTTTTATTTAGTTGGTGTGACTTCTCATTTAGTTTTGAGTCAGTATCACATAAACATTTAAGTAATAGTGACTTTGAGTTCAACTTACTAGAAGTATTTGAGTTAGAAATAGCTTTGGGTTTACAGTATAATAGTAAAATGTTTTTAACAAGGAGCATGGGAAACAGGAAATGAATACAGAATGTGATGTTTGTTTTGTGTTGGTCATTAACAGTGTCTGTGGTATATCAGTATCATTAGACACAGAGCATGGGAGAGTGTTGTGTTTGTTAATAATGTTTTCTCAGCCTGTAGATATCAGTTTGGGTAAGACATCCGGGGTCCTGGATGAGACCTGTATATACAGTGCATTCAGAAAGTATTCACACGCACCCCTTGACTTTTTACACATGTTGTTGTGTTATATGCAGCCTGAATTTAAAATGGATTAAATTGAGATTTTGTGTCCCTGGCCTACACACAATACCCCTTAATGCCAAAGTGGAATAATGTTTTTAGAAATGTTTACAAATTACCCTGGCTGCTGCAACACCTCACTTTAGTCTCTGGTAGACTCCCAGCACGTTATTTAGACAACACCTCACTTTAGTCTCTGGTAGACTGCCAGCACGTTATTTAGACAACACCTCACTTTAGTCTCTGGTAGACTCCCAGCACGTTATTTAGACAACACCTCACTTTAGTCTCTGGTAGACTCCCAGCACGTTATTTAGACAACACCTCACTTTAGTCTCTGGTAGACTGCCAGCACGTTATTTAGACAACACCTCACTTTAGTCTCTGGTAGACTGCCAGCACGTTATTTAGACAACACCTCACTTTAGTCTCTGGTAGACTGCCAGCACGTTATTTAGACAACACGGCAGCCCTTCTTTGTGACTGCTCTTGAGTTTTTCTGACTTCTCCTTCACCTTCGCGCCCTTTTCCCTTTTATGTCAGTCAGCAGCATTCTGTGACTAGAAAAGGGAATGTATGCAGCCAGCCAACAAGACAGCCAGGGAGCAAGAGGGAGAGGTGGAGGAGGGGCATGCACGTTGAGAGCAGAGCCAAACTATCTGCCTCCCTGCAAGAGCCTGAAAGAGTGAATGCTTATCGAAAGTACAGCTACATTTTCCGGCTCAGAATTCCTTATAAGGGCAGAGGGAGGCTCCAGAAGAGGGGTCGAGACAACCTAGAGCTCTTTCGTCTTGGGAGAGCTCCAAAATGCTCTGGAATTCTCCCCTTGTTTCTTCTTTATTTTCTTCACCTCTTTTTGGTTTTGCTTTCCCTCTTTGGACTAAACTGAAAACTCCTTCAGTTAGATTACAGGAGATTTATTGTACTCCTAAAAAAAACTCATCATAGTAGCTTTTGGACACTTAGTTTGGACTCTAGTCTGTGAGAACAACATAGAGCATGGCTCTGTGTAGGTCATCGTCACTAAGCTAGTCAGTATCTCTACAGGCCATGCCTTAGCCACAAAATTAGACACCGCTATCCATGAGCCAATACTGTTATGTCCAGTTCCTGTGTGTGTCTGTGTGAAGTCTTGTGAGTCTGCTGTCTGTCTGCTGGAACTAGTGTTGAACTGTTCTCTTCTATATCTATTCTATTCTATTCTATTTCAATGTGGGGTAAACAGCAGAGGTCTGCCGGGACATACTGAACTAAAGAGCAGGACATACACTGTATCCCATAGGTGAGTATCACATGCGGTCTGCCACAGCTACATCAACCTAATCTTTCTCAGAGGTCAGAAATCATAGCTGTGATAGACAGCTGATGTCACTTCTTAGAAATGTTAATAACAATGCTTTCATGTAGAGTCTGGTGTGTCACTGTGAGTATCACAACTCCCATCTCTCACCCTGGGTCAACTCCCATCTCTCACCCTGGGTCAACTCCCATTCCTCACCCTGGGTCAACTCCCATCCCTCACCCTGGGTCAACTCCCATCCCTCACCCTGGGTCAACTCCCATCCCTCACCCTGGGTCAACTCCCATCCCTCACCCTGGGTCAACTCCCATCCCCCATCCCGGGTCAACTCCCATCCCCCATCCCGGGTCAACTCCCATCCCTCACCCTGGGTCAACTCCCATCCCTCACCCTGGGTCAACTCCCATCCTTCATCCCGGGTCAACTCCCATTCCTCATCCCGGGTCAACTCCCATTCCTCATCCCGGGTCAACTCCCATTCCTCATCCCGGGTCAAATCCCATTCCTCATCCCGGGTCAACTCCCATCCCTCACCCTGGGTCACCCTGGGTCAACTCCCATCCCTCACCCTGGGTCAACTCCCATCCCCCATCCCGGGTCAACTCCCATCCCTCACCCTGGGTCACCCTGGGTCAACTCCCATTCCTTATCCCGGGTCAACTCTCATCCCTCATCCCGGGTCAACTCCCATCCCTCATCCCGGGTCAACTCCCATCCCCCATCCCGGGTCAACTCCCATCCCCCATCCCGGGTCAACTCCCATCCCTCACCCTGGGTCAACTCCCATCCCTCACCCTGGGTCAACTCCCATCCCTCACCCTGGGTCAACTCCCATCCCCCATCCCGGGTCAACTCCCATTCTCATCCCGGGTCAACTCCCATTCCTCATCCCGGGTCAACTCCCATTCCTCATCCCGGGTCAACTCCCATTCCTCATCCCGGGTCAAATCCCATTCCTCATCCCGGGTCAACTCCCATCCCTCACCCTGGGTCACCCTGGGTCAACTCCCATCCCTCACCCTGGGTCAACTCCCATCCCTCATCCCGGGTCAACTCCCATCCCTCACCCTGGGTCACCCTGGGTCAACTCCCATTCCTTATCCCGGGTCAACTCCCATCCCGCATCCCGGGTCAACTCCCATCCCTCATCCCGGGTCAACTCCCATTCCTCATCCCGGGTCAACTCCCATTCCTCACCCCGGGTCAACTCCCATTCCTCATCCCGGGTCAACTCCCATTCCTTATCCCGGGTCAACTCCCATTCCTCACCCTGGGTCAACTCCCATTCCTCATCCCGGGTCAACTCCCATCCCTTATCCCGGGTCAACTCCCATCCCTTATCCCGGGTCAACTCCCATCCCTCACCCTGGGTCAACTCCCATTCTTCATCCCGGGTCAACTCCCATCCCTTATCCCGGGTCAACTCCCATCCCTCATCCCGGGTCAACTCCCATCCCTCAAGGGCACAGTCAGTACGTCTGTCTAAGTTGGCTGAAAGTCACTGAGGGGAAGGCTGTTTATCAGATCCAAGAAAATTAGTTTGAAACCTTCCCATCCCCAGCGTCCCACAACATCACTTCCCCCCACGATAGAATAAGCTGATAGTGTGTTCTTTACTCTAATTCGATTATGGGTGTTGTTGACTCAGAGTTGTATTTTTACAACCAAGCATAATCACTAAATAAGTTACTGTAACTAAAATCAGATAAAGTCTCTGAGCTCCATGGGAGTTTCCTCCTCCCTCCTCCCCCTGTTTCTCCTCTTCATGGTGGCTGAGGTCTGATGTTGGGAGGCAGGGCACTGTGGTGTCCTGACCTTAGTGATTCCCAAAGGCCCAGGGAGCTGGTAACCATGACACCCATTGACACACATTCTGCCCTACACCAACTAGCATAAGCACAACACACATCTACAGTCGGTTAAATCGTTATTATAATGTTAAAATATTTAACTGGTTATCTTATCTAACATATATGATTACACCAGTCTACATTCTAAATAAATAGCAATAAGAATCTACTGAGAAATGGTGCATGCAGACTTTAATTGAGAAAGGAGTGGGAGCAAGGCTAACGGGATGAGAAGTACCTATACAGTAGCAGTGATCGAGCAAGAGATTCCAGAGTGGTATGGCTGAGGGAGGAATCCCGGATGTAGCATGAAGAGTAGAGGAAGTGTGGTTAGAACAGAGAGAGAGAGGGAGCTCCTGGTTGGGGTTCGGCTGGGTGTCCTGCAGTTTAGTTTGGGTGATGCTGCTGGCACTCTAGCCCCTCTGCAGTTGCTGTGAGAAGAACGTGCTGGAACAGGAGATGGCACCACACCTTTACAGTCATTACGGCAACATCTCTTAACAACATGCTGCTGATCAGAACTCTCTGTGGCCACAATCCAACATGGCTGAAGCTCCTGGAAGGTCCCAAAACATCCCCAGTACACCAATCCCTAGCAGTGAGGGACCAGGATATAGATAGGGGTAGGGTGGGATGGGCTAGCAACTTGCACACAGGGGGGTGGGCTGTTGTGTGCAATGGGGGGGGGGGATTTGAGAAAGCTACAGGGAGGAATGCTAGTGGGAGCAGGGAGCAAAGGGAACAGGGACGGAATGGAGCAGCATTTAAATATGCAGGCAGGAAGGCAGGCAGGGGTCAAAGTCATTTCCTGTTCCCCAACAATAACGTTTACAGCCCCCACATTCCCCAACACTCTTCCAGCCTCACTCTTTATGGTACCACCTCTCTTACATTTTCCAATTAGAAAAGGACTGTACAGACAAGACAACTTTCACAATTGAGTTCAGAATGTGTGCTTCATGTTGTTTGGTGAATGCCCTTAAGAATCCTTCCATTGCTCTTTTTTCCCTACAGGTCAGTCTGAGCTGGGGTCTTAGACAAGAAACAAACCAGAGAGGTTCTAACACCGTCCACTTTGCTAGTCAAAACAACCCTTTTCTTTAGTGATGTGAAGAGAAGACAGGTAAGGTATGATTAGATGGGTGGGTGTGCCAGAACATTGGCATTGATATTTTACTGTGTAGCTCTATTGCTTGGTCCTCAGGCCCCAGGTGCAGTGCTGCATCTCTGGTCAATTGGGAGTCTGAGATGAAGCACTGTAGCTCGGGAAGGAGGGTGCTGCTACAGCGGGGGGGGGGGGGGGGGGGCAGTCTGGGACAGAGGGATAGCTCTGTCTATCTCTATGCCTTATAATCATGGAGATCATGCATGGAAGTTGTTATTGTGGCGATCTGTGTTCAGGATATTAGACAGGGAGGGAGGGCCCCCCGTGACTGGTTCTGCCCCTCCCAGTCTCTCTCTCTCTCTCTCTGTGTCTCTCTGCGTCTCTCGCAGGTCTGGACACATATCTGAGATACCAAATCATCGCTCCACCCATGATGTTAACATGTTAATGGAACATTAAAGACTGTAGTTCCTGGTGTGTTTTCCATGCTATGATTTATCTCCTCCTCCTGAGTGCATTTACAGCATTACCCTGGGCTTTTCCTCGCCCCCGGGGTCCAGTTTTCCCAGGAATCCCTTGGGCAATCAACAACGGGGATTCCTGGAAATACTGTTCTTGGGGGTGTGGCTTTACTACATGGATCTGGGATAGTAATACAATCTGCTTGTAATATGTTCCACAGGCATGTGGTTGAAAATGATATGGACACAACGTAATGTCATGTGAAAATGATATGGACACAGCGTAATGTCATGTGAAAATGATATGGACACAGCGTAATGTCATGTGAAAATGATATGGACACAACGTAATGTCATGTGAAAATGATATGGACACAGCGTAATGTCATGTGAAAATGATATGGACACAACGTAATGTCATGTGAAAATGATATGGACACAGCGTAATGTCATGTGAAAATGATATGGACACAACATAATGTCATGTGAAAATGATATGACTGAGGAAGAACGATAAATAAACAGATGGAACTAGCTACTGCATACTGTACAGTATATCTTGATGCAAGGCCATTCTGGATGCATACTCTGTAAATTACGCTACACCATTTTACATGCATTTCACTGTCAGAGGATCTTAATAAAGGCATATCATGTTATATAATAGCTATTTATAACTCCACTTTTTTCTTATTTTTTTGTGTAATGTTGCCACTGTGCAAATGTTAAAACTCAATAAAAGTTAACATTTCCAGAAAGAAAGTCTTCAACTTTATTGCAACACTGCAATTTTGATCATCATGTAAACTTGCTGGAATGACCCAAATCTAATTCTGGACAAACTGCCAAATATGAAAACAGTGCCCTCTACGTGTAGATATCAACAATACACATTTCTTGTCAAAATCTTCACCACAAGGGGTCAGAGTTGAGCCACTTCCTTACATGTACTAGGGGTAGGCCATCATCCTATATGTGCTACATCAGATTGCCATTATGGCAGACCAAAAATATTTGAGTCTTAACATATTTCAGTTCACACGGAGTAGCATTTAGACATAGAGGAAATGTGTATGAGTGTTTGTGGGCACTATTCTACAGCCACCGTCAAGATAACAGGGAGCGTGTACCCCAAACGTGATGTTCTGTGTCCATTACAAGACTAGTTGAAAGAATGTGTTAGTTTTAGACAAATATATCTCCTTTGGTAGGAAAACCTAAATCACTTTTGTATGTATCAATTTATTAAAATGGGTAACTTGGACAAAGCTCATATGACTACAGGCAGGGGACTGTCCAATGTTAATATAATATGTGAAACAATAAAAACCTTTATTTGGGTGCTGGGAAAAGGGAGAAGAAAGTGCTTTGACATGAAATCACTTATGAAGAGATTTAGAAAATCTCTGGGAATGTAGCGTTCTTTTAGGCTCCAGAAACAGGTGCTTTACAACCTTACCCCTTCAGGCATTCAGGAAGAACATGCGCGGTGACTCGCGTCAAAGTAGGCGGGTAGAGAGTCACATTCATAATAGCTTCGCTACACAATACCATCTGTTCCTCCATTGACCGTCTACTAGACTTAGAACATTGTGTGGGCTGCATAAATCTGAGCTTTCTCCAGCCTGGTATAAGAAGACGAGCACACCCTTGGTAAATGTTCCCTAGCTCTGCTGTCGCCTGCCTGCAGTCAGTTGTAAGAGGGTCTTCACGGCAGAGAGAGGGGGAATGTAACAGGCACGGCGTATCAGTAGGAAGGCAGGCAAAGAGAGACAGAGAGAGGGTGGCCCTTTAAAACTCACTCCCTTCAAGGTTATCTGGAGACACCTCTGGGACCTCATCCAATCAACAGGAGACTCCTCGGGGACCTCTTCTAACCATCTGGAGACTCCTCAGGGACCTCTTCCAACCATCTGGAGACTCCTCAGGGACCTCTTCCAACCATCTGGAGACTCCTCAGGGACCTCATCCAACCATCTGGAGACTCCTCAGGGACCTCATCCAATCAACAGGAGACTCCTCAGGGACCTCTTCCAACCAACTGTGGAAGCCCATTCCTCAAATGAGGGTGGGGGAGGGGAGTGCACACACACAGACACACAAGGCACTTCTGGGCTGCCTATAGGCTGTAAGCTCTTGGTCATGTTTGGCTCTACTTGCCAACTGGAATCCACTACTGTGTTGATTTGAAATGTTGATGTTGAGGCCCCTACTGTGAGAAACAGTGGAGACACAGAGAAGGTAGTGTAATTCACAGCAGTAAAAAACATATTCATACTTTGAATCTGTTGACTTCGATGGCTCTTTGTAAGACTGTGGGTGGCCGTATCAGAGAGGACTTATATTTGCTGTGGAGATGAACTGCTGCATTCAAGATAGACAAAGATATTAGCAATATGAATTAAACAATTATTATCAGCATCAAATGACAATATTTAAACCATTAACAGATACATAAGGAAGTAGTTAACACTTTACTCTTAGTGGCATTCTTTCTGTCTGAACTTTGCCTCTCTTTGGACTAGGGTATTAGCATTTCCCAGATTCCATGTCAACCATTCTATGTCACAGCTCAGCTAACTCACTAGGCTCTAAATGTTATCCATGGTACACAAAAGGTTTCTAAAGTAACCTATGAAAGGTAGCATAGCATGTGTCCCACCAATGAATGAGAATTCAAATACAACAAACATATAACCTTGTAGATAAGGCCTAGATGTTTCATGCTATCTGATTAAGTTGGTCTGGTTTATCTGCTCCTCCTATCTGCTCCCTCCCATTGATGACTCAATGGGAGGGGTACACTTAGCGCAGAGGCACCTGAACACACCCACACTCCCTTACCTGCTGATAAAGCTGACTGCAACACACCTTGAATTGGGTTCAGCCCAGTTCAACCCCCTCGCTGAGTCACCAGCTGCTGTCAAGGCCTTGGAATCAGAGGCAGAACAAGCTGAGTCTAACTTTTTACATCTAGACTGGAGAGTGGATAAGGGAAGGGCGACTGACACGGCTGCGCCAAAGTCAAACCATAGCGTTTGACCAGCACCTTACCACGTTGACAGGTCACTCTCTGCTAGTGTGAAAGGGAGAATCCCAGTGCTCTTCATGCAGTCAGACTTGTTGGGCCAGGTGCAGGATGGGTATTGGCTATTCCCGTAGAGATAGAGGAATCTAGTGCCCAAAAGCCAGTTTTAGCATGGGAAGGGCCATTGAGGATTTTTACTATTAATTACAAGTAGTCAACTGGGTGGGACTTCCTATCAGTAGCGGTGCGTGGGTCAAATCACTGGGGAAGCCAAGCCCCCCCCCCACACACACCTTTGTTTTATCACAAAAACCTCTGTCCAGTAAAGTCCACAAAGCATATTGCATGTACAGTAACAGACAGTTACATGACCTACAGCATGGTCAAGCAAGTTCATGTTTCCAACATTTTCGGACCACTAAACAACTATTGATTTAGAACCACGGAGAGTTACCACAAGTCGCAAAGAAAACAATAGCTCCACTATTCCAGCACCATTTCAACTTCAACATCATCAAATCTCCTCTGCTTAGTCTAATACAGTGACAACTGAAACATAACAAAAACTATTTAGTCCAATCAATGTAAACTAAATATGATGTGTGTGTGTGTGTGTGTGTGTGTGTGTGTGTGTGTGTGTGTGTGTGTGTGTGTGTGTGTGTGTGTGTGTGTGTGTGTGTGTGTGTGTGTGTGTGTGTGTGTGTGTGTGTGTGTGTGTGTGTGTGTGTGCACATTCATGCAAGTAGAAAAACATGTTGACTCACCCTACTTGTACAGAAACGCCATCATCTTCTCTTTCACGTTCACAAAACAGTCTTTCACTCATACAGCACACGCTATTATTTTTTGTTGTCCAGGGCTAACTGGCTAAAATGCTTGCAAGCCTACCTTCCATTCATGGGAAACGTTAGCTAGTTAACATTAGCCTTCTACGTCTAGCTACATATTGAACTTCCATCCTCTCAGGCCAGGGGCACAACAATGTATGAAAATAATGGTTGGATCTGAATCACCGTTATAATCATCGGCCAGTACAGAGAATTAAGTAAAACCACAAGTTCAAATCTCCATCCATGGATAATTTAGTAAGGGGACAATTTTGGTCAGAGAGGTGGCCAAGAACCCGATGGTCAATCTGACAGAGCTCCAGAGTTCCTCTGTGGAGATGGGAGAACCTTTCAGAAGGACAACCATCTCTGCAGCACTCCACCAATCAGGCATTTATGTTAGAGTGGCCAGACGGAAGCCACTCCTCAGTAAAAGGCACATGACAGCCCGCTTGGAGTTTGCCAAAAGGTACCTAAAGGTCTCTCGGACCATGAGAAACAAGATTCTCTGGTCTGATAAAACCAAGATTGAACTCTTTGGCCTGGATGCCAAGCATCACGTCTGGAGGAAACCTGACACCATTCCTACGGTGAAGCATGGTGGTGGCAGCATCATGCTGTGGGGATGTTTTTCAGAGGCAGGGACTGGGAGACTTGTCAGGTTTGAGGGAAAGATGAACGGAGAAAAGTACAGAGAGATCCTTGATGAAAACCTGCTCCAGAGCGCTCAGGACCTCAAACTGGGGCGAGAGTTTACATTCCAACAGGACAAGGACCCTAAGCACACAGGCAAGACAATGCAGGAGTGGCTTCGGGACAGGTCTCTGAATGTTCTTGAGTGGCCCAGCCAGAGCCCGGACTTGAACCCGATCAAACATCTCTGGAGAGGCCTGAAAATAGCTGTGTGACGCTCCCCATCCAACCTGACAGAGTTTGAAAGGATCTGCAGAGAAGAATGGGAGAAACTCCACAAATACAGGTGTGCCAAGCTTGTAGCGTCATACCCAAGAAGACTCAAGGCTGTAATCGCTGCCAAAGGTGCTTCAACAAAGTACAGAGTAAGGGGTCTGAACACTTATGTAAATGTGATATTTCTTTTTTTTATATACATTTGCAAAAATGTCTAAAAACCTGTTTTTGCTTTGTCATTATGGGGTATTGTGTGTAAATTGATGGAGAAAAATATATATTTCAGAATAAGGCTGTAACGTAATAAAATGTGGAAAAAGTCAAGGGGTCTGAATATTTCCTTCTGCACTGTACATATACATAAAGCAGTACCAGCAAGACTGAGCAAGACCCAGAGATTATGTTCTAAAGAAGCTAGAAAAGACATAGATTTAGTAAAACATAACGTTGTCCTCTCTGATGATGTGTTGAATGCTTCAGTCAGGGCTGCATTCATACACAACTGTAGCAGAGAGAGTGGGCTTCCCCTAGGGGCAGCTCATCTTTTTATAGCCTCCCTCATTGATAAAAAGCCTTTCCAGCTACTGTGCCAGCTTTCTCCTCCCATTATCCATCTTTATCCCTACTAGGTTTCAGGGCAGAAATATACAGGAAGTGGGTGGGGTGGGGTCTCTCTACCCGCATGGACGACCTCATATTTTATAATGAAAGTGGTAGCATAGAGTCTATGTATTCCTACATGTATATGACCCACTTTAGACCACATGTAAGATGATACACTACCTGGGTACTACAAGGATTAGAAAGACACCCACACAGGAAACCTACAAAGAAGTGAAAAGGAAAATACAGGTCACAGAAAGCCATCCTGTACCAAACAACTTGGTGAAAAACAATCTGAGGTGATGTGCTGCTTCATACCAGCACACAAATGAGCTGGTTTGAGATAAAGACAGGATTTGGTTATGTAGCATGAAAGGTTTACCTAATATGTGGGACATAAAGAAAGCAACATTGTTGTGTTACTGTGCATGGGGGTATTTCAATGACCCAATCCTTTCACATTACTTAAGGAGATAAACTACACCGCCTGAAATAAATAGCTATTGGTAGGCTATACACAGTGATGAAAAAAGTACCCAATTGTCATACTTTAGTAAAAGTAAAGACACTGTAATAGAAAATGTCTCCAGTAAAAATGAAAGTCACCCAGTAAAATCCTACTTGAGTAAAAGTCTAAAACTATTTGGTTTTAAATATATTTAAATATCAAAAGTAAATGTAATTGCTCAAATGTACTTAAATATAAAAAGTACAAATTCCTTATATTAAGCAAACCAGAAGGCACGGTTTTCTTGTTTTGTTTAATTTACGGAAAGCCAGGGGCACACTCCAAAGCGCAGATATCATTTACAAACGAATCATGTGTTTAGTGTCTTCCAGATCAGAGGCAGTAGCGATGACCAGGGAATTGGACCATTTTCCTGTCCTGCTAAGCATTCAAACTGTAACGAGTATGATAGGGAGTATGATAGGGAAAATGTATGGAGTAAAAAGTACATTATTTTCTTTGGGAATGTACTGAAGTAAAAGTCAAAGATGGCTATACACTGGAAAACGAGGTGAGGTGAGGCAAGCATTTCTGAGGTTACTTTATGCATTGGAAAATAACAGTAGCCCATTGTACCATCAACAGTAAACAACATAATTGAGAGACTATAAAAAGGGAGTTTTCAAAAAAATATATTGATCAGGTTGGCTGACTGACTCAGCAAAAACATCTGCATATGGTGGGGGGTGGTGTTATGGGAGGGGAATGTTTATTCGTGTTCACAAATAGACCATTCTGAAGCCCTGTGAAAAAAATATGTAACGCAACAAAAATTGCAATGTTCTGCCTACCAGCTGACGAAGGGATACGACAGATAGAAATGTAATAATTGTGTTCATACACAATGCTGTCGCGCAGTTTCACATGGACGCTACATATGTCATATTGTGGGGCATAGTACAAGGTTCACATCGCAGATGATAACGTTTCTGTTTCACAGTGAACACAAACGTTACGCCCTGCTGCTATAAATGTAGCCGCATTTAGACGTCAAGAACAACACAGTCATTTATGACATATTCATCATTCCGCACATCAATTGTACAACCTGCAATAGCGGGTGAATATCGAACGTCCAATCAGCAGCTGAGATACAATGCAGCCTTGATAAAACGGGACACACTCTTTCCACGCCACTTCGATACAAAGTGATTTTCGTGGAAGGTTAGGAGAGCATTTTCGCTAATCCTAACCCTTTCCCAACCTTAACCTCAATCGCCTAACCTTCTACGTTAATTATCCTAACCTGTTGTGTTTTCCTAGCCTGCTACTAAAATGTCACTTCGGTATGGAAGTGGCGTGAAAAGAATGTTAGCCTTGTCAAAAGGTTACATTTTGTCCTAAAGAAATCCCCCTCCCATGTAGAATGCTGAAATCATGTTCTGAAATATGCACTGCAGACACAAATCCTTGGGGATCTGTTCCATATTATGTCTTCACTGTTCATGTATTTGCAGAAGCTGATGATGTGCACGGTGTGGCTAAACAACATTACACAGACAAATAAATGACTAGGATTAGGATAACAACATAGTTATCTTCAATTAAAATGTCTGTGAAATTAGATGTGTGGTGGTGCTGCTACTCAATTTTAATCTGGCAAGAGAGAGCTGAGCAGCAGAGCTTTTAACAATCCTTCAGCCCTTCCCCCACACCACACCAGCAGCCTAGGCTCAGTCTACTGTACAATAGCAACCAGGTCATGTCAATAGGGAATAAGTTGAGCCAAAGGGATAAGTTGAGCCACCCTTGTTTCTAAGAAACCATACACAAAATTAATCAATTGACCAAGGAAAGCTCTAAAAACTGTCAAAGACTCCAGCCACCCAAGTCATAGACTGTTCTCTATGCTACCGCACGCATGCTACCGATGTACCAAGTCTGGAACCAACAGGACCCTGAAAAGCTTCTACCCACAAGCCATAAGCCAGATTTATTCCTTGTGTTATTATTTTTCTATTATTTCTCATTTTTTTCCTCTGCATTGTTGTGAGGGGCCTGTAAGTAAGCATTAACACTCAGCGGTGGCTCATCAGAGGAGGAAGGGGAGGACCATCCTCCTCAGTGAATTTCAAAATATAAAAAATTGTGAAACAGTAAAAAAGTTATAATTTTTAGATAAAACTATTCTAAATATATTCATGTCACCAAATAATTGATTAAAACACTGTTTTGTAATGAAGGTCTACAGTAGCCTCCACGGCACTCTGTAGGGTAGCACCATGGTGTAGCCGGAGGACAGCTAATTTCTGTCCTCCTCTGGGTACATTGACTTCAATACAAAACCTAGGAGGCTAGTGGTTCTCACCCCCTTCCATAGACTTACACAGTAACTATGGCAACTTCCGGAGGACGTCCTACAACCTATCAGAGCTCTTACAGCATGAACTGACATGTTGTCCACCCAATCAAAGGATCAGAGAATGAATCTAGTACTGAAAGTTTAAACTACAGCTAGCTAGCACTGCAGTGCATAAAATGTGGTGAGTAGTTGACTCAAAGAGATAGAAAAACAACAGTTGTACAGTTTTGAACAAATTAATTTATTCAAAAATGAAGGAGAAGTGAGAGAGATAGCAATTTAAAAAAAAAAACACTTTCACTTAGCTGGCGAATGCAGCTAGCTAGTTTAGCCTATTCAAACACCCAGCTCAAATAGATAGATGCTATGTTACCTAGCTGTCTATGGCTATCCAACACTGGAACTCTTCCAAGTCAAGGTAAGCTTTTGGTTTTATTAATTTATTTATTATACCTGCCGGTATCACTGCTAAACTGCTTGCTAATTGTACTGCATGATTGTAGCGGGTTTACTAATGTGTTAGTTCTAGTAGATGTTGTTGACTTGGCATTAGCTAATATGCTGACAATGACGTAGGCTGTATGTAGCAGTTATGATATGAAGGTTTGGCTTGGAAAGTTTTTTTCGCCTGGTCACTGACAGCTGATTTGCACTGAAGTCCACAAGCGAAGGGAAGAGGTGAGAGGAGGAGAAAGCATAGATGCGAGAAGGAATTATGCAACGATCTGGTTGCTATGAAGTGAACTGTGTGTGCGTGTGATCACGGGTGTATTCATTCCGTCAATTCTGTTGAAAAATGTTTCTTTAACGGAACGAAACTGGGATAAACATACCTGAATTTGTCCCATAGAAACTATCGTTTGGACTAACTGTTGGACTAATGATTACACCCTAGATCAGCTGGATGCAGGCAATATTGTGCAAGGCGGTATTGAATGTGTCAATGTCTGTCACCTTGATTATTAAACATTTTCTCGACCTGTGCACCTACGTTGTAAACTTTCATTCATAGGTTAGGTTGTAGCAACCTCATGATGGGTATAGTAACATTTGAGTACCTATCGATGTTACATTGAGCTGGGTGAACGGAATATTGAATGACAGTCATCCAATATGCTGTAATAGAAATAAGGCCATGCTCATAAAAAAAATGTGCGTCCTCCCTCATCATTAACACCATTATGATTATTTCCAGGGATACACATCATCCTGAAATATGTGTAGATACAGTTGAAGTCGGAAGTTTACATACACTTAGATTGGAGTCATTAAAACTCATTTTTCAACCACTCCACAAATTTCTTGTTAACAAACTATAGTTTTGGCAAGTCGGTTAGGACATCTACTTTGTGGATGACACAAGTAATTTTTCCAACAATTGTTTACAGACAGATTATTTCACTTATAATTCACTGTATCACAATTCCAGTGGGTCAGAAGTTTACATACGCTAAGTTGACTGTGCCTTTAAACAGCTTGGAAAATTCCAGAAAATGATGTCATGGCTTTAGAAGCTTCTGATAGGCTAATTGACATCATTTGAGAGTCAATTGAAGGTGTACCTGTGGATGTATTTCAAGGCCTACCTTCAAACTTTGCTTGACATCATGGGAAAATCGAAAGAAATCAGCCAAGACCTCAGAAAAAAAATTGTAGACCTCCACAAGTCTGGTTCATCCTTGGTAGCAATTTCCAAACACCTGAAGGTACCACATTCATCTGTACAAACAATAGTATGCAAGTATAAACACCATGGGACCACGCAGCCGTCATACCGCTCAGGAAGGAGATGCGTTCTGTCTCCTAGAGATGAACGTACTTTGGTGTGAAAAGTGCAAATCAATCCCAGAACAATAGCAAAGGACCTTGTGAAGATGCTGGAGGAAACAGGTACAAAAGTATCTATATCCACAGTAAAACGAGTCCTATATCGACATAACCTGAAAGGCTGCTCAGCAAGGAAGAAGCCACTGCTCCAAAACCGCCATAAAAAAGCCAGACTATGGTTTGCAACTGCACATGGGGACAAAGATCATACTTTTTGGAGAAAAGTCTTCTGGTCTGATGAAACAAAAATAGAACTGTTTGGCCATAATGACCATCATTATGTTTGGAGGAAAAAGGGGCAGGCTTGCAATCCGAAGAACACCATCCCAACCGTGAAGCACGGGGGTGGCAGCATCATGTTGTGGGGGTGCTTTGCTGCAGGAGGGACTGGTGCACTTCACAAAATAGATGGCATCATGAGTATGGAAAATGATGTGGATATATTGAAGAAACATCTCAAGACATCAGTCAGGAAGTTAAAGCTTGGTTGCAAATGGGTCTTCCAAATGGATAATGACCCCAAGCATACTTCAAAAGTTGTGACAAAATGGCTTAAGGACAACAAAGTCAAGGTATTGGAATTGCCATCACAAAGCCCTGACCTCAATTCTACAGAAAATTTGTGTGCGGAACTGAAAAAGCGTGTGCGAACAAGGAGGCCTACAAACCTGACTCAGTTACACCAGCTCTGTCAGGAGGAATGGGCCAAAATTCACCTAACTTATTGTGGGAAGCTTGTGGAAGGCTATCTGAAATGTTTGACCCAATGCTACCAAATACTAATTGAGTGTATGTAAACTTCTGACCGACTGGGAATGTGATGAAAGAAATTAAAGCTGAAATAAATCACTCTCTACTATCATTCTGACATTTCACTTTCTTAAAATAAAGTGGTGATCTTAACTGACCTAAGACAGGGAAGTTTTACTAGGATTAAATGTCAGGAATTGTGAAAACTGAGTTTAAATGTAGTTGGCTAAGGTGTATGTAAACTTACGACTTCAACTGTTTTGTTAGAAATAATATTATATTTCACTTGACGGAGTGATCTGAATGTAAAAAAGGACTCAACTTATCCCACTCTTCCGTCAAATTGATTTCAACAGTAGTTTTTTGCATTTTAGCTAACCGTAACTCTTTTCCTAACCTTAACCTAATTCTTCTAACCTAACCTGTTCTTAAAAGCTGTATCCCTTCTATCTGCCCACATGCAGCTGAAATCCTTTGTTTTGTGGGTAGTGCTTGCCTGGTTTTTAGAGGGAGCAAAGGTATAATGGAGGACAATGCCAGAGAGAGAGAGTTTGAGTTTAGTTAGTATGGTATAGGTATTACATTACACCGCAGTAGCAGCTCTAGCAGGCAGTCATGTCTAGAAGGGATACAGATTTTATTTTAGAGAACCTTAACCCAATTCTCCTAGTCTGCTACAAAAATACAATTTTAACATACACTGTATCCCATCTAGACAAAACCCTATCAGGGAGAGGGAAAGGGGGGAGCCAGATCAGCATGTGATACCTCCCAACCACTCGATCTGCCTATATCACGTCGAGGCCATTCCTCTGCTTTGGAGCCTTTTATGAAGAGGCGGCACTGGGGTAGTTATATAAATCCTCTATTACTGAGATGGTGAATTAATCTTGATCCTGAATGGGATTGGTTAATTAGCAACAAAAAACAGATTTCTTATGAATACTCCCCGTTTTTCAAAATACTATCCTTTCCAAGACACTGGGGTGCTGCTGTGGGTCAATAATGGTTGAATTGAACAGTTTGAAATGGCGGATGATATCTTACCTTTAAAACGTCAACGATGACAAATTGTGAGATTCAAGTTTGACCTACTCTTTTAATTTACCTAGCTCACATACTAGCCTTATTTTTGTACTCTCTCCAGACAGGGTCATCCCTTTAGCCTCTTTTGTCAGGCTGTCTGGGGCCTCTCTCTCTGCAAACAGCTGCTTTCCGCATGTGTTGACCTCACAATGAATAAAATGACAAACAGGCCTCATTCACCCTGCCGCAACCCTTGTGCTGTTTGTCTTCCTAGCCTGGAGAATGACGTCTCACAGACCTCTTTCTCTCTTGGTTTAAAAACCCTCCCATCCCCCACTCCATCCAGGCCTAGCAGCATTTCTCTAAGCAGTCTGGTGTCGAGTGTGTCATGGTTGACAAACCCCTGGCCACACAAGGCCCTTTCTGGGACTCTCAGACTTGCCAAAGGCAGTTAGGTATTTACACAAAACCATTTACACAAAATCAGAAAACACACTGGGGGAGATATTGCCAGTGTGCTATTGAGGGATACAGCATCTTAGAGCATTTCACTTTTGCTACATATCCTACCAGCTTTGGAAGTGGCAATGCACTATGACTACACTGACAGATTCTACAGAACAATGCAAACACCCCAACAATGTTGTTAGGGGGAGGTTTAGTCTTTCACAGATGTCCATTTTTACTTGAAATACTCCCATTTCCATGCTGTGAGGGGGAGGGAAATACCTTCTGATGCATTGCACTTTGCTCCTAAACCTATTGTGTAGTTCTCACATTCCTTCTCAGTTGTCCCACCAACCCTTGACACTTACTGCCATTGTTCAACAAGTGTATAATGAGGCATGAGTCTCATACAGAAGACTTACTGCTAGGCCAGATTCTTCTTTACTTTGGCCAGTTTTAGAATTGATGAGGTGTAGATAATTAAACGATTTTCCACGACAGCCATTTGAAGCCATTTTAATATTTACAGATATAAATCCTGGAAGATTTTTTTTTCAAAACACCACCACAAGCACCTACAACTACCCACCAACCCAACATCATTTACCAGGAACTGCTTTTTCTAGATTACAGCAATACCTTTTTAGACCATTTCCACAAATGTGTCCCTTTGTCTAGAGCAATCTGAGTCTGATATCTTTGAACAAAAGTCTTTCCTTATCTATCCCCAATCCTGCCGATGTCTCCAGTTTCCCAATGCTTACAATACTAAGGTTGTGTGGTACTCAACAGGTAACTGTGTAAAGACAAGCAAATGGAAAGCAAAAAATGCTTCTTTTTTTTTTTCTTCTTCAACAGCCATCATCATCCAGGCATAAGGCAGAAGTCCGTGTGTTCTTCAAATTACAGACTGGGACAGTGGTGCTGACAAGTCATTGGAATTTATTCTGACATGCTAAAAGGGAATAAATTACACTTTTATAGAACATCCAGCTGTAAAATAGCTAATGCTGGGCCAGGGGGAATAATGTGGGGGGGGGGGGGGGGGGGGGGGACAAACAGCCCCTGGTGTGCATCTGTTGTGACTACAGGCTGACTGAAATCCAAATGGTTCTTGCCTTACAAGACTCAAAGTATATAAAAAAGTAACCCACCAACACTTTCTTCGCAATAAAAAAAAATGAAAATGAGAAAACGGTTGCTACTCTAAGCAGCAGCAATATGTAGTTGCAGAGAGAAAGTCCCAGAGTATTTTACAACAGGATCTGCTTCCCCTTAGAAAGAAGTAACAAAAACACCCTTTCCCCAAAATGATCAATTCAATACAGGGAAAGACAACTCTATAAAACTGGAAAAAAAAGTAAGTTCTGATATATATAAAATATATATAAATTATAACAGGAAGGGCGGGTGGAGTGAGCACGTTTGTCTGTCTCAAAAATGGAACATTGAGGCCATCCATAATAGCAATTACATGAAACAAACACATTTTCAAAAGAAATTCATTGATGCATCATTTTTTCTAAGCAATTTACAAACAGCTTTAGTCAAGTGGTGCCTAATTTATAATGAATATACTTTTGTGGAGTTCATATTTTTTATTCGTTGTTTGAGACTTCAGAAGTACAATATTAATGCAGCGTTCTAAAGAGAAACCTAGTGTTTTCATCTTCACATTAGAAGCTCTTCTAGCACATATCTGCAGGCAGAATCTTAATTACCTTTTTGATGAAAACAAATTAAATCCAATGTTTGCTTAGTAAATACCCAGGATTCATTCATAACAAAGGAAACAGTTTCAGATTACATCTTTCATTTTGCTTGAGAATGAGGGAAAAAAAGTTGAATAAGGAAGAGAAAATGGTTGTTTCAAATGTTCAATCTGACTGACGCGTGTCTGGGTCATCATGCCACGCTCGGTGACAGAGGGAATGGGGGCAAAGCTGCTCTGACAGGCAGCCATGAGGTGAGGGAGGCACCCAAACAGCAGCTCTCAGAGGGAGAAAGTATCAAGGGGAAAGTATTGGCAGGTGCACAAACATCCGCAGTGAGCCAACCATTTCTTAGTTTTCCGTTTTGAAGAAACACAAAAAATCTTCAGGGACAGGACAATAGAGAAGGCTACAGCTTCGGAAAATTCCATACCAAGCCTGCTTTCTGTGTGGATATAGTATATACATACCAATATATAGATATATGCAGAGCATGTTATCTATATAGAGTGATTACATATATAGTATATGGAAGGAAAGTTCTTTAACAGGAAAAAAGGGTTGCCCACAATGCCTGGCAGGTTCTGGTGAATTTGATCCTGGATGCCGGGGTGTGATTGGAAGGCAAATCCTGCTACGGCCACTCTGCTCTGCTTCCTTTCATTGTCTTACTGCTCAGAAACCTGCAAGACAAACGAAGAGACAGAGAGAGGCCATAGGTCACACATCAAGTAGAACAGGTTATCAAACAGGGTTGAGCGACTGCTATAAACAAGGCCAAGTAAGTCACTGCAGTTTTCCATCCCTGTAACATAAAAAGTGCCCAGTCACCAGTCCCGCTCTGCAGCAAAGCTGGGACCGGCTGCTGCAGAGTGCCTGAGATGGGGGAATCAAACATTTATGGAGCCTTTACTCTGAGCCTCCTGTAATGAAAACATGAACCACCATTTCAGCTTAAGAGGTTCACAACTAGCACAGGAGACAACAGCAGCTGTGTAGTGTACCGGGGAGTGGGTATAGATGTTCATAACTAGCACAGGAGACAACAGCAGCTGTGTAGTGTACCGGGGAGTGGGTATAGATGTTCATAACTAGCACAGGAGACAACAGCAGCTGTGTAGTGTACCGGGGAGTGGGTATAGATGTTCATAACTAGCACAGGAGACAACAGCAGCTGTGTAGTGTACCGGGGAGTGGGTATAGATGTTCATAACTAGCACAGGAGACAACAGCAGCTGTGTAGTGTACCGGGGAGTGGGTATAGATGTTCATAACTAGCACAGGAGACAACAGCAGCTGTGTAGTGTACCGGGGAGTGGGTATAGATGTTCATAACTAGCACAGGAGACAACAGCAGCTGTGTAGTGTACCGGGGAGTGGGTATAGATGTTCATAACTAGCACAGGAGACAACAGCAGCTGTGTAGTGTACCGGGGAGTGGGTATAGATGTTCATAACTAGCACAGGAGACAACAGCAGCTGTGTAGTGTACCGGGGAGTGGGTATAGATGTTCATAACTAGCACAGGAGACAACAGCAGCTGTGTAGTGTACCGGGGAGTGGGTATAGATGTTCATAACTAGCACAGGAGACAACAGCAGCTGTGTAGTGTACCGGGGAGTGGGTATAGATGTTCATAACTAGCACAGGAGACAACAGCAGCTGTGTAGTGTACCGGGGAGTGGGTATAGATGTTCATAACTAGCACAGGAGACAACAGCAGCTGTGTAGTGTACCGGGGAGTGGGTATAGACAGAAAGACACTAGTGGAACGGTCATGAAGGAAACAATGCTGCTTATCAATAAACCTATTTGAAAGGGCAACGTTACACAGAGATCAAACAAAAACAACTTTGAAAGACAAATAGGGATGTGGCCTGCTTATGTGATCCACACTTCATACTTGTCTGCAGTGGAAGGTAACCTTTACAGACAGCCATTAACCAATGACATGCAGCACATGCAGCAGTTGGCCTTTAGAGAGGCGCCAATCCACAGGACAGAAACATGGGCACAACAATCCTAAAAAGATGTGAGGATTCCTTCATCTTTCTTATGGGATCCTACAATCTTGTCTTCCTCAAGCAAGCCTTCACCCATTGATGACGCTTGCCAAGCCTCATCCAGTGGGTTTAAATGAGTGCAGCGCAAGTCGGGACATGATCTCATCAGATCGGAGTGATTTGAGAAGCATTTTTGACACAAGCTCTCACGAGTCACCTTCCGCTACAGCTGTACCCTCCAATGTGGTTTGACTCAAAGGAAAGGTAGTTTTGCTGCAGGGATGACATGGGAGGGTTTCTACAGAGAGTCAGAGGATTAATCCACCACGCAAAAGTAATGGGTCTTAATTACACATGAAATGGTCTGCAGCTTTCGATCAATGTGAATCGTTGGTTCAATTCATAACCTAACACGGATGTGATGGATGTTCCTGACGTTTTAAGTGTCTGGAGAGGCCAGCTGATGCAACAGACAAGTCTCACTCACAGGGGTGAAAGGGCAGCTCAATTCTCCATATGCAAACCATTAACAGATCAGGCCTCTTCTAATATAGCAAATAGCCTTTAGGAGACCTCACAGCAACATGACAATGATATTTAGGCCTTAGACACTAAAGACCAAGCAATCATCAAAATGTTTTGAGAGTATGGCTAGGTTAACGGAGTTTGCTTTGAGCGTTGGCTACTTATGTTTGCCTGATTATGTCAACGTGGCTTGCTCTAAACAAATATCATATAATACAAGGCCATTCGGCAAAACAGGAGGGCTGAAATGCAAACTCACATTAACAACGTTTCCATTGTTACAAGGCTAAGTGTAGCCAAGTCAAACTGGTATCCAAGAAACCAGCAAGTTCTTTCAAGCTTCAATAAGCCAGAGCACGGCTATTTAAATTTCTGGCTGTGGGTACTCAGCACCTTCACTGGCAGTGTTATCTTAAATGGACAGCTAGCAGGAGAGAACACTAACCACCAGACCAGGAAATAACATGTCCTTTTCTATACATCTTCAAAAACAAAAACATGAGGGGGAAAAAAAAGCTGGGGGTCCATTTACAAAGGTCATTTTTTGATCAGTTCCAGAGGAAAAACATGAATCTCTCCACCCCTGAATGAAAAGCACATAAGCAGAGCCCAACTGTGCTGCAGGCTACTGTGTGCATGGAGTCCACATACTAAAACAGACACCGTGTACACAATGGATTAGACCAATACCACGTCATCAGCAAAATCATATTTATAACTAGCCCCTCACAGCACTTGTTCAGTACCATCATGTGGGATGTGCCTTGAAAGAGAGGGGGAGAGGGGCATAGAGTCCTCGTGCTTTGATTTCCTATTCATATTTAATGGATTTCAAAGCTCTTCTCGGCAGTGAAGACACAGCACTGTCATAAGTCGGGCCAACAGAGGGGCCAAAAATGATTTGCCTGACGTCATCAAGAGAAAACATCTAATGCAACAAAAAACTCTAACCCGCAGTAAATATAAGCCACAGGAAGCCCTGTTCGAAACACGGTTTAACCAACAATACGTCACACAAACAAAATGGTAGAGCAGAAAATGTAATGTGCTAAGTCAGAGAGGCTGGCGTGCTGGGGAAGAGCAGGACCGATACGGCCCTCTCAGGGGTGCCATCCAGGTCACGTCACCCATTTACATGGGCATTCTTTCTCCCCAATCAACCTGCATTCAAACCCAAAACATTTTGGTCTAATAAATACTTAATACGATTGAGTATTGAGAATTTAATTCAGCCCTGCCTAAGATGTTGGAACCAGGCACATATGGACTAATACACATGGGAGGGAGGGCTTCATTTGAGTCCTCCATGCACTGTGTGAACAAACATATGATGTGTGTGGAGCAGTGAGTTCTGGGCCAATGTGACAGCCATGGTTTAAATGGCAACTGCACTTCCTGATTTGGCCTCATTTTAGATTTGGTTCATTAAGAAATGCTAGCCGCCATAACTGAATTCAACCTTGAGTTGGTTTCATGTGGGTGTTCGCAGGTGGGAAGAGTTAGACAATTTATTTAGCCAATTAGATTCAGCCTGTTGGTGTGCGACCATGGCAAATTTGGTTAAACTTTGGATAACCCATCTCTGGGGATAGTTATGGACAGTCAAATTACACAATGCAAAATGGGACAATATTTTTATGTTGCACATCTTTTAGTTCTCATTAAATGCGTTCAATAATTGTATACGAATTTCTGCAATTTAGTTGGTTTAAGGTTTTTAAGTCATTGAAATTTGGAGCTATCAACTTTTAAAAATATTATCCCATTAACATTGTGTAATTTACTGATGGTCCTTAACTAACCCCATCAGGATATCGAATGTCATTAAATTAACCATGTGCATTATGATCGGGTTGTGTGCAGCTGCGCTCTGAATTGATGATTACTTGGGTGCTGGCAGCTGTGGGTAGGATTAAAATAAACCCAACACACGGAAAATGTTAAGGTACCCTTCATTATGTAACATACAATTCTTTCCTATCATCTCTCAAATTTAAATTTTGAACAAGACTAAGACCAAAATTATCCTATTTACACTTTGTAGTGAATTTTCACACTATAATCAATGTTTGACTCATATCGATGCCACATACGCCATTTTGAAAACGATAAGTTGCATGTTAGGCGCAGTCACTGTTTAATTTGGGACGGGGGACAAATAAAACACCACTATGGTGGTTTTAAGTAAAAGGGGGTGGGGCATCGACTTGGTGTAAGCGTTCCTTTTACTACCAATACAGGTCAAGTGGAAGGCTGCTCTGCAATTTCATGCCAGAAATTACACACCTAAATGGGCTTTTGCCTAATCCCTGTGGAAATCCTAGTCATCACCTGATGAAAACTGCTTCAGGTTTTTTGAAAAATTGGGTTGACTCCTCTGCCATCAACCCTGGGCACCCGGGATACCCTCTACGAGAGGGAGGGGAGAGACTGGAATTAAAAGAGGTCATTCAAGAGTCACATCACATGAGCACTAAAATTCACATGAACAGGCAGCCATTTATTACCATGAACAATGGTATCATACATGTGTGTGCAGTGTGTGGTTAGAATCTCACTCCCACTGTATCTGAGAGCATTACAATAAAGATTAACAAGTGTTAGATCCAGGAACAATGATTGCGAGAAATCAAGAGTCAATCGTACATCATTTAGAGAAGTGGTTAATTCAAGAGGGAAATCAATTTTAGCATCCACAGAAGATAATAAAGCCACAACCCTTTGTCCCAGAGAAGAATAAAAGACATTGGGGTACAAAGTTAGTAGTCAAATTTCCCAAGGACGTCTTTGCATCTGCAAGACAGACCAATTGAATTTCTCTTTATCTTTCAGGGGCCTCCTCGAACTAACACGGTTGTGTTGTTTGTGGTCTCATTAATCCGCTGGGAGAGAATGTTCCAAATCCACTTTATTTATTTTTTTCAAGCACTTTGAAGGGGGAACGAAAATGAAAGCAATTGGCGTCTCCATTTTTGCACTTGAAACGTCGCTTGGCTTTTTGCTACTAACCTTTCATGTTACTCTTGGGTTTGTCAGTTTGCTTGCCTGAGGGAGTTTGTGCCGGTTGCCCCTGTCCCCCTGAGGACGCAGCCTGCTGGGCTGCTTTCTGCTTCAGCATCGTCCAGTCAAACGTGTAGTCGTACTGGTGGTTCAAAGTCCTGGACAAACAGACACTTTCAGACATGCAGTCACACTGAGCTCACCTATATTCATCAACTCTTTACTGCTGCCAAAAAGACAACTTGTTTTTAGACTAAACATAAATAAAAGCAGAAAGAGACTACATGAAAAACACAGGCCTATAGAGGTTGCTCTTTTCACTGTTGTTTCATAAAGAACACTTCATTATTAACGTCTAGTACACCTTAAGGACTCCATACGCTTTACATGCAATGCACCCAATTCATTTTTTCTGCCTCGTGGGTCTTGACAGTGAGAGAAACATGTGATTTGGTGCATGCACGTTTCAGCTCCCTTGGGGACAAAGAAGTTCATGTTAGAGGTTGAGAAATGACAAGCACCTGAAGAGAATGCGGAACAGCTGACGCAGGTACATGTAGTCAGGCGCCTCCTCGAATCGCAGCCCACGACAGTAGTTCAGGTACATGGCGAACTCTGCTGGGAAACCCTGGAAACAACCGCAGGAAAGTTGGAAGGTTATCTACCGATCCATGCCCAACTGTCTGGCTTACGGTCATGTATACATTATTTACCATGACAGTCAGTGCCTAATAAACTACTCCGAGATGTGTTCTGGTAAGGCAAGTTACCGAAAGAAAAGAGCGAGCGTGTCGCACAAGTTAGTCCACAGCCTAATGCAAGGCGTCAGGTTTAGCAGCACACTCTCTCAGCTACTTAAGTCTTTTAATGAGCAATGGCCATCATGCTTTCAGGCCCAAGGTGATGGATGCATAACAGCCACTATTTAAAGACTGGATTAGATTAGCGACACCAGCCAACATCTCTACTCTCGTACGCTACGAGACAGCCTTTAGAACTGCTTCAAACAGACTCGTACTTCACTGGCTGATGTGGCTACTCAAGGACTTCCATAGTAAGCATCTACCTTTCTGACCAGGAGACCCCAAATAAAAATAGGACCAACTCAGTCCTATTTGGGCGTGCCAGGTTGATTCTTCTATGGTTTCACTCACCTTACACAACACCTCGACTGGAGTGGACATCTTCTTCTCGCTAATCTTCTCGTACTTCTGTTTCTTTGTGGCAGCCTGTGGAACATGTGGGCGAGAAATGAAAATGTTGTGCACCACAGTTTAACACTACCCTTTGCAATTTCTCATCACACACAGTTTGTCACTGCCGGTGAGGTCAGTGGTCCAACAGAATGTAATGTATTAGTTTGGCCTGATGTGACTTATAGCACTGTGAAAGAGCCACCTAAGGGAAATATTCAGGAAAATATTGGGACATTTGAGGAAGTTTCGTATTTTTCTCAGTAATACAAATATGTGTACATAAATAGTGTTTTGTGGCCTAGTCCATCTTGATAGGCCGGGCAACTGGGGCTGTATGTACATGAAGAATGGCTTGGTTCTGTAGGTATGTACCTAACACCTTGCTGAGGACTTGAGTATCTATCACTGTGGGCTGCTGTTCCATGTAATTACATTAACACAGCACAGATCTCTCGTGTTCCCTATTTAACCCTTGTAGCTTCAGAAAAGGGAAAGGCGCATTATGCTGCATATGCAAGTCTTGGTGACTTTACAAAAGCATAAAACTGAGTACACTCAAGGCACCCAACATCTCTGCAGGATTAATTAATTTTAAAAAAGGTATCTAGCTAAACCTTTGGGAAGTAGCTGACCTCAACACTACAACTTCAATGGAATGTTAGGGGTTATCTACTAGACTAGCTAACATCCTGCATTGTACAAGGAATATTATGTCATGTTAAACAATAAAATTCCTGAAGTTGTCAGAGAATACAACTATAAAATAAAACATTCAAATGTGAATAAGTCATACATTTTAAATAATCTGAAATCAAGTTATGGAGACAGCTGACAATCAGTTTATTTTATTGGGGGGAAAAGTCTAGTAGCAGAATCATGGAGGAAAAGCTGTGGCGACGCGAGCAAGCAAGTTGGTTTCAATGTTGGTGAAATATGAACCACTTATATAGTGGACTGGGAGCCCTAGAGTACCTGCCTGGCCTACCTTTAGACCCTGCCAGGGCAGGCTGGTTCTGTTGAAGTACATCAGGACGTAGCCTAGCGACTCCATGTCATCTCTGCGACTGGAAACAAACAAGCAGAGACATTTGGCATTCAGCACGTAAAAAGGTAACATCACGGTTGGTTCAAGAGCAACACATTTTACATTAATCTCAAGGCCATTTGTAATTGTAATGGCTAAGCTGTACACTAACTTTCAGACCAGTGACATAGCATTTAACTGGTAAAGTGCAAGTAGGCACTGTCGTTGAATAATTCACTTGAATTAGAGGGTGGGATGTCTATCCTGTTACGGTGTTTCAACAGAAGGCAATCCTTTTCCACTACTTCACATTTTGTTTTTGGAGCACGGCTCAGTAGAGAAGCCACAGTGTTTTTTTATATCCCAACTGAATGCTTCAAATGACATGAAAACCAGCATTCATAAAAAAGCCTGTTTAGACGGGAACGAAAGCATTTCTAGCAATGTTGAATTCTATCTTATTACGAAAGTCAATGCTCACAACGTATCAAAGGTTTTAAGAAAATTACTGCACGCTTACGTTGCTGTAATATGCAATACAAATAAAATAAAAACATCTCGTCTTGGACTTCCATGCCTACTGTACAGCTCAATGCAGAGTTTTGGTATATAAGGGAAGCATGACTGGCTAAATCACACAGCCCTGTTTGTCAAAACTAGGATTCTGGGTCAGCCAAGCTGTTGGTGGAGGCTAGATTCTAGCACGGCCAATGAGTACAGCTTGGTCATCATGAGGGCAAGTCCTTAGAGAGCCAGCTTGCAGCCCCAGCAGGAACACAGTCTGAACATCAAAAGCTCCTTCATGCCACTCAAATTATCCCAATAAAGTGCTGAAAATACAAATTAACCTCTATATTAAGCCCTAGGAATCCTATCACTCCGGCTGAAAGCGTGCAAATGATAAGGAGTGAGAAGAGAATATCCAGTGAAGGCTGAAATAGATTCCAGATGACTGTAGTTACTGGGTGGTGATCTCTTACCTCTGCTCGATGCCCAGGTGCGCGTTGATGCTGGCATAGCGTGCTGTGCCGGTGAGATTCTTGTCTTCTCGGTAGGGTATGTGCTGTCGTGTCCTGTTGTCCCGGTATTTTTTGGCCAGACCAAAGTCGATGAGGAACAACTGAAAGGATGGGGGAAAAGAAAAAATAAATTTTAGAAATATCCTGATTCACAGGGAACGATTGACAAAATGGAGGCTGCCACTGTGCGAGATCATGGGTCTATTCTTCCAATTTCCTGCTCTGCTCCGTGTACCATTTTACTAGAGGCAGCCATCCTCAAGGCCCCTGCTTATTATCTATGAAAACTGTGCTGGCAGGATCAGGGAACACCCAGGGGTCAGAGTCAGATGGAATCTCTGCAGCAAACTCACGAAGGTTTTCATTCACTAATAGCTCCCTGCCTGCTAACAGCTCTCTATGGTTGTTGAAAGCCCCGGCCATCACAGTCGTCTCAGATCGGAATGATCTCATTTGTTGACTGCCTGCCATACTTCTCCACTCTACTGCCCACACACAACTGCAGGTTGCAGTCCCTGAGAGAGTGCCTCACCCAACAGAAGTTTTTCACTGAGGCAGCAGTGACCGACTGGCGGATCTGCTCAGCCGTGCCTATTCTTGCTTGCTTGGCTCAGCTGGGTATTCAAACCTTATTTCCTCCCGTCTACGCCTATCGGAACATTCTATTGTGACGCTTCGATCTGAAAAGTCAGGTCGGGAGGAAAGGCAGTTTCACACACAACCGTCCAATTGCCATAAACTAAGTAACACTCCCTTTTCCGCAGTATTCATTAACTTGCACCTTTGTCCTCTACCTTGATATACCTTCAGCTGGTGTTCAATAGCAACAACATTGCAGCCAGAATGAAACACTTCAGAGTCTATAAATACACAAAGTAGCAAGGCCAGTGGCCAGCCTAAATAGCATTTTCCAGCGTTCACAGAACAAAAGCTGGGGCTGGAGGAGCTTCCATTAAACCTGCAGAGCTGAAATAGAAAATCAAGGAAAAGTTGAAGTAAGCTGCTATCTGGTAAGACATTTGAACGTTCACCGACTTCACCTAGGTCTAGATCCTTAGGAACTACATAAATGGTAAGTATGAGTTGTTTAAAATGTGAAAATAAGTCAACCATTACATTACAGCACTTGCATGAGCAACGCGTACAGTCGAAGGATTGTTGAAACTTAGTTCCATCATTTGAACCATCAGTAGAAATGTAACCTATTTGAGAATGTGGTCCAAATACAATCAATCCAATGTGTGGAGGACAATTTCACAAAAAAATACTTGTTCTGATGAAAGGCATCCCATTTTCTTCTCCATCTGCTAATATTCGAGGTCATTGTGAATCGGGGGTCAGTTACCTTGTAAAAGATACTTCAACATCAGAACTGTATCTGACAAGCCAATGACTTTCAAAATAGGCTACATGTTGGTTTCAACTCTAACATGCCGAGTCACTCCATTTCTTAGAATTTTGGTTCTTAGTTCAATCTTCAACAACATACCATTACCTGAACATTCACAACCGTCTCAAAAGCAACCAGACCGACTTCACAGGCCCACCCTAACCAACCAAACTGTGAAAAAGCAGCACAAACCTAGATACTTTTAAAAGTCAAAGTATGTTCCATCAGAAGATTTTCAGACTGAGGGTTCTGGTTGCAAAGCCATACTAGTAATTAACCTTCAAGGAGTCTAGTTCTCTTCCCCTTTGAAAAACAGGAACTGAAAAATGTTGAACTCTAGGTCTGCTAATCTGCGAGCAAGCATAAGCTAACCACACCCGTCTTCCTTGCTGGTCCCCAATCTGGCTTTTCAGGTCCTACATTTTCCAAACGTGACTTTTTTTCCCGGCTCATCATGGGTCAGCAGGTAGCCTAGTGGTTTGTGCGTTGGGCCAGTAACCGAAAGGTTGCTGGATCAAATCTCAAAGCTGACAAGGTAAAAATCTGTCGTGCTGCCCCTGAACAAGGCAGAACACCCACTGTAATGCTAATGCAGGTCATGTAAACCAAGTAGCTACAGTACTGCTGAGCCGACAAAAAATCTGTTGGAATTTAAGAAAATTACCCTCAACTCAATGTTGGCTCATTTTGGCCAACACGGTCACTTGAATTATACACACACTACTCAAAAGGGTTAGTGACTTACATTTTCCTGTGTTGACATATCCTGAGACCCCAAAAGAGAATAATTTGTGAAACCAAGAGAAATGTAAATCTCAATCAAAGAAACAGCGCCAAGGAAATGGAAAAGAAACCAAAATGTAAAATTAGCCTAGAGGGCGCCGGGTGCCGTGACGACTTCAAATGAGGAGCATGTCCTCCTCAAAAAAAATCAAAAAGCATCTTCCACTACTAGTCACCATACGTCCTTCATCCACCTAAACACAGATCCCTGCAATCTGGAGTAGGTGTTCATCTCTAGATCTGTTTAGCATGTGTGTCTGGTTTAATGCCAATATGGTGTTCACCAAATTAATGAAATAAAAAAGTACTACTCCTAAATGGGTAAAATTAACTCCAAAAGAAAAAAGCAAACAGAATTTGGGGGAGTATTAAGAGGCGGTTGTAGTTTCAGACCTGGTTTAATCCTGAGAAAGATGGGTCCTGAGAAGAACTAACAGCCAAGCTTCTTTTCCTCTTCCCCACTGGAGATTCCAAACACTGAACAAACAATAGAGGGTGCAGTGCATCAAACAGGATTGCTGACAATCCCACAAGGCCAACGCAGACAGGCAACACCAAGGCTCAGAAAAAGAACGGGAGGCGAGGGAGGAGAAGGAGAAGAGAAAGCCCAAGGCCATCCTTCATCCACCAGCAAAGCATGAGCTAAAATCAGAGGAGTCTGACAGTGGTAGGACTTCCTAGGAGTTAGCCTGGGCTTAGATGCAAGCCAGTATTTAGGCTAGGCAGATGGGGGCGGGAGGGAGATGTCCTGCAGGATATGCAGTCCACACTGCAATACCAATTTCAGTCATAGAGGCAGAATCGAAGACAATATAACAGCCCAATTCCGATGTTATTCTTTCATGTAAAAAAACCTAGTATTTCCAAGCCTGTTTTGTGTTTTTTGACTTTGCAGTGGCATTTTGATATTGCAGCATTTAACGCTAGCAGTGGCCACAGTATAATTGCTTTGTACCATAATCATCCTACAAATTTGGACCAACAGTCTGCCTGAGTGCAGAACACAATATGCAGTTGACTGACTGGCACAACTACAGTTAAAAGAGAATTCAAATAATCAAGGCCATTCCCTAACATGGGTACTCATTTAGCAATAAGGCGTGAAAAAGCTTTGAAAAATGCAGCCACCCAACCCACCAGCTCCTTGAGATCTCACAGGAAGCAATGGGTCCCCCAATTTTTTATTGTATTATCCTGAAACGGCTTTGAAACGGTAGACACCTTCAGTAAGGAAGAGGGTAGAATACTTTGGCAGACTTTGGAAAAGCCCAATCTGGCAATTAGCAGCTCTACAGCGCCAAACAGAGGAAAAGCGTGCAGTACAAGAAAGAAGCATGAACTAATCTGCATGGAGCCATCAATACATAGAGTAGATTTAGTACAGCTGCGAGAAACGCGTGACAGGACAGCCTTTGTGATAGTGGCTCTTGATTAAAGGATTTCTATAGAGCAGCCCTGGACAAAGCAACAAAACAAGCGGAGTATCACTCTCCAAACCATAGAAGAAGAAGCTAGTGTTGGTGCAGTGTTCACATGCAATCTATTAAGAGGGGGGGATTAAGGTTAAGGTTTAACAATTGCTCTTTGGCAGAGATTTATTTTCACCAATGAGCCATGTCCAAATGAAGAGTATTTCAGAAACACACTTCCTGAATTAAAGGCGACCACCCTATTGGGCACAAGCTTAGTGGTATATAAGCACCATTGTAAAACAGCAGATAGGAAGCAGAATGCAAAGTGAGTTCAGGTGAAGAGAAAGGCAGTTGATTTAAACATGAGGATAGAGTGGGGAGTCGCAAAAGCTACTGCTATGCCAGTCTTCCCATCCATTGAGTTCAGTGTCAGAACTTGCAATCCAAAAGGATTGTATGCGCACCCTTTATAATGTCGTTCAATTTCAGTAAATCAACAAAGTGAAAAATGTGTGTATGAAAAAAAAAAAAAACGCTTTAGGCTGGCATTCACACAGACACACAATGGTAAACACTTATTCCAGACAGCACTGTCAAAAATGGTAATACAGGCTTCAATGCTTGAATACCCAAAAGGTACCGTTTCATTTTGATTAGACTAGTCTGATGAGTTTATATCACGTAACACTAACAGCCACAGCTGGTGTGGATAGGTCCGTGTTAAAACACACATCATGCTTTAACTTTGCCAAATGTTGCCTGTCTGCAAGGGCTCAAAATAGTGAGTTATTTAAAAACAAAATACAAATCAGGCAACTTGAGATACAGTTTGTATATGAAAAAAAGAATCACAAAAACGCCTTAACATTATTTTCTGCAAAGGGGAAAGAATGAATGGGATTACACATCATGCAGAAACCTTTTTGTAGTCCTGTCTAAGATCTCAAACAGATCCACACCTATGATGCTGTCTAAGAGGGCCTGTATTACCTGATTGTAAAAGTACCTAAATGTGACTAACAAAACAATTCCATCCACATACCAAGTGGGCTAAACCAACCACAAATAATTAGCCTTGAAAATGTCCATTACCAGGACATGAAGCCTATTCAAATATATATATATTTTTTAAAATCACATTTACCTCACTGAGGATTAGCTAGTCAATATTTCCACAAAAAAATACATGACGCCACCAAAACAAGATAGTTCTATTAACAATACGGGCTACTTGTATCACTTCACACAATGGTGTATAAAATAAAAGTGAAACTAGGTCAGAGATTCACTCTACTTACTGCATCTCAGGAGGGGGAAACTGCTGAAAGCTTACCTTGTTACAGTGACGGCCAATACCCATTAAAAAGTTGTCTGGCTTGATATCTCTGTGAATGAAGTTCTTTGTGTGCACATACTCGATTCTGCTGATCATCTGTGGGGAAAACGCCTGTCAATCAGCTAACGCAGAACTTCAAAATAGACTGGTTTTCTAAGCCCATTTTCAAATGTTTCATAAGAATGAGAAATGTACAAGTAATATTCTCCCTTTGGCAAATACAGAAGTGTTTTTTTTGTAACTAGACAAAGTTAAGCAAAGGGCCAAAGTGGAAGATAAAGAGCATTGATTAAATGGAGTTACCTGGTCTGCGAGCATTAGTACAGTTTTCATTGTGAACCTGCGCGAGCAGAAGTTGAAGAGGTCTTCCAGACTAGGTCCCAGCAGGTCCATCACTAGGACATTGTAGTCCTTTTCTTGGCCATACCACCTGCAAGACAGCACCAGCCATGCATCAATATTCATAATAACCATAAAATGTTATGACAGTGTTTTCTTAATTAAAACTTTACATAGCAATTGCATAGTAATTTATTAGGCCTATGTAAAATAACCAGTAATGCAACAGTTCTGTGTGGTCAAAGCTTATATTTCAATACCAGAGGCAAAAATGTATGTGGAGGTTGAACTTTAGTCTTTAGGCCAAAACCTGTTTGCATGGCGGTCATAACACCATCCCAAACCCTAGGACTCCAGTGAGTTATAAAGGGAGGCCTCATCTCATTAACAGAGATGCTTCCTTTTTTTTTTTAGGCTGGCCTGACAATAGTTAAAGCAGGGCTCTTCAACCCCGTTCCTGGAGAGCTACCATCCTGTAGGTTCATTCCAACCCCAATCTAGCGCACCTGATTCTAATAATTAACTGGTTGATAAGTCAAATCAGGTTAGTTACAACTTGGGTTGGAGCAAAAACCTACATGAGGGTTGCTCTCTAGGAACAGGGTTAGAGAGCCCAGAGTTAGAGTCGGTCTAATCCTCACAGCTCTGCCATTCGAGGTCAAAGAGACTCCCAACACTTCTCCAGTACACTGCCAGGCCAGCAGTCGCCAGGCAACCATCTTGTCCAAGATTCCACTAAACAAAGAGGTATTGTGTGGGAATGATGTACTGCAAGAGTCCACACTGCCATTTTGCTACTCTGACAGATCTTGTTTGCGGAATTAGCTACGGGTGTGGTTAGTCAATAACACTTTCACAAGACCGTCCATGGTGGCAGCAAAGAAAATGCACTTTGAATAAAGTAAACAGTTCCAAACTCTGCATTTCTACAAGCTTACACACCCCCAGGACACACACTCCCAAGTACAAGCGCAACAGCCAGCATTTGGCAGCCAAAAAGTATGGTGCTAGAATTTGGTAGGTCTATGCAAAGCTCTCGATTGTTTGGTCGACAGGCTGATGGTCGGCCGAGATTTTTAGTCGAGCAGTGGCAAATATATATATAAAAAAAATTGTATAGCACACGAGACACCATAGTTCCTCAACATAGCCTATTTGAAAAATCTTTCCAGCTCTCTCCTTTTACATAACCACTCAGCATGAAAGAGGGGGGCATGTCATGCTTTGATCCGGGAGAAACGTCATAAAATAGACCAACCTGATTACTTCTTATGCCTTGCGCAAATAGCTGACAGCTGTGTGTCTGTCTGGAGCTCACTGGCACAGGAAACTGAGGTCCCAGAATATTTTATACAATGTAAGTTTGCTAGCACTAGCTTCTGGCTGGACTAAGTTAAAAGTTGATACAATGTTTCTAGTTCCTTGAAGAGATTTTTTTCCCTTCTGTTTAGGCTACATTGATTTCTGTCTTCATTATTAAATCACAGAGCTTAAAGCATCTGACAAGCTCAGTAGCCAACATACAGTTGATTTTATTCAAACAGGGTGTGTCTATATATGGAAAAATTGAACAGACTCCTCTCGGTCGACACTCCTATAGCCAATTCAGATGCAGAACAATTTAAACCTGCCAATCTTTAGAATGCAAAATATATATATATAATAATATGCTGATTAAGCAAGTGGCGTGACATCTTGAAGGTAGTATCCTTCTACATTTGAGAACGTCAAATAGAGGGTTGACAGTCAAAAAAATAGCTTGTGAATACAAAGATTACCCGGGATCTGCCAGGGTTAACTCAATTCTTTACTCAAACGCACCATAGAAATATAATTGTACAGACAATGTACAGATGCGGCCAAATATACTGGCACCCTTGCACTTTTCTTAATTAGTTCCATAGTTCTAAAATAAGCTGATATAAAAAAAAAAAACAGGAGAAATATGGGCATAATATATCAGTGTAAACCCAGGCTGCTTTAGAGACAATCCAAAATGTAACTACAAAGGAAACTAAATTAAGGAAAGAAACAAGTCATTAACCGATAGGCCTAGCATTTTTAAAGTGGAATTTTAAAAAGAGCAGTTTCATAATATCATTGGACCGAAGAGCAAATGCATAAGCACACGACTTCCCTTTGTTGATTTTGCCGCGTTCACGTCATGTCGGAAACAAGGGACCGCCGACTTAAAATGAACCTAAGTTATTTGCATATGGCTTCCTATTGGTTGATTGTGGGGAGGCTTGTTCAGCAGATTCTTCTGGCTTTGACAAAGTTCCATGAGTTCTTTCACTCTCTCAGCTAGTTCCTACAGTAACCTTCCCAAACAAACATTCTAAAACAACTCAGTTCAAAAGCACTATACAGCTCCTGACACTACCCACTGAGCCTCAAAGCCTGCACATTAATGTACAAATCACACTCATGTACCAATAATTCTGAAATGGCCTTTAGCCCTTTGAGGTGCCCAAGAGAAGAAGTCACCTGCCTGGGTAACACCCAGTACCTGCTGGAGGTACCAGCTTTCAGTTGTGCAAGTTAGAAATCACCAACCCTCACCTTACCGACCAACAGCCAATGGCTGGGCATATCCATGACTAGAGTTACCCAACACAAAATGAGTCTTATCTGTACACGGTACGTAGCTAAGTAACAGACTGCAGCTCCAGAGATTAGGTTACCAGTAAGCCACCATGCCTTGGTCAACAAGCATCAACTTAGTTTGAATATACCAACACACAGCCAGCAGTTGGCTACGTTTCAAGTGGACTTCATCTGTTGATGGTCTTCTTTACTAAAGAGAAAGTTGGGCTACCTGGGGCGGCAGGCAGCCTAGTGGTTAAGAGCATTGTGTCCTTGAGCAAGGCACTTAAACCTAATTGCTCCTGTAAGTCGATCTGGATAAGAGCATCTGCTAAATTACAAAACATTTTTAAAATGTTTGCACAAGCTCCCGACGCAGGTAATAATGGAATTACTTTCATCTCAATAACTTGACCCTACAACCCTTCAGTCAATTACGTGGTGCCATTTTTCCAGAATGTTTGCACTTAAGATTGTAACCACTGGCTCTAGTCTAATATCCCTTTCATACACAGACCAAAATACCACTAATATACCATGCCTGCATTTTTATACCAGCTTTTTCAAACATATGAAAGGGGTAAAATAAAATCATGGAAAAATAAAAGCCACCTAAAGACCTAGTCATGATTCCTGCAATTTCACAGACCCTGTAACCAAAATACAAGTACTGGTCTGTGTGAATGGTTCTCTGCTTTTTAGCAGGTCAATTCATAAATTGTGTTTAACACCTCCCTAATTAGAAATTGTTTAACACATCCCTAATTTTAAATGCAAACAGCCGCATGGTTAACCAACACGCCCACTTTGCTAGTGTAACAGTGTAGGTTCCGTCCCTCTCTTCGCCCCAACCCGGGCTCGAACCAGGGACCCTTGCACACATCAACAACTGACACCCACCGAAGCATCGTTACCCATCGCGCCACAAAAGCCGCGGCCCTTGCAACGCAAGGGGAAACCCTACTTCAAGTCTCAGAGCGAGTGACGTCACTGATTGAAACGCTATTAGCGCGCACCACCGCTAACTAACTAGCCATTTCACATCGGTTACACTAGTTACCCACAATATGTATAAAAGGGGTATGTATACCTGCAAATAAGCTAAACTAGGGGCTGTTTGAAAGGGGGTCATAAACATAGCCTTGTATTGTTTACATGTAACATCACATTCTGTCTGAAATGGGTATACGTAGGTCTAATTCAAATGTGATGAAAATAGGAGAGGGGGAAAAGCATTGGCGAACTTTCCAGATTGAACCTTCCAACTCTCGTTGTGGAAAGAAAATGTCAGGTGGGTTGCATAACAGAAAGGTCCCTAGACAGGTGCACCAGCCACATGCTGATGATGTCCTGAAAACAAACAACTGGCTATGAGAGTACAGAACAGCAGATAAAATAGTGTGGCAACCCCGACATTTCTAGTCTAAATTGTTCTAGTTGGGTAGTGCATATTATTCAACAATGTATACAGTGCATTCGGAAAGTATGTAGACCCCTTTGACTTTTTCCCACATTGTGTTACGTTAGTCTTATTCAAAAATGTATTTAATATTCCCCAACTCAAGCTACACACAATACCCTATGACAAAGCAAAAACAGGTTTAGAACTTTTTGCACGTTTGTAAAAAAATAAATAAAAAAATAAATGTAAATACGTAAATCACATTACTATTCAGACCCTTTTTACTCAGTACTTTGTTGAAGCAATTTTGGTAGCAATTACAGCATTGAGTCTTCTTGGGTATGACGCTACAAGCTTGGCACACATGTATTTGGGGAGTTACTCCCATTCCTCTCCGCAGATCTTCTCAAGCTGTCAGGTTGGATGGAGAGCGTTGCTGCACATTAGGCCACTCAAGGACATTCCGAGACTTGTCCCAAAGCCTGCTTTGTCTTGGCTGTGTGCTTAGGGTCGTTGTCCTCTTGGAAGAAGAGCCATCACCCCAAGTTGGAGGTCCTGAGTGCTCTGGAGCAGGATTTCATCAAGGATCTCCCTATACATTTCTCTGTTCATCTTTGCCTCGATCATGACTACTCCCAGCCCATGCCGCTGAAAAAAAAAAAATACCCATAGCATGTTGCCGCCACCACGCTTCACCATAGGACAGCTCTAGGCAGAGTCTTGGTGGTTCCAAACTTCTTCCATTTAAGAATGATGGAGGCCACTGTTCTTGGGGACCTTCAATAATGCAGACATTTTTTGGAACCCTTCCCCAGATCTGTGCCGACACAATCCTGTCCAGGAGCTCTATAGACAATTCCTTCAACCTCATGGCTTGGGTTTTGCTGTCAACTGTGGGACCTTAAATAGACAGGCGTGTGCCTTCCCAAATTATGTCCAATCAATTGAATTTACCACAAGTGGAATCCAATCAAGTAGTAAAAACATCTCAAGGATGATCAATGGAAACTGGACGCACCTGTGCTCAATGTCGACTCATAGCAAAGGGTCTGAATACTTGTAAATAAATGTATGTTTATTATTAATACATTTGCAAAAATGTCTAAAATACTGTTTTTGCTTTGTCATTATGGGGTATTGTGTGTAGATTGCTGAGAATATTTATTAATCCCATTTTAGAATAAGGCTGTAATGTAACAAAATGTGGAAAAAGTCAAGGGGTCTGAATACTTTCCAAAGGCACCGTAAATAGGCCTCATTAGAAGGTGGGGAAAAAGTGATCCAGAAGGGTCATGGAGGGGCCACCTATCTTTCTATTAAATCATTCTAATACCAGAGCCTAATGACCAAGGGCACCCAAGTGCTTCACAGAGTACAAGTAACGGTCTAAGACACTTCATCTCAGTGCAACAGGCGTCACTACAGTCCCTGGTTCGAACCCAGGCTGTATCACATCCGGCTGTGTTTGGAAGTCCCATAGGGCAGCGCACAACTGGCCCAGCGTCATCCGGGTTTGGCCATCATTCTAAATAAGAATTTGTTCTTAACTGACTTGGCTAGTTAAATACATTTTTCGTAAAAACATTCAAAAATCACCCTGACCCTCATCCTTGGCAATAGCCCAGCATAAATCGGGGCATGAACTATTCACAATTAGGCCTAACCAGCATTGACTGTGCACTCCCCTGAAACAAATAGCTACAACATTTTAACCCGATTCTAGCTATGTTCACAATCTCATATATTGTATGTTATCCATTCATGCTTTTCATATGTTCTATTTACACTACCGGTCAAAGGTTTTAGAACACCTACTCATTCAAGGGTTCCTTTATTTTTACTATTTTCTACATTGTAGCATAATAATGAAGACATGTAACCAAAAAGTGTTAAACAAATCCAAATATATGTCAGATTCTTCAAATAGCCACCCATTTGCCTTGATGACAGCTTTGCACACTCTTGGCATTCTCTCAACCAGCTTCATGGGATAGTCACCTGTAATAAATTTCAATTAACAGGTGTGCCTTGTTAAAAGTTAATTTGTGGAATATCTTTCCTTCTTAATATGTTTAAGCCAATCAGTTGTGTGGTGACAAGGTAGTGGGGTATACAGAAGATAGCCCTATTTGGTAAAATACCAAGTCCATATTATGGCAAGAACAGCTCAAATAAGCAGAGAAATGACAGTCCATTACTTTAAGACATGGTCAGTCAATACATAAAATTGAGAACTTTGAAACCTTCTTCAAGTGCAGTCACAAAAACCATCAAGCGCTATGATGAAACTGGCTCTCATGAGGACCACCACAGGAATGGAAGACCCAGAGTTCGAGTTACCAGCCTCAGAAATTGTAGACCAAATAAAGTACAAGTAACAAAAACATCAACTGTTCAGAGGAGACTGTGTGAATCAAGCCTTCATGGTCAAATTGCTGCAAAGAAACCACTACTAAAGGACACCAATAATAAGAGACTTGCTTGGGCCAAGAAACACAAGCAATGGACATTAGACTGGAGGAAAATTGTCCTTTGGTCTAGAGTCCAAATTGGAGATTTTTGGTTCCAACCGCCGTATCTTTGTGAGACAAGCTGTGGGTGAATGGATGATCTCCACGTTTATTTCCCACCGTAAAACTTGGAGGAGGTGTTATGGTGTGGGGGTGCTTTGCTGGTGACACTGATTTATTTAAAATTCAAGGCACACTTAACCAGCATGGCTACCACAGCATTCTGCAGTGATACACCATCCCATCTGGTTTGGACTTAGTGGGACTATCATTTGTTTTTCAACAGGACAATGTCCCAACACACCGACAGGCTGTGTAAGGGCAACCAAGGAGAGTGATGGAGTGCTGCATCAGATGATCTGGCCTCCACAATCCCCCGACCTCAACCAAATTGAGATGGTTTGGGATAGTGACCCGCAGTGTTTGTCATTATACCCTGATGAAGACAAGCTTGTCTGTTGAAATGTTGGTAATTAAATTATAAAAAAATGTTTTACCTTTACTTAACCAAGTAAAACTCATTGAGGTTAAAAACATCTTATGAGGGCGACCTGGCAAGAAAGCAAACCAGGGAAATAGCAGCCTGTACATAAATTACAGAAAAATACAAAATACACTCATAAGACAAAGTGTCACAAGTTACAGATACAATTGAAGATTAGAAACAACTGCAGCTATCACAAACTGTGTTGCCTGTTTTTAGACTCTGATCGACAAGGGCACTACATCTCCCAACTTCAATATATTTTGAAGCATGTTCCAGGATGAAGGGGCATTATTGCATCTGAGCTCCTAGTGTGCGGCTCTCCTTTCCTTTTTCAAGTGTTCCACCCTAGCCAGCACCTCGCCTAAACAGGTGTGCGTTTCTTTCGCCTCCACACAATCTTATATAGCCACATACATATTGCACATTTCCCTACATTCAGTACTCTATTGAATATAGGGGAAATGTGCAATATGTATTATGTATGTGGCTATTTGAGAAGTGCACCATGTGTATGTTGGGTAAGGTTTAATGCATGTATTATGCTGAATGTGTAATGTACAATGTCTATTTTGTAAACAGCAGTACTGTGTCCAAGAAATGTCACATTGAGGACATTAAAGTTGATTCTATCATCTTTGATGGCTTTAGTATCATTATGTCCCATTTCCAAGTCAAATGCAAGCTGCAAAGTGGTGTATTTTGTCACAACAGCATTAAACAATTGTGTATCACTGATAATATCGATAAATTATAAGTCAACTGGGTAATTATGACCTTAACTCAGTTGTTTTAAACGTGTACAGCCAGTTTACAGCCTGCCTGGATTATTAATTTCACCAATGTGTCAGTGAACTAAACCATTACCCAAGTTCTACTCTACATATTGCCCTATAACCCATGTAATCTAAAATAAACTAATTTTAGGTGTTTAACGAGAGAGAGATATGGTCTATATGGTCCTACTTTAGCGTTGAAGTCACCTTGAGACAAAAGCAATAGGCCCAGATAGCTAGTTGTTTTCGCTAGTACTGAGCCGCCATTTTCTAACAGGGAAGGAAGACATGTTGGAACAAACAATAAAAGAGGAGCGGCCATTTCCAGCACACAGATTTTTTTTTCGTGGCCTGGTGATTTTTTTTGCATGTTGAAACAATATCAGTGAACACATTTGGTGAAAATCTACATGGCTCATGAAGGATTGGTCATTCGAATAATATTAACGTTAAAAGTCAATGTATGTGGAACGTTTTCATAAGCAAAGACCAAGGAAAATCATGAAGCCATGGCGATTAAAGCTAACTAATGCCGCTAACTAGCTTTACTTACCAACTACAGCTGGCATATGGAAGTAAACTAGACATGTTTGCATGAGAAATGTAACTGTACAAATATTGTACAATTAGCTATGACTTCTCTCCACATACATCTCCGATATTAAACTGTCCAAAATAATGAAAATGTATATTACCTTATGTGTGGGATTCCAACTCCTCCTTGTAATATTTTGTACAGCTTGCTTTCATATAACAACTGTGGGTGTCTGGCTTTCTGAGATTCCAATTTTACAGCTACCTCCTGTAAAACAAAATGATCAGTAAGTTAGCAAACGTAGTAGTCCACCTAGTTAGTAACATACTTTAGACTAGCCACGTTAGCAAGGCAACGTTTAGTTATTAACGTTAACTAGGTGCTTTAGTTTAAGATGCATCAATTCAATCGTTATTTACTAACTAGGTACAACAACCGTGTTATTTCTAAGAAACGAACGTTATGTAGTTCGTTACATGTTTTAGTGTGGCCAATATCTACAAGTATCTTAGATGACAGTTAGCTAGCTAGGCTAATGTTAGCTGGGTATTCATTGAGCATCGTTGGCCAACATTTCAGCTAACTTAGCTAGCTAACGTTAGGAAGGCTAACTAAGCAATCTTCTATTCAATCTCGGAGTCGGCTTGACTGTTGGTTAACACAGCGAACAATTAGTTACGCACTAGTTTAATGTTTATTACCTCTCCATTTGTGATGTTGATCGCCAGGTATATGTCACCAAATGATCCAGATCCAATTTTTCTGACAAGTTTGTATTTTCCCCCGACAATGAATTCGGCTTTTGAGCCGCTGCTGCTTGCCATATCCTCAAAATCACGAGCAACCCCAATCAGTTTAAAATAGTATTCTCTGGGACTGCTCCGTCGGTTCCCCTACTCGGCCAGCTCGTTATCAGAACATATCGTTAACATACAATCCTGGTTGGTCGTGGGCTATGTACTTGAAACAATGATGTTAGCGAACTAGGACAGACTTTGTTTATTTTCATGCGTTATTCACTAACTAGCTAGTAAAAAAAAACCATACAAAATAAACCCAACACATATCACGAAAAAGGCCAAACAATTATTCTGAAAACACTTCTAATGTGCAGTGTTTGTCCGTCGCCCAGAGTGCCTCGTCGCTAGCCCGCTAGCGTCGAGCTATCGAAATGACACCAGTGGTACTGCGAAACCCCGTTCGATAATCTGTTTGTACCACCTCCGCGAGAGGGGCAATATTGTTCTTGTTTGTCAAATTGTCGATGAAAGTTACAGCTTTTATGTGATTCTCCTTTGTTCGTATTCAATTTTACGGAAACCTAGGGTCGCTGCTTTCCTTCAAAGCGCAACCCACTCACTCCGCCATTTTCTTGTCACTACTCCACAAGAATCCACAGTCCGTCTCGAGGTGATTACCTAGCTAGCTTAGCTTCAGAACAAGGCGCAGGCGGGCGCGAGGAACACTGGGGGGCGCGAGCGCAGAGGACGCCTTGTGACGTTTTGAATTTGCGCTTACGAAAGAGAGCCTTGCCTAGTAAGTGCGCGTGAGGAAAATAAAGAAACAGTTTAGCATATTACAACGTTCAATGTATGCATTGTAATTAGTGTGCAAGATATCAAGTACTTTCCACTGATGTTTTCAGATCAAAAGCCGCACTCTACCTTTTCATCTAATGTTCGGGACACATTTCAAATCTAAGCGAATGTTATGCCATGGATCATAGAGCCAAAGCCTATGCGTTGGGACTTGGCGTTGGGACTTGGCATTAAATAACCCATTTTTAACGGATCTCGGTTTAATTTTGGTGACAGTTGTTTCTACATAGGCTACTATATTGACAGCGTCATTGTAATAAGTGTCACCAGTGTTTCAACGGTTCACTGATGCCATCTATTGCCTCACTGACTCAGATCTTTTTAGTGAAACAAATCCTAGCCTGTTTGACATTATCCTCCCTCTTAACACTTATTAGGTTGTATTCTCCTGCTCAGACATTGCTGACGCATGCCATATCTTACAACGCCTGGATAGGTATTTTACATATCAGCTAATCACATAAGTTATAGCATTCTGGTGCCATTGAGGAAGTTAAACAAGGAACAGTCATTTGTGTTGGTAATATTATTTCTCGTCAAGAGCACATCTAGAAAACAATAAGGTATTTAAAGAAGTGAAACCTATGGAAGCTGTCCCCCCCCCCAAAACAAATCTGACTAGGAGTTATGCAATAGTAAATCACAATTATGAGATAGTAAGTCATAATTTTGAGATTGTAAGTCATTATTATGAGATAGTAAGTCATATGAGCTAGTGATAATAATGAGATAGTAAGTTATAATTATAAGATCGTAAGTCATTATTATGAGATAGTAAGTCGTAACAGTGCGATACTAAGTCATTATAGTTATGTGATAGTAAGTAAAATCAATCAAATCAAATGTGTCACATGCTTCATAAACAACAGGTGTAGACTAACAGTGAAATGCTTACTTATGGGCCTTTCCCTACCATGCAGAGAGAAAAAAAGAGAAATAATAGAAAAATAGACAAATAATAACACGAAGAATAAATACACAATGAGTAACAATAACTTGGCTATATACACGGGGTACCAGTGCCAAGTCGATGTGCAGGGGTACGAAGTAGTTGAGGTACTGTAGATATGTACAATGCCTTCAGAAAGTAGGTCCTATTCACACCACTTTACTTTTTTCACATTTTGTTGTGTTACAGCCTGAATTTCAAATTGATTCAATTGAGATTATGTCACTGGCCTACACACAATACCCCATAATGTCAAAATGGAATTATGTTTGACTTTTTTTTTTACAAATTGATAAAAATGAAAAGCTGAAATGTTTTGAGTCAATAAGTATTAAACCCCTTTGTTATGGCATGCCTAAATACGTTTAGGATTAAAAATGTGCTTAACAAGTCACATAATAAGTTGCATGGACTCTGTGTGCAATAATAGTTTAACACCATTTTTTTATGACTACCTCATCTCTGTACCCCACACATATAATTATCTGTAAGGCCCCTCAGTCAAGCAGTTATTTCAAACATAGATTTAACCACAAAGACCAGAGAGGTTTTCCAATGCCTTGCAAAGAAGAGCACCTATTGATTGGAGCACCCCTCATAGCCTGGTTCCTGTCTAGGTTTCTTCCTAGGTTTTGGCCTTTCTAGGGAGTTTCTCCTAGCCACCGTGCTTCTACACCTGCATTGCTTGCTGTTTGGGGTTTTAGGCTGGGTTTCTCTACAGCACTTTGTGACATCAGCTGATGTAAGAAGGGCTTTATTAATAAATGTTGTTGATTGATTGATTGATGGGTAAAAATAAAAAAGCAGTCATTGAATATCCATTTGAGCATGGTGAAGTTATTAATTACACTTTGGATGGTGTAGCAATACACACAGTCAGTACAAAGATACAGGTGTCCTTCCTAACTCAGTCGCCGGAGACGAAGAAAATCGCACAGGGATTTCACCATGAGGCCAATGGTGACTTTAAAACAGTTATAGAGTTTAATGGCTGTAATAGGAGAAAACTGAGGATGCATCAACAACATTGTAGTTACTCCACAAAACTAACTTAATTGACAGAGTGAAAAGAAGGAAGCCTGTATAGAATAAAAATATTCAAAGAAATGCATCCTGTTTGCAACAAGGCATTAAAGTAAAACTGAATACAAAGCATCATGTTTGGGGAAAATCCAAGACAACACATCACTGAGTACCACTCTTCATATTTTCAAGCATGGTGGTGGCTGCATCATGTTATGGGTATGCTTGTCATTGGCTTGGATAGGAAATGGAATAGAGCAAAGCACAGGCAAAATCCTAGAGGAAAACCTGGTTGAGTCTGCTTTTCAACAGACACTGGGGGACAAAGTCACCTTTCAGCAGGACAATAACCCAAAGCACAAGGCCAAATGTACACTGGAGTGGCTTACAGTATCAAGACAACATTGAATGTTCCTGAGTGGCCAAGTTACAGTTTTGACATAAATTGTCTTGAAAATCTATAGCAAGACTTGGAAATGGCTGTGATCAACAACCAACTTGACAAAGCTTGAAGAATAAAAAATAAATAATAATGTGCAAATATTGTACAATCCTGGTGTGCAAAGATTTACCCAGAAAGACTCACAGCTGTAATCGCTGCCAAAGGTGATTCTCACATGTTTTTTATTTTATTTATTTATTTCACCTTTATTTAACCAGGTAGCCAAGTTGAGTACAAGTTCTCATTTACAATTGCGACCTGGCCAAGATAAAGCAAAGCAGTTCGACAACATACAAAAAAAACACAGAGTTACACATGGAGTAAAACAACATACAATCAATGATGCAGTAGAAAAAATAAGACTATATACAATGTGAGCAAATGATGTGAGATAAGGGAGGTAAAGGCAAAAAAATGCCATGGTGGCAAAGTAAATAAAGTATGGCAAGAAAAACACTGGAATGGTAGATTTGTAGTTTGAAGAAAGTTAAAAGTTAAAATATAAATAATATGGTGCAAAGGAGCAAAATAAATAAAATAAATAAATACAGTAGGGGAAGAGGTAGTAGTTTGGGCTAAATTAAAGATGGGCTATGTACAGGTGCAGAGATCTGTGAGCTGCTCTGACAGCTGGTGCTTAAAGCTAGTGAGGGAGATAAGTGTTTCCAGTTTTAGAGATTTTTGTAGTTCGTTCCAGTCATTGGCAGCTGAGAACTGGAAGGAGAGACGACCAAAGGAGGAGTTGGCTTTAGGGGTGACCAGAGAGATATACCTGCTGGAGCGCGTGCTACAGGTGGGTGCTGCTATGGTGACCAGTGAGCGGAGATAAGGGGGGACTTTACCTAGCAGGGTCTTGTAGATGACCTGGAGCCAATGTGTTTGGCGACGATTATGAAGCGAAGGCCAGCCAACGAGAGCGTACAGGTCGCAGTGGTGGGTAGTATATGGGGCTTTGGTGACAAAACGGATGGCACTGTGATAGACTGCATCCAGCTTGTTGAGTAGGGTATTGGAGGCTATTTTGTAAATGACGTCGCCGAAGTCGAGGATTGGTAGGATGGTCAGTTTTACGAGGGTATGTTTGGCAGCATGAGTGAAGGATGCTTTGTTGCGAAATAGGAAGCCAATTCTAGATTTCACTTTGGATTGGAGATGATTGATGTGAGTCTGGAAGGAGAGTTTACAGTCTAACCAGACACCTAGGTATTTGTAGTTGTCCACAAATTCTAAGTTAGAACCGTCCAGAGAAGTGATGCTGGACAGGCGGGCAGGTGCAGGCAGCGATCGGTTGAAGAGCATGCATTTAGTTTTACTTGTGTTTAGGAGCAGTTGGAGACCACGGAAGGAGAGTTGAATGGCATTGAAGCTCGTCTGGAGGGTTGTTAACACAGTGTCCAAAGAAGGGCCAGAAGTATACAGAATGGTGTCGTCTGCGTAGAGGTGGATCAGAGATTCACCAGCAGCAAGAGCGACATCATTTATGTATACAGAGAAAAGAGTTGGCCCAAGAATTGAACCCTGTGGTACCCCCATAGAGACTGCCAGAGGTCCAGACAGTAGGCCCTCCGATTTGACACACTGAACTCTGTCAGAGAAGTAGTTGGTGAACCAGGCGACGCAATCGTTTGAGAAACCAAGGCTACTGAGTCTGCCGATGAGGATGTGGTGATTAACAGAGTCAAAAGCTTTGGCCAGGTCAATGAATACGGCAGCACAGTATTGTTTCTTATCGATGGCGGTTACGATGTCGTTTAGGACCTTGAGCGTGGCTGAGGTGCACCCATGAACAGCTCTGAAACCAGATTGCATAGCGGAGAGGGTGCGGTGGGATTCGAAATGGTCAGTAATCTGTTTGTTGACTTGGCTTTCGAAGACCTTAGAAAGGCAGGGTAGGATGGATATAGGTCTGTAGCAATTTGGGTCAAGAGTGTCACCTCCTTTGAAGAGGGGGATGACAGCAGCTGCTTTCCAATCTATGGGAATCTCAGACGACACGAAAGAGAGGTTGAACAGGCTAGTAATAGGGGTTGCAATAATTTCGGCAGATAATTTTAGAAAGAAAGGGTCCAGATTGTCAAGCCCAGCTGATTTGTAGGGGTCCAGATTTTGCAGCTCTTTCAGAACATCAGCTGAATGGATTTGGGAGAAGGAGAAATGGGGGAGGCTTGGGCGAGTAGCTGTGGGGGGTGCAGTGCTGTTGAATGCAGTAGGGGTAGTTAGGTGGAAAGCATGGCCAGCCGTAGAAAAATGCTTATTGGAATTCTCAATTATAGTGGGCTTATCGGTGGTGACAAAGTTTCCTATCCTCAGTGCAGTGGGCAGTTGGGAGGAGGTGTTCTTATTCTCCATGGACTTTACAATGTCCCAGAACTTTTTAGAGTTGGAGTTGCACGAAGCAAATTTCTGTTTGAAAAAGCTAGCCTTGGCGTTTCTAACTGCCTGTGTGTATTGGTTTCTAACTTCCCTAAAAAGTTGCATATCGCGGGGGCAGTTCGATGCTAATGCAGAACGCCACAGGATATTTTTGTGTTGGTTAAGGGCAGTCAGGTCTGGGGAGAACCAAGGGCTATATCTGTTCCTGGTTCTACATTTCTTGAAAGGGGCATGCTTATTTAAGATGGAGAGGAAGGCATTTTTTAAAAATAACCAGGCATCCTCTACTGACGGGATGAGGTCAATATCCTTCCAGGATACCAGGGCCAGGTCGATTAGAAAGGCTTGCTCGTTGAAATGTTTCAGGGAGCGTTTGACAGTGATGAGTGGAGGTCGTTTGACCGCTGACCCATTACGGGTGCAGGCAATGAGGCAGTGATCGCTGAGATCTTGGTTGAAAACAGCAGAGGTGTATTTAGAGGGCACGTTGGTTAGGATGATATCTATGAGGGTGCCAGTGTTTATGTATTCACTTAGGAGTGTAAATATTTAATTAAATTAGATATTTCTCTATTTAATTTTGAAAAGAAATCCAAAAATGTCTGAAAACATGTTCTTAGACATTTTTAGATTTTTTTTCAAAATGATATAGACAAATATCTAATTTAATTAAGTATTTACACTCCTGGTATTATGGGGTATTGTGTGGTGATGGGTGAGACAAAACATCTATTTAATCAATTTTGAATTTAGGCTATAACATTGTTTGAACAAGAGCCTCTTCACTTTGTTTAGATGTTGAAACATGTTTTCAGACATTTTTTGAATTTTTTTCAAAATTAAATAGAGAAATATCTAATTTAATTAAGTATTTACACTCCTGGTATTATGGGGTATTGTGTGTAGATGGGTGAGACAAAAAATCTATTTAATCCAATGATCATAAACATATTGTCACGTCCTGACCATAGTACGTTGTTATTTTCTATTTTCTATGGTAGAGTAGGTCAGTGTTATCATTAATAAAAGAAATATGAGCACTTTACACGCTGCGCCTTGGTCCCCTTTCAACGACCCCTGTTACAGAACTACCCACCATGACTGGATCAAGTGGCGTGCCCAGGCAGAGATGGACACCTGGTCACACATGGAATGGATGGAGAGGAGAAACTGGACTTGGGGGCAAGTCATTGACAGATATCGGAGCCTACCGGGGAAGAACGAGAGGCAGCCCCCAATTTTTTTTTTTTGGGGGGGGGCACACGGGTAGTTTGGCAGGCCCAGGGGTAAGCCCTGAGCCAACTCCCCGTGCTTATTGTGGTGAGCATGTGCCTGCCTCTCGCACCCTCTCTCCGGTATGCCCCCATAATCCAGTACGTCCAGTGCCTGCTCCTCGCGCTCTCCCTCCAGTGCTCCTCCAGAATCCAGGAAGTCCTGTGCCTGCTTCCCACACTCTCCCTCCAGTTCGCCTCAATAGCCCAGTAAGGCCGGTGCCTGCTTTGAGTACTTGGTCCTCAGTGCGTCTCCCCAGTCCGGTGAGACCGGTTCCAGCTCCCCGTAGGAAGCCTCCAGTGATGATCAATGGTCCGAAGCCTCCAGTGACAATCCATGGCACGAAGCCTCCAGTGATGATCCATGGCCCGGAGCCTGTAGTGATAATCCATGGCACGAAGCCTCCAGTGATGATCCATGGCCTGGAGCCTGTAGGGATGATCCATGACATGAAGCCTCCAGTGATAATCCATGGCCCGGAGCCTCCAGTGATGATCCATGGCACAAAGCCTCTAGTGATGATCCATGGCGTGGAACCAGTAGTGATGATCCATGGCACGGAGCCTGCAGCGAAGGTCCCCAGTCCGGAACCTACAGCGACGCTCTCCAGTCCGGAGCCTTCAGCGGCGGTCTGCAGGCCAGAGTCTTCAGCGGCGGCCTTTAGTCCAGAGTCTTCAGCGGCGGTTGGCGGTCCGTGGTTGATGATCCATCGTCTGGTTCCTCCGGACACACAGAAGCGGGGGGATCAGCGGGCGGTGGGGGTACTACGCCCGGAACCAGAGCCGCCGCCATAGACATTAGTCACCCACCCTACCCTCCCTTTGTGTTCTTTTTTTGGGGGGGGTTTGTTGTTTGGGGGGGTTTTGTTGATTTTTGTAGGTGCGGTCGGAGTCCGCACCTTTGGGGGGGGTACTGTCACGTCCTGACCATAGTAAGTTATTTTCTATGGTAGAGTAGGTCAGGGCGTGACAGGGGGTGTTTGTCTGTTTTTGTATTTCTATGTTCAGTTTCTATGTTTTGTACTTCTTTGTGTTGGGCCGAGTATGGTTCCTAACCAGAGGCAGCTGTCTATCGTTGTCTCTGATTAGGAACCATACTTAGATAGCCTGTTTTTCCTTTGGGTTTTGTGGGTAGTTGTTTACCGTTTTGTCTGTTGTTTTTGGTATTTTGTTGAAGTGTTATCATTAATAAAAGAAATATGAGCACTTTACACGCTGCGCCTTGGTCACCTTTCAACGACCCCTGTGACACATATCTATTTGCATAAGTAATTGCCAACTCTTTCTCATTCTGAGAAATAATCATCTTCCTATCCAGGCAGGCCACTTGATTTCAACATTTCAACAAAGTGAACAGGCTGTTGTTCAAACAGTTGGAGATGGACAGGAAGGTGTATTCATAACAGTTCAACTGTTCTACCTTGTTAGCAAGCAAATAGATCCACTTTGGCTAGACTTTAAATATAAAGACTAGCTGGCTACTCACTAGCAGTGAACTTGTGCTTGAGAGACCTGTGTTCATTTTCTATAATGCCTGCTACCAGAAGTTGGTCATTATTAGTGGATGTGCATTGTGCATGGTTCTGGTTAGATTTGTAACAAAAACTGCATTTTCATGGACAGACTTGAAAGCCAGATCAATGATTATTGCAAACAAATCAGGTTAAACTAGTTTGATAAAATAATTAAATTATTAGTGGGTTTTATGGTTGAAGGCTTATGTTTAGCCTAGGTATAATTTTATAAGCCCTGAATTCATTAGATTATTCCTGACTGTTTGAAATGCAGTGTATTGACCTTCAATTGGGCAACAAAGCTTGTTTAGAGATACATATTTAAAAAATCTAGATATATATTGTGAATCGCCATAATTTAGATATGATTTTTAGGCCACAGTGCCCAGCCCTACTTGGGTGGCTGGAGACTTTGACAATTCTTAGGCCCTTTCTCTGACACCGCCTGGTATAGAGATCCTGGTTGGCAGGGAGCTTGCCAAGCTTGTCGGATGCCAAGCTGTTCCCATACCAAGCAGTGATGCAGCCAGTCAAGATGCTCTCAGTGGTGCAGCTGTAAAACTTTCTGAGGATCTGAGGGCTCATGCCAAATCTTTTCAGCCTCCTGAGGACAAAGAGGCGTTGTCGTGTCCTCTTCATGACTGTGTTGGTGTGTGTGGACCTTGATAATTCCGTAGTGATATGGACACAGAGGAACTTAAAGTGTTTGACATGCTCCACTACAGCCCTGTCAATGTGGATGGGGCCGTGCTCAGCCATTCTGTAGTCTACGATCAGCTCCTTTGTTTTTTTATTTATTTTTATTTCACCTTTATTTAACCGGGTAGGCTAGTTGAGAACAAGTTTTCATTTACAACTGCGACCTGGCCAAGATAAAGCAAAGCAGTGTGACACAGACAACAACACAGAGTTACACATGGAATAAACATGGCGTGAGGAGGTAGGCAATAAATAGGCCATAGTAGCGAAGAATTACAATTTAGCAGATTAACACTGGAGTGATAAATGAGCAGATGATGATGTGCAAGTAGAGATGCTGGTGTGCAAAAGAGCAGAAAAGTAAATAAAAACAGTATGGGGATGAGGTAGGTAGATTGGGTGGGCTATTTACAGATGGACTTTGTACAGCTGCAGCGATCGGTTAGCTGCTCAGATAGCTGATGTTTAAAGTTGGTGAGGGAAATAAAAGTCTCCAGCTTCAGCGATTTTTGCAATTTGTTCCAGTCACTGGCAGCAGAGAACTGGAAGGAAAGGCGGCCAAATGAGGTGTTGGCTTTGGGGATGATCAGTGAGATATACCTGCTGGAACGTGTGCTACGGGTGAGTGTTGTTATCGTGACCAGTGAACTGAGATAAGGCGGAGCTTTACCTAGCATAGACTTATAGATGACCTGGAGCCAGTGGGTCTGGCGACGAATATGTAGCGAGGGCCAGCCGACGAGAGCATACAGGTCGCAGTGATGGGTGGTATAAGGTGATTTGGTAACAAAACGGATGGCACTGTGATAGACTGCATCCAGTTTGCTGAGTAGAGTATTGGAAGCTATTTTGTAGATGACATTGCCGAAGTCGAGGATCGGCAGGATAGTCAGTTTTACTAGGGTAAGTTTGGCGGCGTGAGTGAAGGAGTTTTTTTTGCGAAATGGAAAGCCGATTCTAGATTTGATTTTGGATTGGAGATGTTTAATATGAGTCTGGAAGTCTTGGAGTGCAATAGAGATTGCGTCATCTGTGGATCTGTTAGGGCGGTATGCAAATTGGAGTGGGTCCAGGGTGTCTGAGATTATGGAGTTGATGTGAGCCATGACCAGCCTTTCAAAGCATTTCATGGCTACAGATGTGAGTGCTACGAGGCAGTAGTTATTTAAACAGGTTACCTTGATGTTCTTAGGCACAGGGACTATGGTGGTCTGCTTAAAACATGTAGGTACTACAGACTGGGTCAGGGAGAGGATGAAAATGTCAGTGAAGACACTTGGCAGTTGGTCATTGCATGCTCTGAGTACGCATCCTGGTAATCAGTTTGGCTTTGTGGCCTTGTGAATGTTAACCTGTTTACAGGTCTTACTCACATCGGCTACGGAGAGAGTGATCACACAGTCGTCCGGAACAGCTGGTGCTCTCATGCATGGTTCAGTGTTGCTAGCCTCATAGCAGCATAGAAGGTATTTAGCTTGTCTGGTAGACTCGCATTCCTGGACAGCTCACCGGCTGAGTTTCCCTTTGTAGTCTGTGATAGTTTGCAAGCCCTGTATTTGTATTTTATAGAGATCCCCATTAGTTCCTGCCAAGGCAGCAGCTACTCTTCCTGCGGTCCAAACACATTAAGACACTTATATTACACATAAAACAAAAGAATAAACAGTACATCATATAACACTGTCACACCACCACATATCTACAACACAAAATGTATGTGTGAGTATGCGTGTATCTGTACCTGTGTGTGTCTCTTCACAGTCCTTGCTGTTCCATAAGGTGTATTTTATTTATCTGTTTTTGAAATCTGATTCTACTGCTTGCATCAGCTACTTGGTTGTGGAATAGAGTTCCATGTAGTCATGCCTTTATCTAGCACTGTGCGCCTCCCATAGTCTGTTCTGGACTTGGTGATTGTGAAGAGACCTCTGGTGGCATGTCTTGTGGGGTATGTATGGGTGTCTGTGTGCAAGTAGTTTAAACAGACAGCTTGGCGCATTCAGCTTGTCAACAACTCTTACAAAAACAAGTAGTGATGAAGTCAATCTCTCCTCCACTTTGAGCCATGAGAGACTGACATGCAAATCATTAATGTTAGCTCTCCATGTACATTTAAGGGTAAGCCGCACTGCCCTGTTCTGAGCCAATTGCAATTTTCCTGAGTTCCTCTTCGTGGTATCTGACCACACAACTGAACAGTAATCCAGGTGCGACAAAACTAGGGCCTGTAGGCCTTGTTAATAGTGTTGTTATTATTATTATTAACAGGGCTTTATTATGGACAGACTTCTCCCCATCTTAGCTACTGTTGTATCAACATGTTTTGACCATGACAGTTTACAATCCAGGGTTACTTCAAGCAGTTTAGTCATCTCAACTTGCTCAATTTCCACATTATTTATTACAAGATTTAGTTGAGGTTTAGGGTTTAGTGAGTGTTTTGTTCCAAATACAATGCTTTAAGTTGCCACCCACTCTGAAACTAACTGCAGCTCTTTGTTGAGGGTTGCAGTAATTTCAGTCGCTGTAGTAGCTGACGTGTATGAGGTTGAGTCATCTACATAAATAGACACTCTGGCTTTACTCAAGGTCAGCAGGTCTGGGACCGGTAACAGGTCAGGGTTCCATAGCCGTAGGCAGAACAGTTGAAACTGGAGCAGCAGCACGGCCAGGTGGACTGGGGACAGCAAGGAGTCATCATGCCAGGTAGTCCTGAGGCATGGTCCTAGGGCTCAGGTCCTCAGAGAGAGAGAAAGAAAGAAAGAGAGAAAGAGAGAGAGAATTAGAGAGAGCATACTTAAATTCACACAGGACACCGGCTAAGACAGGAGAAATACTCCAGATATAACAGACTGACCCTAGCCCCCCGACACATAAACTACTGCAGCATAAATACTGGAGGCTGAGACAGGAGGGGTCAGGAGACACTGTGGCCCCATCTGAAGATGGATTTAGTACTGTACAGTCGTGGCCAAAAGTTTGGAGAATGACACAAATACTAATTTTCACAAACTCTGCTGCCTCAGTTTGTATGATGGCAATTTGCATATACTCCAGAATGTTATGAAGAGTGATCAGATGAATTGCAATTCATTTCAAAGTCCCTCTTTGCCATGCAAATGAACTGAATCCCCAAAAAGATTTCCACTGCATTTCAGCCCTGCCACAAAAGGACCAGCTGACATCATGTCAGTGATGCTATCGTTAACACAGGTGTGAGTGTTGACGAGGACAAGGCCGGAGGTCACTCTGTCATGCTGATTGAGTTCGAATAACAGACTGGAAGCTTCAAAAGGAGGGTGGTGCTAGAAATCATTGTTCTTCCTCTGTCAACCATGGTTACCTGCAAGGAAACATGTGCCGTCATCATTGCTTTGCACAAAAATGGCTTCACAGGCAAGGATATTGCTGCCAGTAAGATTGCACCTAAATCAACCATTTATCGGATCATAGAGAACTTCAAGGAGAGTGGTTTAATTGTTGTGAAGAAGGCTTCAGGGCGCCCAAGAAAGTCCAGCAAGCGCCAGGACCGTTTCCTAAAGTTGATTCAGCTGCGGGATCGGGGCACCACCAGTACAGAGCTTGCTCAGGAATTGCAGCAGGCAGGTGTGAGTGCATCTGCACACACAGTGAGGTGAAGACTTTTGGAGGATGGCCTGGTGTCAAGAAGGGCAGCAAAGAAGCCACTTCTCTCGAGGAAAAACATCAGGGACAGACTGATATTCTGCAAAAGGTACAGGGATTTCACTGCTGAGGACTGGGTTAAAGTCATTTTCTCTGATGAATCCCCGTTCCGATTGTTTGGGGCATCCGGAAAAAAGCTTGCCCGGAGAAGACAAGGTGAGCGCTACAATCAGTCCTGTGTCATGCCAACAGTAAAGCGTCCTGAGACCATTCATGTGTGGGGTTGCTTCTCAGCCAAGGGAGTGGGCTCACTCACAATTTTGCCTAAAAACACAGCCATGAATAAAGAATGGTACCAACACATCCTCTGAGAGCAACTTCTCCCAACCATCCAGGAACAGTTTAGTGATGAACAATGCCTTTTCCAGCATGATGGAGCACCTTGCCATAAGGCAAAAGTGATAACTATGTGGCTCGGGGAACAAAACATCGATATTTTGGGTCCATGGCCAGGAAATTCCCCAGACCTTAATCTCATTCAGAACTTGTGGTCAAACCTCAAGAGGCAGGTGGACAAGCAAAACCCCACAACTTCTGACAAACTCCAAGCATTGATTATGCAAGAATGGGCTGCCATCAGTCAGGATGTGGCCCAGAAGTTAATTGACAGCATGCCAGGGCGGATTGCAGAGGTCTTGAAAAAGAAGGGTCAACACTGCAAATATTGACTCTTTGCATCAACTTAATGTAATTGTCAATAAAAGCCTTTGACACTTATGAAATGCTTGTAATTATACTTCAGTATTCCATAGTAACACCTGACAAAAATATCTAAAGACACTGAAGCAGCAAACTTTGTGAAAATTAATATTTGTGTCATTCTCAAAACTTTTGGCCACGACTGTAGATACAGTATGTTGTAGTGGTGGAGTAGGGGCCTGAGGGCACATAGTGTGTTGTGAAATCTGTGAATGTATTGTAATGTTTTTAAAATTGTATAAGCTGCCTTAATTTTGCTGGACCACAGGACGAGTAGCTGCTGCTTTGGCAATCCATAATAAATACAAATACACACGCACCCTCCCTTGAGCTTTACCAACTAAAAGAAAAAACAGCTAGATGTATATTTACCATGTTCTTGATCAGCCACAACTCTGAGAAACATAGGATATTACAGTTCTTCAGATCACGTTGATAGGATAGTCTTGAATATAGCTCATACAGATATGTAAGTCATAATAATGAGATAGTAAGACATTATTATGAGATACAGTATATAAGTCATAATTATGAGAGTAGTAATGACTGCTCTTCCCCTCCCTAAAATGAGCTCAGTGTGAGGTGTATGTGGGGAATGTGCTCCAGAGAGAACAAGTAAGTATAAAACACATGGGTTATTTACCTTGTGTAAATAGGGTTTCTGAGAGAGTATTATTCCTTTTATACCTATCCTACTATGTGCTGTAATGTAAGTATAAAGCACAAGGGTGAGGTTCTTTACCTGCAGTAAATAAAGCTTCGCAGAGAATTATTCCCTATATAATATAGATGATTGATGCTGTCTTTTAGGCTATTTCAATCACTAGCAAACACTGGCAAAGTGATGCCAGACCACACAGAAAGGTTAGGCAATATGTCAATAAGAAAAAAATTCCCCAGAAGTCTGAGAAAATAAGATGATGAAGCAGGTGCTAGATGCACCTAGAATGAATGATACGGACCTCCAAACCTTACCCCAGTTTCGGTGAGGTAACTTTACGTGACCATGTTCTAGAAACATTTTCCCTATCACCAAAGGGACCGCTGATGCACAAATGTGCCACTGACACACATATCTATCTTATGTATTGACTGTGGCTAGAAATTCGGTAGGGTGATTTAAAAAATGAAAACATATTTTGGGATAGAGACACATCATGAGCGGTCCTTTAACCGATACATTTATTCTGATCAACCATGCTTAAATAAACAGTAAACAAATAACTTATAGACATCATCATTAGTTAAAAAACATAAAATCATTAGATCAATCTTGTATTTTAAGAGAAAGAGTGTAGACTCAGTATTACGCTCATTAATCCTTGAGGTTTCTGTTAAGCATTTTACATTCAATCATGCTCTTTTGAATTGAAGGTGCCACATTCCATCTTATTTTTCACAGGCTCAACTGTAAGCATGTCCTGGTCAAGCATAGCATAACAAGAAGACACAGTCGATAACGTGGCACACAACCATTGGTTGATGCATGCAATGTCTGAGCAGGGGAATGAGACAGGGGCTGCAGTGCAAACATGTTATTTTTAACCCCTCAGCCCTTGCGCTAGCCAGATGCAGTTTGATTGCCATCTTAAGTGGAGGTCCATTTCACTAACGTTACCCCCTCGGCTCTCGATTCAGCTTGAGGTAGCGAGTGAAGAACCATGATCACTTGTGGGGTTGATATGACCCACAATTCAATGCAAACTGTACTCATACTCCGGTGGCTGAAGTATATGACGGCTGCATTTTCGGCATGTCAGACAAAATTATGAAACTATCTTAACCCTTGTGTTGTCTTAAGGGTAAAATATGACCCGCCACTATGTTTAACAGCAGAGAAACCCCCCTAAATGATATTTTGTCAACTTGAAATTTGATGACTTTTCCTAGTGACCCCAACATTAGAAAATGTGAAACATCTCCTTTGTTCATATTTCATGAAAGCTGTACACCACCAGGGTACAAAGATTGTCTTAGGGTAATATTTGACCCGGCAGTTATAAAACGATTTACACACCACAAAAACCACAAAGACACACACACACACACACACACACACACACACACACACACACACACACACACACACACACACACACACACACACACACACACAAACAATGAGAAATTGAGATTATGTGTGCTACTGATTGAACTCAGCCAGCAGCTCCTGAAGAGGAAGATCACCATGGTTGGCAAAGTTAGAAAGAACAAGCCTGAGCTTGGGAGAGAGGCCTTCTCATCAAAGTTTGCCTTCACCCCCACCACCACTCTAGTTTTTTAACTCCCATTGAGGAACAAGAATGTGGTCCTCCTGAGCACACTGCACAAAACGGCTGAGATCAGTGATCGCGAGGACAGGAAGCCAGCCATCATCCTGGACTACAACCACAACAAAGGAGGCATAGACAACCTGGACAAGGTGATTGGAACTTACAGCAGCAGGAGGATGACTGCCCGCTGGCCCCTGGTCATCTTCCACAACATCATTGATGTGTCCTCATATAATGCCTTAGTGATATGGAGCAAGATCAACCCAACCTGGATGCCTGATAAGCGGAACAAGACGAGTGTATTCCTGGAGCAGCTGGGAAAGGCACTTGTAACTCCACACATTCAAAGAAGGGAGCGCCTCCCCGCACAGCAGCCTCTGCAGCGCTATGTGAAAGCTGTTCAGGGGGCTGAATCTTGTCCTGATCCACCTGAGGCTGCAGCTGGGGCAGGCAAGAGGAGCAGAAGCCAATTCTTCCCCCCAAAGAAGGACTGTAAAACAAATACTATGTGCTGCACATGTGAGAAATACATCTGCAAAGCCATGCACACACACTTGCATACTGTCCTACATGTGCTAATTAGAGTTGATTGATTTATGTTCTTCACGTTTTAGTTTTGTATCTATTATCTTATTTTATTCATATTTATTGTTGTTGTTTATACACCTTGTGGGTGGGTCAAAAAATGGGAGAAAACTAGTATTTTGTAGTTGAATTCCTCATTGTACAGTATATAAGAATATATCACTATGTTGCCAAAAAAGTTCAAGACTGTTATTGTTTCCCTTCAATAAAATACATTCAAAACTACTTTCTGCACATTTCTGCTACTTTCTCAGGCTATACAAGTGCTATCTCTTGCTAAAAGAATGATGTTTACACCTCTGCAGTAGCTTTAGCAATAATAATAATAATAATAAACCTCTACTTAGTAAAGAAAACAATTATAACAGGTGTATTGTAATAAAAACGAGTGGTGTCCACTGATTAAATGCAGTCTTCCTGCATTGTGAAGAGGGAAAACCCAGATATTCACAACGTTTGTGATGAATGACAGGTTGTTTCTTCATGCAAAATAGATTTGGGGTTTAAAATTCAATTAAGCTGCTTTATTTTAGGGGTTTAGTGAAGGCGGGTCATTTTTTACCATTAGGACAAGGGGAGTATACAGAATGAAAAACTACACAAGGCTTAATAAAAAAAAATATATAGATGACATTGATTTTAGCATTGGCAAATTGGCTTAGTCTGGTAGTGAGGAACCTATAAAACCTAGCTTCAAATTTATTGGTAAAAATGACCAAACTATAAAACTAGCTAGCTAGCTATGGGTAAATGTAGCTAGCTAGCTACCTGACAGGAGTGCTAGCTAGCTATGTTACCTTACTAGGTACATTCATAGCTTTAGGTTGGATGTTTTTAAGCTCAATTTCAAGATTTCCACCAAGGCCTTTGTTTCTCCGATCACACACATTTAAGGTACACTCGGAGTCAGATGTAATGTTGTAAAACATCATTCAAGGGCTGAGGGTTTTGGGCCGAGGGCTGTCAACTTTGAATTTGGACTGTAGCCATGGTCTTGCTACCCCCCTTACTATATCAATAGGCAGCCATTTTGACTGCAACATTCTAACAGTCCAATAAATACACTAAATAAACTCAGCAACAAAAAAAGTTATCTCACTGTCAACTGAGTTTATTTTCAGCAAACTTAACATGTGTAAATATTTGTATGAACATAACAAGATTCAACAAGTGAGACATAAACTGAACAAGTTCCACAGACATGTGACTAACAGAAATGGAATAATGTGCCCCTGAACAAAAGGGGGGGGTCAAAATCAAAAGTAACAGTCAGTATCTGGTGTGGCCACCAGCTGCATTAAGTACGGCAGTGCATCTCCTCCTCATGGACTGCACCATATTTGCCAGTTCTTGCTGTGAGATGTTACCCCACTCTTCCACCAAGGCACCTGCAAGTTCCCGGACATTTCTGGGGGGAATGGCCCTAGCCCTTAACTTCAGATCCAACAGGTCCCAGACGTGCTCAATGGGATTGAGATCCGAGCTCTTTGCTGGCCACGGCAGAACACTGACATTCCTGTCTTGCAGGAAATCACGCACAGAACGAGAAGTATGGCTGGTGGCATTGTCATGCTGGAGGGTCATGTCAGGATGAGCCTGCAGGAAGGGTACCACATGAGGGAGGAGGATGTCTTCCCTGTAATGCACAGCAGGGAGATTGCCTGCAATGTCAACAAGCTCAGTCCGATGACGCTGTGACACACTGCCCCAGACCATGACGGACTCTCCACCTCCAAATCAATCCTGCTTTAGAGTACAGGCCTCGGTGTAACACTCATTCCTTCGACAATAAACACAAATCCGACCATCACCCCTGGTGAGACAAAACTGCGAGTCGTCAGTGAAGAGCACTTTTTGCAAGTCCTGTCTGGTCCAGCAACGTTGGGTTTGTGCCCATAGGCGACGTTGTTGCCGGTGATGTCTGGTGAGGATCTGCCTTACAACAGGTCTACAAGCCCTCGGTCCAGCCTCTCTCAGCCTATTGCGGACAGTCTGAGCTCTGATGGAGGGATTGGGCGTTCCTGGTGTAACTCGGGCAGTTGTTGTTGCCATCTTGTACGTGTCCCGCAGGTGTGATGTTCGGATGTACCAATCCCTTGCAGGTGTTGTTACACATGGTCTGCCACTGCGAGGACGATCAGCTGTCCTTTCTGTCTCCCTGTAGCTCTGTCTTAGGTGTCTCACAGTACGGACATTGCAATTTATTGCCCTGGCCACATCTGCAGTCCTCATGCCTCCTTGCAGCATGCCTAAGGCACGTTCACGCAGATGAGCAGGGACCATGGGCATCTTTCTTTTGGTGTTTTTCAGAGTCAGTAGAAAGGCCTCTTTAGTGTCCTAAGTTTTCATAACTGTGACCTTAATTACATACCGTCTGTAAGCTGTTAGTGTCCTAATGACCGTTCCACAGGTGCATGTTCATTAATTGTTTATGGTTCATTGAACAAGCATGGGAAACAGTGTTTAAACCCTTTACAATGAAGATCTGTGAAGTTATTTAGATTTTTACGAATTATCTTTGAAAGACAGGGTCCTGAAAAAGGGACGTTTATATGCCATCGGAAAAATAATAATTTGGTTGATTTTATGAACTTCTTGGGTAACATTAGAATACATATTTTTTTCAAAGAACACAATAGCATTTGAATTTGTTTATGTTACTGTAGAACAGATATTCCCAAACTGGGGTACGGGGTACGCGCAATGCCAGCGGGGGTACACCAAATAAAAATGTGATTCACATTAAAAAAAAATCTAAAGTGTTTTATTTTTTTGTACATTGTTTTTCCTTCACATTTTCAAACAGTCCATTTATATTTTCCAACGGGGCTATACATTTGGGTGAGTTTTTTCTTGCCTGAGTAACCTCGTTTCACTGCCAAAAATAACATTTAACCATCTAGTGTTCGGCAAAATAACAACACAATGTCAAATACAGGTAGCCTAGTCAAATAATTAACATCCAATCACATTAACCGTTACTCTCTTGTGGGAATTCCACTAACGGTCCGTATGTAGCCAAACGTAGCTGCTGCTCATGTTGGTATCTGTACTGATGGCGCAACAGCCATGACAGGGAGACAGAGTGGAGAGGTAACGGGAGCAACTGCATGTACACGCGACACCACTTGGGTACACTGCAGGATGCACCGAGAGACTCTTGCTGCCAAGGGAATGCCTGACAGCTTGAAAGATGTTTTGGACACTACAGTAAAAATGGTTAACTTTGTTAAAGCAAGGCCCCTGAACTCTCGTGTATTTTCTGCACTATGCAATGATATGGGCAGCGACCATGTAACACTTTTACAACATACAGAAGTGCGCTGGTTATCAAGGGGCAAAGTATTGACACGGTTTTTTTTAAATTGAGAGACGAGCTTCAAGTTTTCTTTATTGACCGTCATTTTCACTGCTTCGCTTGCATGATGATGAGTTTCTCCCCCCATACTGGCATATCTGGGAGATGTTTTTTCTCGCCTGAATGATTTTAATTTAGTATTACAGGGACTCTCTGCAACTATATTCAATGTGCTGGACAAAACTGAGGCTATGATTCAGAAGTTGGAGCTCTTCTCTGACTGCACTAACAAGGACAACACACAGGTCTTTCCATCATTGTATGTTTTTTTTTGTGTGCAAATGAACTCAAGCTTACAGACAATATCAAATGTGATTTAGCGAAGCACCTGAGTAAGTTGGGTGCGCAATTACACAGGTACTTTCTCGAAACAGATGACACAAACAACTGGATTCGTTATCCCTTTCATGCCGTGCCTCCAGTCCACTTACCGATATCTGAACAAGACAGCCTCATCGAAATTGCAACAAGCTGTTCTGTGAAAATTTAATTTAATCAAAAGCCACTGCCAGATTTCTGGATAGGGCTGCGCTCAGAGTATCCTGCCTTGGCAAATCGCGATGTTAAGACACTGATGCCCTTTGCAACCACGTACCTATGTGAGAGTGGATTCTCGGCCCTCACTAGTATGAAAAGTAAATGCAGGCACAGACTGTGTGTGGAAAATGATTTAAGACTGAGACTCTCTCCAATACAAGCCAGCGTTGCAGAGTTATGTGCATTCTTTCAAGCACACCCTTCTCATTAACCTGTGGTGAGTTATTCACCATTTTTGATGAACAAATAAGCTTTTATATGTAAGATGGTTAAATAAAGAGCAGAATTATTTATTATTATTATATTATTATTATTTGTGCCCTGGTCCTATAAGAGCATTTGTCACTTCCCACGAGCCAGGTTGTGACTCACACTCATTCTTATGTTTAATAAATGTATTGTATAGTGTGTGTGTGGAAGGCTTACATTGATGGCAAAAAACAACATCTGAGAGTGCACTGACCCTAGTGCTAGATGGGGTATGCAGCTGGAAGTTGAATGTTTGAAGGGGTACGGGACTATAAATGTTTGGGAACCACTGCTGTAGATGATCTATTGCTGCATGCTCACTGTGTTAAGCGTAAAGGACCAGTGGTTATTCTTGGGAAAAAGTGATATTTTGAAATAGAGTTCATATCTTCAATTTTGAGAGTTATTTGGCAAAGGTGTTGGAAACCTCAGAATCTGCTCAGAATCTGCTCTTTCTGATACTATATAGAAATCAGAACATCTTACCTGTATCTGTATGATTTGAAAAAGTAACTTTTTGTTGGTTCTGAAAGTAATTACATGTCCTCCTAAAACTGCTTATAACACTAATGTTGTGATCTCGAAATTCTAACATAGGTGTGTCAAAAAACGTATTTAGTTCAAGCCAAGGACAGAGGGTTGCGTGACTTTAAAAATGGCAGAGATACATGTATTGCAAACAAAACGGAAGAAGTTGAGCCTCACGCTTCAACGCTCTTAGTTGATGCGTAAACTGATCCACTATGCTGTTTACTTTCTGCGTCTACGTCATATCGCTGAGTCTACCATTAATTGAAACAATAACAAAGTGGTCACCTGCCTCTGTTTTAGTAAAAAGCAGAGGGATGGGCCTAGAGAATGGTACCAATGTCAAATTCATAGACAGAGCTATGGATGCAAGGACTGACCATCCATGAAATCAAAATGATAGTTTTAACCATGTTTAACACCTGCCCTCAAAGCCATTTGAAAATGGAGGAAAAAGATTAAACTCAGACAGAGCTTGCCGCATATGACCTGCTGTAAAGATGTCTTAGAAATTAGTAGCCTAGCTTCATACTACTCTGAAAAAAAATTGGAGGTCGTTCCCAAAACTAACATAGATATAGAAAAACTAGAAAACCCACATAGAAATAGAAAACATAGAACATAAACCAAAAACCCCGAAACACACAAAAAAAACACCCCCTGCCACGTCCTGACCAAACTACAATAACAAATAACCCCTTTTACTGGTCAGGACGTGACAGGAACACATCACCATTGGCCCCTGCTGGCCAACACACTGCTATGTGACAAAAACTCAGTGGCAATAACAAACAAACCAGCTGGGAGGAGAGATGGAAAGGTGGGAGGAGTGGTATTTAACTGACAGGTCAAGTCCCAAAAGCACTATATAAAAAGGCAGGCTAGATGGCAAGGGAAACACAAACTTGCAGACTCACAACTCCAAGCCATACTGTCACAGAGACTATGAAGCTGACAATACTGCTCTGTGCTATCGTGCTCCTCTCTCTCTCTGGTGAGTACTATTGCCATAACCAAAAGCACTTACGAGCTGTTTTGACATGCATGTAAAAAATATTGCTTGATATTTTTAACATTGAAAATTTCACCTTATTCTGTACTTAGATCAATGAGGTTTTGGGAATAATCAGACAACTCTTCATTGTGAGGGATGCTAGATGAATTGGTTACACGCTTTCGGCTGAATTTAAGAATGAAGAGTAGCCTATAAGGAAGTGGTGACAGCTTAGGTTATCTACGTTTAGGATAGAATACCCAGTTGTAAGAGCCCACACAAATGGAAAGTCAGAGTTGCACCAAGAAAAGAATGTCAGGTGATATAATTTTGTCTACACAGGCACTTCTATGAAGCTGACTCTGGGAGAGCTCATCGTGTGGGGAGCCATGATACTATTAAATTCATATGAATAATTATTGTAATTCCTAATTATATGCATGTCCCCCAGTGTCACAGGACACCGGTGAGAGAATATGGACAACAGTCTCAGACCCCATGCCATTAATACCAAGATAAAAGTAATTTCCAAGATAGATACCTTGACATTGGGGTTACTGGTATGTATCTCACTGGCTGTGTCATCATAGAGCTAAAGATGACACAGTGAGTAAGTTCAACAAGGGACAGTAATTTGTCAAGGTGATATTCTCTCTAGTCAAGAGCTCATCTGGAAAACAATAAGGTATTTAAAGAAGTGGAATGTGATCTTGTTTCAAAGACCAATAATAAAAGAAGGCATACTTTTCAGACAGTTGTTGAGCAACATTCCACCAACCTTTTCCCCCTCACTGAATATTGTGAATCACATCAAGGAAAAATTGAATACCCTTTTCTTTTCCTGTTTTGTCCAGTTTTTGCCATGGATGAAGAAAGACCCCCACAGCCCAGAGAGGTGAGATACATTAGGAAATAGTTATTCTATGGAAACAAGGCCATTACAATACTTTTTATGAGGATGTGCATGTCAAAATAACTATAATAGTAAGGACTGCTCTTCCCCTGCCTAAAACAGCCTCAGTGTGAGGTGTATGAAGACGGCATGTGCTCCAGAGAGTTTGATCCTGTGTGTGGGAGCGATGGCAACACATACACCACCGAGTGCGTGCTGTGTCGTGAGAACAAGTAAGTATAAAACACATGGGTTATTTACCTTGTGTAAATATAGTATTATTCCTTTTATACCTATCCTACTATGTGCTGTAATGTAAGTATAAAGCACAAGGGTGAGGTTATTTAACTGCCGTGAATTATTCCCTATATAATATGGATGATTGATGCTGTCTTTTAGGCCATTTCAATCACTAGGAAACACTGGCAAAGTGATGCCAGACCCTAACAGAAAGGTTAGGCAATATGTCAATAAGAAAATAATTCCCCAGCAGTCTGAGAAAATAAGATAATGAAGCAGGTGCTAGATGCACCTAGAATGAATGATACGGACCTCCAAACCTTACCCCAGTTTCGGTGAGGTAACTTTACGTGACCATGTTCTAGAAACAGTTGCATCATCAGGAAAAGGACGTGCCACTGAAGCACAAATCTTACCTATTGACTGTGGCTAGAAATTTTGCAGGATTTGTTAAAGATTTTTTTTTTTATTCAGTTAAAGGCAGATCATGCTTTATACCTGATACATTTATTCATATCAACCACACTTAAATAAACAGTAAACAAATAACTTAGACATTATTAGTTAAGACATTTCAAATAGAAATCAAACTGGATGTTCTTCAAAAATAGATGGGAGGGGTTGAGGGTAGCGGAAGGGTAGGAGTAAAAACAAACCAAAAGATAACTATTGTAAAATAGATTATGTCCGTAAAATGTATATAGTATGTTTAAGCTGGAGTAGAAGCCTAAGTGTTGTTCATAAGTTTACTCCAATTAGGGGAGGAGTGGTGGAAAATAATAATATTCAGTTGAAGTTGGAAGTTTACATACACTTAGGTTGGAGTCATTAAAACTCGTTTTTCAACCACTACACAAATTTCTTGTTAACAAACTATAGTTTTGGCAAGTCGGTTAGGACAACAACTTTGTGCATTACACAAGTAATTTTCCCAACAATTGTTTACAGACAGATTATTTCACTTATAATTCACTGTATCACAATTCCAGTGGGTCAGAAGTTTACATACACTAAGTTGACTGTTCCTTTAAACAGCTTGGAAAATTCATGGCTTTAGAAGCTTCTGTTAGGCTAATTGGCATCACTTGAGTCAATTGGAGGTGTACCTGTGGATGTATTTCAAGGCCTACCTTCAAAGTCAGTGCCTCTTTGCTTGACATCATGGGAAAATCAAAAGAAATCAGCCAAGACCTCAGAAAACCATGTAGACCTCCACAAGTCTGGTTCATTCTTGGGAGCAATTTTCAAATGCCTGAAGGTACCACGTTCATCTGTACAAACGATAGTACGCAAGTATAAACACCATGGGACCACGCAGCTGTCATACCGCTCAGGAAGGAGATGCATTCTGTCTCCTAGAGATGAACGCACTTTGGTGCAAAAAGTGCAAATCAATCCCAGAACAACAGCAAAGGACCTTGTGAAGATGCTGGAGGAAACGGGTACAAAAGTATCTATATCAACAGTAAAACGAGTCCTATATCGACATAACCTGAAAGGCCACTCAGCAAGGAAGAAGCCACTGCTCCAAAACCGCCCCAAAAAAGCCAGACTATGGTTTGCAACTGCAAATGGGGACAAAGATCATACTTTTTTGGAGAAATGTCCTCTGGTTTGATGAAACAAAAATAGAACTGTTTGGCCATAATGACCATTCTTATGTTTGGAGGAAAAAGGGGAGTCTTGCAAGCCGAAGAACACCATCCCAACCGTGAAGAACGGGGGTGGCAGCATCATGTTGTGGGGGTGCTTTGCTGCAGGAGGGATTGGTTCACTTCACAAAATAGGTGGCATCATGAGGATGGAAAATTATTATATTGAAGAAACATCAGTCATGAAGTTAAAGCTTGGTTGAAATTGGGTCTTCCAAATGGACAATGACCCCAAGCATATTCCCAAAGTTGTGGCAAAATGGCTTAAGGACAACAAAGTCAAGGTATTGGAGTGGCCATCACAAAGCTCTGACCTCAATCCTACAGAAAATTTGAGGGCAGAACTGAAAAAGCATGTGCGAGCAAGGAGGCCTATAAACCTGACTCAGTTACACCAGCTCTGTCAGGAGGAATGGGCCAAAATTCCCCCAACTTATTGTGGGAAGCTTGTGGAAGGCTACACAAAATGTTTGACCCGAGTTAAACAATTTGAAGGCAATAATACCAAATACTAATTGAGTGTATGTAAACTTCTGACCGACTGGGAATGTGATGAAAGAAATAAAAGCTGAAATAAATCATTCTCTCGACTATTATTCTGACATTTCACATTCTTAAAATAAAGTGGTGATCCTAACTGACCTAAAACAGGGAATTTTTACTAGGATTAAAAGTCGGGAATTGTGAAAAACTGAGTTTAAATGTATTTGGCTAAGGTGTTTGTAAACTTCTGACTTCAACTGTGTGTATATATGTGTATGGGGGATTGGAAATGATACAAGTACATTGATGGAAGCTACAATCTGCAATATAAAACTGATCTGCCCCCCCCCAAAAGTTTAAAATAAAAGACAACTCAAATTATTAGAATAAAGTGTGTATTTGAGAGTAGACTCAATATTATACTCAACAATCCCTGAGGTTTATGTTCAGCATTTTACATTCAATCATGCCCTTTTGAATTGAAGGTACCTTATTTGAACCTTACATTTTAAGTTGTTAACAGAACACCTCTTTTTCACAGGCTTAAACACAAGCATATCCTGGTCAAGCACGGAGGAGTGTGTGAGGCATAACAAGAAGTCTCTCTGGACACCTGTCCTGCCGGAATGATCCAGAGAAAGGAGTATCATCACTGGACACCAGCTTTTGAAATCTGCAGACTAATAAAATTATGAAGCATGAAAATGTAGTCTCTTCTCTTATGAAAGCTAATAGAATATTATAGAAGTATATTGAACAAAAATATGGGACCACCACTTTACATGTTGTGTTTATGTTTCATGAGCTGAATTAAAAGATCCCAGAAATGTTCCATACACACACAAAGCGTATTTCTCTCCAATTTTGCACACACATTTGTTTACATCACTGTTAGTGAGCATTTCTCCTTTGCCAAGATTATCCATCCACTTTACAGGTGAGGCATGTCAAGAAGCTGACTAAACAGCATGATCAGTGCACCTTGCGCTGGGGACAATAAAAGGGCACTCTAAAATCTGCAGTTGTCACACAACACAATGCCACAAATGTCTCAAGTTGAGGGAGCGTGCAGTTGGCATGCTGACTGCAGGAATGTCCACCAGAGCTGTTGCCAGAGAATTTATTGTTAATTTCTCTACCATAAGCCATCTCCAACTTCATTTTAGAGAATTTGGCAGAATATCCAACCAGCCACACAACCGCAGACCACGTGTAACCAGGATCTCCACATCCATCTTCTTCACCTGCGGGATCGTCTGAGACCAGCCACTCGGACAGCTGATGAAACAGAAAGTATTTCTGTCTGTAATAAATCCCTTTTGTGTTGAAAAACTCATTCCGATTGGCTGGGCCTGGCTCCCAAATGGGTGGGCCTATGCCCTCTCAAGGCTACTCCCCTGCAGAGTCATGTGAAATCCATAGATTAGGGCCTTATTTATTTAAATGGACTAATTTCCTTTTATGAACTGTAACACAGTAAAATCGTTGAGTTTATATTTTTGTTCAATTTAGTTCTGATTTCATTACTGTTAGCAGCAGGTTAAAAAGGGGGTGCTTATATTTGTCCTGTTTCACACATTTACAAGTATGTAACTTGTAAAAGTGTGTGGTGTGAAATGGAAATGTTTTTGTTGCATATCCCACTCCCCCTGAGACACCTGCAGAGAGTGGGGTCACGGCCTGGGATCAGCCAACCCTGTAGAAATGTGGCTTAAGTGCCTTGCTCAAGGGCAGATCGACAGCTTTTTCACCTAGTCGGCTCGGGGACTCGAACTAGCAACCTTTCGGTTACTATCCCAATGCTCTACCCGCCACCCACAGGCGCACCAGTCTCACATTAGTGGGCAATCCAACAAGAAGATCGATAGAGCACACTGTGAATAAGAAACATGTCATATAAGGGAAAATAATGTAATTTAGCCCAGCTAAATGTATTCCTCAGGGAGGACTGGAGAGCGTTATTTTGAGACAAGCCAAAGCATGAGGCATCACAGATGTAGAAAGAAAAAAAATGTTGTAAGAGGCTAAGTCCTCTGAGGCAGCAACTGAAAAAGGCAACCTTCTGATTTGCAGATGTGTGATCATATTACACAGTCTCAAAATAAAAACGTTACATTACAGAACTGCAGACTTGTTTTTATTGTCCTTTGATGGGGTTTTTCCACCCAGCCCTATGCTCACTTCAGTTTCAGCAGCACTGTCTCCAACAGAGCCAGGATCTCCCCAAAGTACCCATCCTCATCTCCGAGGACCTGCTCTGAGAGCACCAGTTCCTGGTACTGCTCCTGTAGTGTGCGGAGGGAGGAAGACAGAGTGTAGTCCTGCCGATACTGAGTCTGGCAGTGAGGCATCATGGCCAGGATAGTTCTCAGTGCCTTCTCCTTCCAGTCATGCTCTGGTGAGGCCAACAGTTCAGGCACCAGTCTGCACCAGCCCTGCTCTGCCAACAGTGGCATGAGGGAGACCTGTGCGTACTGCTGCAAACGCTCGTTATGAGAAGCATCTGGAATGGGGTCAAGTCCAGTCTGAGAGATCAGCTCCTAGAATAGAGAATGTGCCATTCACATCATTTGATTTCACATGACTAGCCTCGCATTTATAGGCAAGATTTTCATAAGAGCACCACTCACCTTCTCATTGATCATGTCATAGAGTATGGTTACAATCCTCACACGGAGAGCCCCGCCGTCGGAAGCTCGGAAAAGATCCCCCAACACCTGCAGCCCACCCAGCTTCAGGAAGTGGCTTTGGGCAAAGGGGAAGTGACGTAGTAAAGAGGCCACAGCAAACAACGCCTGTATACAGACGAACATTAGCATCAGTAACATGCCAGGAAGAGAACAATGCAAAATATTGTGCTGATTGTAAAACTTGACTGTAGACAGATGTGAGGAAACCTTACAGTTTTAAAATGGAAAGAGAGTCTCCTAGTGGATAATTAACGATGCTACATTTACAATCAGAGTACTAACGAATGGATTTGATCATGTGAGAACAAGACTTGCCTTCTTTTTAACAGACATGGGTCGTGGAGTGGCAAGTAACATTAACAGCTTCTGCAGGGTACCACTTTCAACTGCCCCCACCTGCACCACTGGGTTACTAGAAAGAATATAATCAATGATAATGTTACTGACACACACACACACACACACAAACATGCTGTCTTTTGGCTGGGATTTACAATTAGAGTGTTGGTATGGGTTAGAGACTGCTATACCTTGACAGAGCTGACCCCAAGACAAAAGCAGCACTCTCCTGAAGGCGATAGTCTGTGCTGTTCAAAGCATCAACCACAAGCTTCAACCCTCCCCTAGATGCCAAGTTCTGGGCATTGTCCACCTGACAACACAGATAACAAGGAAACTAATTATAATGTTATTTCTACAATCAAATTAAAACAAAAAAATAGATGTAAAAATCAGTGTTGCATCTCTTTTATTGTCTCAACAATTTATACTCCCAAACCATTAGTATATTCAGTCCCCTTCCCTTTTTCCACTTTGTTACATTATAGCCTTATTCCAAAAATGAATTAAATTTGTTTTCCTCAAGCTACACACAACACTCCATAATGACAATATGAAAACAGGTTACGACATTTTCAAAAAGGTATTAAAAATAAAAAACTGAAATACCTTATTTAAAGTATTCAGACCCATTGCTATGAGAGTTAAAATTGAGCTCAGGTGCATCCTGTTTCCATTGATCATCCTTGAGAGGTTTCTACAACTTCATTGGAGTCCACCTGTGGTAAATTCAATTAAACCGACATTATTTGGAAAAGAACATACCTGTCTAGATAAGGTCTCACAGTTGACAGTGTACGTCAGGGCATAAACCAAGCCATGAGGTCGAAGGAATTGTCTGTAGAGCGCCGAGACAGGATTGTGTTGAAGCACAGATCTGGTGAAGGTTACCAAAACATTTCTGCACCATTGAAGGTCCCCAACAACACAGTGGCCTCCGTCATTCTTAAATGGAAACAGTTTGGAACCACCAAGACGCTTTCTAGAGCTGACTTTCTAGAGCTGACAAACTTAGCAATTGGGAGAGAAGGGCCTTGGTCAGGGAGGTGACCAAGAACCCAATGATCACTCTGACAGAGCTCCTCTGTGAAGATTGGGGAACCTTCCAGAAGGACAAACATCTCTGCAGCACTCTGCCAATCAGGCCTTTATGGTAGAGTGGCCAGACAGAACCACTCCTCAGTGACAGCCCGCTTGGAGTTTGCCAAAAGGCATCTAAAGGACTCTGTCCAAGAGAAAGAAGATTCTCTGGTCTGATGAAATCAAGATGTAACTCTTTGGCCTGAATGCCAAGCATCACGTCTGGAAGAAACCTGCCATCGTCTCTACGGTGAAGCATGGTGGTGGCAGCATCATGCTGTAGGGATGTTTTCAGTGGCAGGGACTGGGAGACTAGTCAGGATTGAAGAAAGATGAACGGAGCAGAGTACATAGAGATCCTTGATGAAAACCTGCTCCAGAGCGCTCAGGACCTCAGACTAGGGTGAAGGTTCACCAAACAATAGGACAATGACCCTAAGCAAGTTTCTGAATGTTCTTGAGTGGCCCAGTCAGAGCCCGGACTTGAACCGGATAAAACATCTCTGGAGAGACCTGAAAATAGCTGTGCAGCGAAGCTTCCCATCCAACCTGACAGAGCTCGAGAGGCTCTGCAGAGAGGAATGGGAGAAACTCCCCAAATATAGGTGTGCCAAGCTTGTAGCGTCATACCCAAGAAGACTCGAGGCTGTAATCGCTGCCAAAGGTGCTTCAACAAAGTTCTGAGTAAAGGGTCTGAATACTTATGTAAATGTTGTAGTTCAGTTTTTTTTTAAATAAATTTGCTAAAATTTCAAAAACTTGAACCTTTGTCATTATAGGGTATTGTGTGTAGATTTTTTGGGGGGGGGACCATTCAATTCATTTTAGAATAAGGTGGTAATGTAACAAATGTGGAAAAAGTAAAGGGGCCTGAATACTTTCCGAAGCCACTGTATCTCGTTGCCTCCCACCTCATTAGTATCTCGTTGCTCACCTGATGAACAAGGTACTCTAGGTCATGTAAAGCTTTTATCTTCTCCTCCACAGTGGTGTTTGAGCTGTTGAATTGGGACATCAGTCTGCTAATAACCTGGAAGTCTGACTCCATCAGCATGTCCAGTTTGGCCATGTCCCTTTTCAGCTCCTCCATGGGACGGAACTGGGCTCTGAGAGCCTCCTAAACACACAGGGAAACACACGAACCATAAGTAATAGTTTGCCAACCGAGAAGGAAATCAAAGATAGACGAATGCCTCTGTGATCCCATCTCATTTCACAGCCGCGTGTCTCCACCGTGAAAAGAGACTAAAGACATATCAAATCAGGCCATACCTTCTCTTCTTTGTCACTAGTTTCAGGATCCACTCCTTCTTTTATATTTTTCAGAGCGTTCTTCAGCTCCTCAGCATTGAAGGATGGGCCTGGTGTGTTCTCCTTCCCCTGTCTGACTCAGAGAAAACACCTGTGGTGAGTCTGATGTAATCTCAAGCAAAGATAGTATGGCCTTCTACTGTACAATAGCTACATGGCAAAAATGTTCTACAGTGTTTCAAACTGACAGAAACATTTCAACAGGATCCTTACCTTTGTCCATCGATCTGGTTTTTGAGAATCTGATGTTCCCCAAGTTTGACCTCCCTCTGCCTTGTCTGGAGGTTGAGCCTTACGTGAGAGCCCCTTGGGACTGCCTGGCCTGAGTGATAACAATATTGTACAGTGAATACTTTTGATTCTGCCATACACATTAATACTCCATGCCGTTTCTTGTTTCTGTGTGTTGCACTTGCATTCAGTGGCATCTATGAATGACATGATTATTCATATTATTATTGACACCAAACGGAAGAACCAAGGACACGGATGGTTCCTGATGTTGTGAGATTCTCTCTGGTGTTTACAGTGCTGTGAGATTAGGATATCAGGACCTGTTTAGACAAAGCAATTGTAACAGTAGAGTAAAGGATTGCAATATATGGGAAAATAAATGGCTGCAGTATTTCTGCTATACTGAGTACATGGTGCATGGAATGCTAAGGCATAAATATATGAATGTGTGTATTCTTATTTTAAATGTATATAGTTCTGTCCTTGTGCTGTACTTGTCTATTAAATGTTCTGTATTATGTCATGTTTTATGTTGTCTGGACCCCAGGAAGAGTAGCTGCTGCTTTAACAGTCGCTCAGGGGGATCCTAATAAAATACATGTATTACTACTGTGTGTACTTCATGAGACACCTGGTTTGAGAGACTGCCACTGATCCGTGGGACGGAACACATTAGAATCCTCAGGATCGCTCTCTTCCTCCATGTGGTGCGCATCCTCATCATCCAGGCTGGTCTCAGTGCTCTCCACAACAGTCAGAGCAGAGGAAGACTATAGGGCCAGGGGATTGTATCAGACTCATGTAGGCTACAGACTCTCATCAAACTCCGGTAGGCTACACACAAACTGTTTAACAATATATTTATACAGTAGTATAACGAGTATATCATTAACTACTCACTTTTTCGCTGAGAACATGGACGAATTGACAACTCAATACTAAGAGCATGAGTGCCATCTTCAGCCTGGTAGATTTACTTCCTTTTCTCAGGCATCCGGTCAACATACTGGCTGTAGTATAGCTAACACAACTAATATATCGATATCATAACACTATAGGGTAACAAATACAATTAATGTGAACTACGACGCATTGCACTATCTATTCACCCGACCGCACCATTTCAGATTTAAGCATGGACGTGTAACGTTGATACTTGTCAGAAATTAGACCACTCCCACGGTGTTTGTCATCACGACCGGGAGCCAATCGTATTTAAAAGAGTGTCACTCGTTTTCAAATCTATGCGATCGGATTGGCTAATGGAGATCCCTGTATGATCTTTGTGACGCAATTACATTACATTTCATCAGTCTTTTTGGAAGTTTTATTTCATATTATTACATGAACTGACAACTGTACATATAGCCCATGTGCCATACCAAAAACTGGCCCATCTCGGGGTGGCAAAGATTTGATGGCATTAAATAGTTCCCCACAAGCCCCTGATCAAATTGATATACAGCCTCTAGAGGTTCTTCAAGAAATCGAATATTCCATAATGTGGCAGCAGATCATTGTAACTGTAGGCCTACATAGAAAATCTCACACCAGTTTGTCAGAACAGTTATGGTACTGTAAACATGTATATGAATCTTACAACATATGAAAAAGTAACTATAGTGTTTTCTTCTCAGAAGACAGAGATAAGCAGGAGAAGAGACTAATACTCTTGCGTGTGTCGGTTATAGCGGGTTAACCCTGATCTATACTGGCGGTCCAGGGCTTGCTTGGTTACACGTGGTCTGCAGTTGTGAAGCCGGTGGACTTACTGACAAATTCTCTAAAACGACGTATGTCGGCGGCTTATGGTAAAGAAATTAACATTCAATTCTCTTCTCTGGCAACAGCTCTGGTGGACATTCCTGCAGTCAGCATGCCAATTGTACACTCCCTCAAAACTTGAGACATCTGTGGCATTGTGTTGTGTGACAAAACTTCAGATTTTAGAGTGGCCTTTTATTGTCCCTAGCACAAGGTGCACCTGTGTAATGATCATGCTGTTTAATCAGCTTCTTGACATGCCTCACCTGTAAAGTGGATGGATTATTTTGGCAAAGGAGAAATGCTCACTAACAGTGATGTAAACAAATTTGTGCACAACATTTGAGAGAAATAAGCTTTTTGTGTGCATGGAACATTACTGGGATATTTTATTTTAACCCATGAAACACCATACCACCACTTTACATGTTGCGTTTATATTTTTGTGCAATATAATTTAATCCTGGGTTAATATACTGTATGATGACTATACAACAACAAAAAACTTTCTCAATGGGTCTCCTTGTTGTGTGTGAAATTGTGTTAATTATAATTTAAGTACTAAGTGATGATAGAGCACTTCCCAATACTGCCCATAGACTAATTTAACAATAAATACAAAAAAATGCTGATTGACTGTGCTTTGATATCAGATAGGGGGTTAAAAAGCATCTCACCAAAAATTTCATTTTAACACTTAAATGAGATTAAATCAGACTGAAATCCATATATTGTCGTAATTGTATTAATACATTTACAAACTGTTAAAATACACACTGAGTGTACAAAACATTAGGAACACCTGCTCTTTCCATGACAGACTGACCAGGTGAAAGCTATGATCCCTTATTGATGTCACTTGTTAAATCCACTGCAATCAGTGTAGATGAAGGGGAGGAGACAGGTTAAAGAAGGATGTTTAAGCTTTGAGACATGGATTGTGTATGTGTGCCATTCAGAGTGAATGAGCAAGCCAAAATATTTAAGTGCCTTCCTTCTCCATCTCCCTAGTCTTGATTTTACAGTCAGCTAAAAGAGACCTAAAGGCAATTGCAAACCATTCCGTTTGTTTAAAGACGCTGTCAAATGCAAAGCCATACAGATGAGGTTTACAACCCTGTGGTCTTCATTTATAGTAAAAAAATAGAAAACAATTCATTTACAAACACATTTTCTAGACCTACGTGGTACGCCATACATTACACCCCATTAGATTGAAGGTAAACAGGCTAATTCCAAAACCACTTGACAAAATGTGTTAATAAGAACAAAAAAAATGCTAAAACAATGATAAACGTAATTTAAACTGTTCCCAAAGGCAGCAGGCTGTAAACCATTATTAGTACTTAAATGACATGCATCTAATACAGTACATGCAACGGAAGAACAAGTTACACACTGACTCATGGTACACTGTATACAGTAAGTTACAACGGTTCTAATAGCAATTCTAGCCTTAATCCAGGCGGTCAGCTTTGTCGGGAAAATGTCCCGGAAAGTATAATACTTATAAAAAGGTATCTTAATTTTTAGGTCAGGTGGCAGCAAAATTGCCCCTACTGGAAGTCAAAGGCAAATCAGTGAAGACTCTTTCATGTGACAGCCCTCCCGAAAGACAGGGGAAGGGTCGGCAGTGGTGGACGAGTGGCGAGAGCCCGAACAAAACCCAAGAAGAACACCAAGAAACCAAAGTTGACACAGCGGAGGAGGAGAGACAGGGGTCTGCAGCACCATAGGGACACTGACATAGGGGGGTTGGGGATAGTGGTTGGGGGCTCCTCACAGATGTGGACACACTTGCTGTCTCCAGGCAAGGCAGGGTTAGGCTTGGGGCTGTTGGGGGGGCTGCAGAGGGGTAAAGGTGGGCCTCTCCTTTACACAAGGGTTCCGTTTCCTCTTTCATGTGCTTGGGGAGCTCCATCTCCAGGACCATGGGCTCCTCTTTCTTCACCTCTGGGAGGTCACTAGGCATGTCTACAGGGAGTTTCTCGCACTTGCGCTTCTGAATAAGACATTTATTCCCCACTAAAAACACAACATCATTGAGTTAATACCTCTTACCTATTGTCTAAATGTTTGAAATATGTAAGTAATCACTGCACCTGTGTTCAAGTGAATGTCACTATATAGGCAAATTTACCATTGGGCTCATATTTCTACCTAAACTCTTCCACTTTGACTTGCAGCTTGATGTTGTCACTCTGGCTCTATTTGAGGACCCTCACTACACTGAAAAGCTTTCTCTCCAGCTCCAGTGCTCTTTAACTCTCAGAGTGACTTAATTCTTTGCATTAACAACTCATCCCCCAGTCGCTCTGTTTCCTTCCTACACACACAAACATCACAACAATCAAACGCTGACGCAGGTATGACAGCTCTAATTTGTATACTGAACTTTAAATGCAGACCGTTTATGGGTTAAACTGAAGGCCTTCATCCACTCAGCATGTAAATACTAACTGTACACTAAAACCAGAGATAACTCACACAGAGTTCAAAAGTTGGATTTTCAGGTCAGTGTAGTAAGTCCCGTCCCCACTGGGGCTGAAGAGGGCTGTGCCTTCAATGTCATCTGCATAGACAAAGTAACCAACAATTGACATAACTACACAATCACTTCATACTGTGAATCTGTCGTCCTATCGCATGTTGTAGTGTTATAGATTTGAATCGAAGTGACCACAAACAAGAGGACATCACCTCTACTTTCTCCGGGCGACGTAGTTTGATCTTGAGGGCTTGTATCTCACTGTTCTTCTCTGAGAGCATGGACTGTAGGCGCTCCAAGTGAGCAGGGTCTGCCCTGGAGCCTTGCAGCTGCATCATTGTGGCTATCTGAACCTGGAGGGAAAAAACAAGAGGAAAAAGCAGATGAATTCCAAATGCACCTCTGGTTCAGTTTCACATTGTCACTAGGAGTGATTGACTGGAAACATAAGGGAACGTGTTTTGTATTGTACCTTCATACGATGAAGATGTTGTTCTGAGATCACATGCTGCTTCTGAAGGGATCGGTACTTTCATACTGATCAACTGTCTTTTAATCGCTGCTCGCTTGTCCTCAAGCTAAAGAGAAACCTACCTCTCCAAATAAAGACTTTCCCTTGCTGTTTGGATCTTGTGCCTGTTGCAACACCTGATCCAGTTGAATCTGGATGTCACGCTCTGACCTAAGAGAGCTGTTTTTTCTCTGTTTAGGTAGGTCAGGGTGTGGGCATTCTATGTTGGTATTTCTATGTTTTGGCCAGGTATGGTTTCCAATCAGAGGCAGCTGTCTATCATTGTCTCTGATTGGAAGCCATACTTAGGCAGCCTTTTTTCCCTTGGTTTCCGTGGGTAGTTGCTTTCTGTTTAGTTTATATAACCTGACGGAACTGTTGGCTGTCATTTTGTTTATTTTGTCTAGTGTTTGTTTTCATTAAAATATAACGATGAGCACTCAACATTCTGCGCCTTGGTCTCCTCTATATGACACCCGTGACACTGGAGATCTCGTTGGCCTCCAGGGCTTTCTAAAGCAGGCAAATAGGAACAATAGTGTCATTAGCATGAATGACTACAGTGAGGGAAAAAAGTATTTGATCCCCTGCTGATTTTGTACGTTTTCCCACTGACAAAGAAATGATCAGTCTATAATTTTAATGGTAGGTTTATTTAAACAGTGAGAGACAGAATAACAACAACAGAATCCAGAAAAACGCATGTCAAAAATGTTATAAAATGATTTGCATTTTAATGAGGGAAATAAGTATTTGACCCCTCTGCAAAACATGACTTAGTACTTGGTGGCAATCAGAGGTCAGACGGTTCTTGTAGTTGGCCACCAGGTTTGCACACATCTCAGGAGGGATTTTGTCCCACTCCTCTTTGCAGATCTTCTCCAAGTCATTAAGGTTTCGAGGCTGACGTTTGGCAACTCGAACCTTCAGCTCCCTCCACAGATTTTCTATGGGATTAAGGTCTGGAGACTGGCTTGGCCACTCCAGGACCTTAATGTGCTTCTTCTTGAGCCACTCCTTTGTTGCCTTGGCCGTGTGTTTTGGGTCATTGTCATGCTGGAATACCCATCCACGACCCATTTTTAATGCCCTGGCTGAGGGAAGGAGGTTCTCACCCAGGATTTGACGGTACATGGCCCCGTCCATTGTCCCTTTGATGCGGTGAAGTTGTCGTGTCCCCTTAGCAGAAAAACACCCCCAAAGCATGTTTCCACCTCCATGTTTGACAGTGGGGATGGTGTTCTTGGGGTCATAGGCAGCATTCCTCCTCCAAACACGGCGAGTTGAGTTGATGCCAAAGAGCTCCATTTTGGTCTCATCTGACCACAACACTTTCACCCAGTTGTCCTCTGAATCATTCAGATGTTCATTGGCAAACTTCAGACGGGCATGTATATGTGCTTACTTGAGCAGGGGGACCTTGCGGGCGCTGCAGGATTTCAGTCCTTCACGGCGTAGTGTGTTACCAATTGTTTTCTTGGTGACTATGGTCCCAGCTGCCTTGAGATCATTGACAAGATCCTCCCGTGTAGTTCTGTGCTGATTCCTCACCGTTCTCATGATCATTGCAACTCCACGAGGTGAGATCTTGCATGGAGCCCCAGGCCGAGGGATATTGACAGTTTTTTTGTGTTTCTTCCATTTGCGAATAATCGCACCAACTGTTGTCACCTTCTCACCAAGCTGCTTGGCGATGGTCTTGTAGCCCATTCCAGCCTTGTGTAGGTCTACAATCTTGTCCCTGACATCCTTGGAGAGCTCTTTGGTCTTGGCCATGGTGGAGAGTTTGGAATCTGATTGATTGATTGCTTCTGTGGACAGGTGTCTTTTATATAGGTAACAAACTGAGATTAGGAGCACTCCCTTTAAGAGTGTGCTCCTAATCTCAGCTCGTTACCTGTATAAATGACACCTGGGAGTCAGAAATCTTTCTGATTGAGAGGGGGTCAAATACTTATTTCCCTCATTAAAATGCAAATCAATTTATAACATTTTTGACATGCGTTTTTCTGGATTTTTTAGTTGTTATTCTGTCTCTTACTGTTCAAATAAACCTACCATTAAAATTATAGACTGATCATTTCTTTGTCAGTGGGCAAACGTACAAAATCAGCAGGGGATCAAATACTTTTTTCCCTCACTGTATGAATCTAGTGTAACGCATGCATAATATACCTTATCCTAAACTGCTAAAAGATTGTTATTTTACTCCAAGGCGTTAAAGCAGGAGGCAGCTTCTCTCTCATGCTCTTCCTTCTCAGTGATTCACTCCAGTTAACATTGAAGATTTGTGTTGGTCAGCTCCAGAGCTGGTCTTTGTACTGGGCCTCCTGAAGTGCCTGCTCCAAGGTGGCCTGAGTGGACAAAAAGAAAATGGCTACCTATACTGTATCACATGTAATCATTGTTTACCAAGATTTTAATCAGCTATGGATGAACAAATTATTTTTCTAGTTATCCTGAGTCTTTATGGTTCTTTACAGAGAGTGTAATATTAAATATTTTGTTCACCTTAGCATCCTCCTGTTCCATCCTCTCCTCCTGCAACTCCATCAACTCTGAGGACATGGTTTCATGAGTCCGCTCTGTGACCAAATGCAGCTCCTCCATCTTGTTCCTCAGGGTCTCTGTCTGGAGCTACAGTTTATGCTTCAGTTGCTTCTCAATGAGCTGCGCCTCATCAAATTCAGCTTTCATTTTCTCCACCTACGGCCAAACACACACATCACATTCATTCACTACGTATTGTCAAGGAAAACGAATTGACTCAAAGACAACTTGTGATGTCCTTAGCAGAGATGATTTCAGTGTGCAGAATTCCACAACAAAGTAACTTTCCATTCATTCTTCCTCGCAAATGGTGTACAGAGTGTACAGGTAACCCAATCCACATCACTGGCAGCCCAACCTTGTTCTTGCACTCATTGAGCCCCATAGCATGGTTCCTCTCCAGCAGGGATTCCTGTTTCTCCCACTGTAGCCTCCGCTGGCTGTTGACCAAGTTATAGTCGGAGCGCAGGCTGTCCAGCACACGGCTTTTCAGCAGAGTATTTTTCTTCCTTCAGGGCCTGAGAACCGACACACAGGAGACTATAGTCGTTCCTCTAACATCAACCCACTCTATCTGTGTTCTCATCCAAACCCTGTTTAACATTCATGTAATATCAGTAGTAACAAGATTCCTGTCATGCAATATCAGGATGATTACACCATTCATATTAGTCGTTTTTATGGAAAGCAGTTGTCTTATTTTGTAATGAGTTATACTGCTTCTGTCAAAGCCTATTCATCAACTGTCAAGACAGCTGCCTTTAATGATGTCAGTAATTGCCCAGTGTGAATGATCACCTCCAGTGTTGGTAATCTCTATCCTCTGTTCATCCAACTTGTTCTGCAGATCCAGCTGCCCATCCAGCAGCTGAAGGCCATATTGGGTTGCTTTCTGCAGCGCACCTTCTGCTTCTTTCAACTTGTGTTGTAGTCGCTGGATCAAAATCATCTCCTGAAATAGACATCTTTCACAATTGAAGAGAAGCAAAAAGAGAGAAACTTAACAGGAACACTTATTAAGGTAGGTGTGGGACACCCATTAAGTACAGCAATGGCTCATATGGTGTTAGGTGGAATAGTTGTTCAATTATGTAAAGCATGTGGGCTATTCTGTGATTACAATATCTGATTTAAATGAACAGAACAAACAAGGATGCCAAATAGATATTTGTCTAATGATGGACTAAAGACAAACCTGGAGCTAAACCATGTTGAGAGAACAATGGATAAAGGTTGTAGCTAGTAGTAACTGCTCTATAACTTGGACTCAGTAACTGGGTCCTTTTTAGTAGGCACGAAACTGGATAAAACGATTGTATACATATGCTTTCTAGTGAACAATGCAGCATACAACTGATACACATATTTGATCTAATTTTGTTTATCTGAAAGGCTAGGCCTCCTAACTAGCTAGTAACACGATATGAAGCTTTTTCCCCCTCCTGATATTCGAGTTCACTAGCTCCGTTAGCTAAACTTGTAATCTCGTCCACCAGCCAGCTGTCTCTCTAGCAATCGAGCCTGGGTACGAGGTCAGCTAGCTAGCTTGCAAAGTTGCAAGCTAACTGTTGATTGCACAAAGACAGTTACCCTCCGAAAAGTTGTAAGTGATCATATTTGAAGAGGATAACTGTCAAGCTGTTTAGCTTGCAACCTAGCTTGTTAGCATACGTTGCCACATGCAGTAAAAAAGGGCACCGAACCACCACACCTCAAATATTATTAGGTTTTCCACCATTTACGAAACACGATTTGAATTCTGATCCAGCGCCAGCTACAAGCCAAATATCGCGACAGATAATGATACGTCTGTTGCTCTGCCTTTTTACAAGGATGAATACTTTATGTCAATAATGCACAACGTGTGTTTGAAAATGTTATGAACATATAATACAGTCCACCATGTTTATTGCTATGATTATATTATCCCATAATCAGATGTTATTCTCCCAGGTGTGTCAATGCCATTTTCTTGGTTTAAAAAAAACATGTTTTATTTAATATGAACACTATTACAATACTTACATTGTCTTTCTAACATATTGTTTTATTCTAGGCATTTGGATAAAGTCATTGAGCCAAACAGACATGGTAAACAATGTAGGCTATGCCTATTGATTTGGTGCTTGAGATGGTTTGATCACCAGACACTTTCACATGCATCTCTGGGTGTGACATAATCTTTGTGAAACATGTCCAGTGATTCATCCCCTGTTGTGGTGGAAATTAAACGGAATATGCAGTCTCTCACCTCACACTGAAACCATGTCCAATCTTCCAAACTATTGCAATCCACTAAAACTCAGACTATAGTGACTACAAGACCAAACACTAAAACACAAAAATTAAATCAAAGTAGCACACAAACCTCATATAACAACAAAACCGATGTTAACCCTGTGCCACTTGGTCAACTGGTTTTAGCTACATGTAATTACTCCAAAATAATTTAATAATCTCATCATGAAGGCTTACTATTATACTTATTTAGTAGGTTTAGCAGATCGGATATACTATTATCTCATTTGTACTACCCCTTAGTGTTGCAGAGTTGCCAAATGTGTTCCACTAGAGGGAAGTATTACTACTCTTTGATATTCTGCTTGCTTTTTATATTCTAACCATAAACTGAAAGAAATAGGTATATCTTACCATTTAGCCTGGATCTAACTCATGTAGTCTTAAAATAATTGTTTGACAAGGAGATATTGCTGAATAAACTGAATATCGGCAGGTAGCCTAGTGGTTAGAGCATTGGACCAGTAACCGAAAGGGTGCTGGATTGAATCCCTGAGCTGACAAGGTACTCCTGAACAGGGCAGTTAATCCACTGTTCCCCAGTAGGCCATCATTGTAAATAAGATTTTGTTCTTAACTGACTTGCCTAGTTAAATAAAGGTTAAATTAAAAAAATATATATAGCAATATTTAACATCACATAGTTCCAGATTGTGCACTGTGTATAATATATAGAGCACTGAACAGTCTCTAACCCATCAGCTCATAAAACAGGAATATTCAGAGAGACAGAGTACTTAAATCAACCTGAGGAAGACGATGCACATGATGAAGGCTGCTCATCAGTGAAAAGAATAGTTTGAACACTGGTGGCACCAAAAGCCTCGATTTCGCATCTCCAGAGAATAGGGGCCTCCCCATTCAAACACAAATGAGCAGCGGCATACCATGCCATTGTCTGAGGAGCTGACCACAGACGCTACCTCTGTTGTTGTGCAAATACATCCAATCAGTCTAACTATTTACATCAGGAACAGCATCATTTCAATTTTAGATTATGTAAAGGTTATATGCTATTGAATTATGACTTTTGTTTTATGCACTAGCTCCATAGTGCACCTTGAAAATAAATAGTTTGTTGCCTTTTACTTTTTTTCTTCATTTTTCCCAAATGCAGTTTAGATTATGTCAAAGTTAAAGGCTAATGTTTTTCACTAACTTCATAGGAAAAATATTAAGCTTAAATGTCTGTTATTGTTTTTTTCTCTCTCAAATGTTAAGTCTGAAGCAGACATCAAGGCACTCTAGTCTTTCACTATACAATAGCTGGTTGGAAGCTGGCTTGGGGTATAATTTTACACTGCAATTTATATAAGCAATTTGAAGGGATAAAAAAGAAGACAAAAGTAATTTTTATTTGTCACATGGGCTGAATTCAACAGGTTTAGACCTTACCGTGAAATGCTAACTTACAAGCCCTTAACCAACAATGCAGTTCAAGAAATAGAGCTAACAAAATATTTACTAAATAAACTAAAGTAAAAGATAAAATACTAATAAAAAAGTAACACAATAAAATAACAATAACGAGGCTATATACAGGGGGTACCGGTACCTGTTAGTCAGGTCATTTGTACATAGGGTTATAGTAGGGTTATACAAGGAGGGGAATTTGCTTAAAGTTGTGAATGGGTGGTCGAAATTCACTGCTTTGTGTGATGTATTGTTGTCTCTACCTTCTTTGGCCTTTCTGTTGACTGTGCCCAATAATGTTTGTACCATGTTGGGTTGCTACCATGCTGTGTTGTCATGTGTTGCTGCCTTGCTATGTTGTTGTCTTAGGTCTCTTTTTATGTAGTGTTGTGTTGTCTCTCTTGTTGTGATGTGTGTTTTGTCCTATATTAATATTGTATTTATTTATTTTAATCCTAGGCCCCTGTCCCCACAGGAGCCTTGTCATTGTAAATAAGAATTTGTTCTTAACTGACTTGCCTAGTTAAATAAAGGTTAAATAAAATAAAAAATATCACAACAGTCAAGTTCTACAGATATAAATAAGATACTAATTATACAATTAAAATAAATGTTATTTCCAAAATGACTTTCCAACCCTCAAAAGAACAAAAGATTATCAGTTTATTCACGGCGATCAACGGGTGACTACGGGCTGCGTAAATTCGCTAATCCACCCTGTATATGAATTACATTGAAAGGAGTACTTTGGAAGTTGAGGTGATCTACAGATCCGAAAATCTGCGCAGCGTTTTGCTTCAACCTTACCCTACTGAACAACCCCAATGTCAGGGGCGTAACGGTGATGTTGCTGTAGTCTGACGTCACTATAACTTTGTTATAAATACGGCCTGGACGCCATTTCCCCACCTCCAAGCTTTGCTGATACAGGTTTTCTGTCGAGCTAGCTACGCAGTATTTTCTGTCAAGAAATGGACGCCGCAAATCAACTTTGCAAACTTTTTGTCGGTGGATTGAACGTAGATACCGACGATGACGGGCTCCGCAAGCATTTTGAGCAGTATGGTCAACTGACCGACTGCGTTGTGGTTGTGAATAAGCAACTACAGAGGTCCCGCTGCTTCGGCTTTGTTACCTACTCGAGCGGGGAGGAGGCCGATGCAGCAATGGCGGCTAGGCCACATGTCGTTGATGGCACCAACGTGGAGTTGAAAAGAGCGGTCGCTCGTGAAGATGCCGGAAAACCCGAGGCACTCGCCAAGGTCAAGAAAATATTCATCGGTGGACTGAAAGACGACATCGAAGATGAACATCTGAATGATTATTTTTCCCAGTTCGGCGAGATCGAGAAGGCCGAAGTTATCGCGGAGAAGGAAACCGGAAAGAAAAGGGGGTTCGGCTTTGTTCACTTCACCGATAACGATTCGGCCGACAAGGCAGTGGTTGTAAAGTTCCACACCATCAATGGGCACAAGGTGGAAGTGAAGAAAGCCCTCACAAAGCAGGAGATGCAAGCTGGTGGTGGCGGCAGGGGTGGAAGAGGGGGGAGAGGCATGAGAGGAGGACAAAATGGCTTCGGCGGCGGCAGAGGTGGTTACGACAGCTACGGGGGCGGTTTCGGTGGGGGCTACGGAGGCAATAGCGGCGGTTATGGCGGCGGCTACGGAAGTGGAGGCTATGGCGGTGGTTATGGAGGCGCAAGCTACGGAGGTGGCTACGGCGACCAGATGGGGGGTTATGGTGGCGGCAATGGCTACAGTGACTTTGGCAGTGGGTACAGCCAGCAGTCCTCCGGGTATGGGCCCATGAAAGGCGGCAACAACTACGCCGGTAGGAGCCCCGCTCCATACGCCCCCAGAGGCGGTGCGGGTGGCTACAACAGAGGGGCTTATGGCGGCTACTAAACCCGTGGCTACGACAGACTATTTGCAAAGAAATGTCTTTTACACCCTCAACCGTCGGATCGGACGACCTCAAACCGAACTAAAAAAAATTCTGTCATCGGGCATCTGCCATAAAGTACTGGCAAAATGCCGACACTGTGAAACCTAATCATTAAGAAGACCTCAAAAACCAAACAGGTAGGAAGATGACTTCCGACCCAGAACCTGATTAGCACGACCAGCTCTTGCTGTAGGAAAAGTTCGATTGCAAAACCCATTTATCATTTGTTCCAAGTTGAGGGCGTGTAGCTGTCGTTAGTTGGCTTGCTTTTTTTTTTTTTTTTTTAGTTTTGCGTACTTTCGTTTTTGAGTTTAGTCAAGGATTGTTTTGTTTGATACTATATTTTCTCTTATCTACATTTTAAGCAATTAGTTCCGAATTTCCCTGGGATCTAATCTTTTTTTCAATGTTTGGGTAATGGGACGCATGTGCTATGGAGTTGTATTTATTAGCTATGACTCTGATATAAATTTGTATTCTATCCACTACTAGCCTATAAGTTTTAGGTGACGCTTAGGTGGTGGGACGGATCCAGTTTAAACGTTTCATTCTTGACAATGTTTTGTAAATCAACGAAGTACGTCACAGTAATTTCCCAACACACATAGCGTCCGCTATCAGCTTAATGTTCCTTTCATTTACTTCAGCAATATCTCATGTATATTGTATAATCTGTCTGAAGATCAAACTACAATTGTTAAGCATTGGTATGCATATGTATGTTCATTTTAAATAAAAAGTTAAACAAACTTAGTTATTTTACTCATTTTACCAGGATGTCTTAAATGAATAGTTCGGGATTTTGACATAGCTTTATATACTTCCCCAAAGTCAAATCAATGTATACCATTTTGTAATCATCAGCGTCCAGTATGAAGGAAGTTAGTACTTTCGAGCGTCAATACTTCCTTCAAACTGCACACAGGTGCATATAAATGGTATCTACAAGTGCATCTTCCTGGGGAAGTAATGGGCCTCGTCAAAATCCCGAACTATCCCTCTAAGTCTACTTCTGATTGGTTATATTATGTGACTTATTTTAATATATTTAATATTAGCTTCATGGCATTTCTTCCATTGCTCTTCCCAGCTAAGGGGGTGAAGAATGGATTGCAGTTAAGTTTGCCCATGACCAATGCATGGAGGCTTTGTTGGTTGGCAATGTTCCATAAAGTTAACTGGCTTTTAACTTGTGGACCTGAGGGCTCTCATATTTATCTTTGATTCCTACATTTAGGTGTTCATACTGTTATCCAAGTACGTCAACATAGCAGTAGCAGTTTGACTTTATACAGGGACCCTGTTCTATACCTGGGGTCGATTGTCATAGGACTCTGAAATATCTCTTTAGGATCACATCAGCAAACTAGGTATGTAAATCAAACTGTCTTCACTATGTGTTGGTCAAGTATTAAAGATATGGATTTGAAATGGTACTCAACTGTACTGATTAGGATTAATTTATTGATCGTTTTTTGCATTTATCAGTAGTTGGTCTTTGGCCTTATGCATCTTTTAAGAGGGGATTTTACTGTACTTACTTGGTCCTAAATAATCTAAAATAATGGTCTGAGGAGACTAAGTGCACTTCCTACATTAATGCAAATATATGGAATGGCACATGGTGTTACCTCCTGACTTGGCTTGATATATTTATATGCACTGTCTCATTCTTTACCCTTTTCCTCTCTCCTCCAGGTAGCCATGGTGACCTGACTGCCAGGACACCAATCTGGCAAGCCTTGGTTTCCTTCAGGACTGGGGGATTGCAGTTAAGGCTGTCCTACTGCCATGGGTGATTTGGAACCCCTGGACATTCTGCCTAATGTGTGCATTAAAATCTGTATTGTATTTACCAGGTTGCAATGATTGACTAGAATAAACCCACTGGCAATCTAGGAGGGTGATGTAATTGACTACTTATTCTGTTCTTACCCATTGTAGGGAAGTTGGTCATAAATGTTAGATCATTGCATACTATGGAAAAATAGACACCAATGATGGCCTTGGTGTGCTATGCTTTTAATTTGCTGCAATTGAAATAAAGCTATTTTTTTAAAGACTTACATTGTTTTATTGGGACACATGGAATGGGTTTGAAGGGGAATATTGTTGCATGGTAGTTTTTGCCTTCGGCTTGCACTCCATAACTCTTTGAATGTTGAAGTTACATTTACTGAACTTTGGACATGCAGCCCAATTCTATTAGTCCACTAATTTGCTATTTTGAGCAGTCAGAGCTTAGTTTAATAGTCACATGTGCCAGGTACAGTGAATTTTAACCTCTGAGCTCCAAAGATGCAGGTCAAAGTGAATGATCTGAATTGGGCTGCCTGTCTTCATGCAGTCATTGATGCACATTTACTATTACTATTACTGATAATTCAAATTAAATTTGGCAGATGTTTTCAGATCTCAAAAGCCAATTAATGTTGAAATGGGTCCATACTGCATAGCATCTGTGGTGTTATGCCTCAATCCTGAATGAATAGGAAAGATGGACACCATACAGTACATTTTTAGCAAAAGATAAATATCTATATGCAAATTCAACAGCATTGTGGCCTGCTGAGCACTGCCCGGATAATAGGCACGTCCTGTAATGTATTCACATCTTCACACACAATCCCGTGTGGCTCAGTTGGTAGAGCATGGTGCTTCCAACAGGCAGGGTTTTGGGTTCAATTCCTACAGTGGACCAGTATAAAAAATGTATGCTATTACTTACTGCTTACTGTAGCTAAGGGTGTCTGCTGAATTAATGTATTCAAGTTGCCTATTTTTTTTTTTACACTTGAATGTTCAATGCCAGTCTTTTTTTTAATGGTTAGGGGGAACAAAGGAGTAACAGATGTAGTTCGGAATGAAAGGTCCACAAATGAGCATCAACCAAAAATCATTGGCATCAATACTGCTTTGAATGCGCACAGCAGTGTCATGATGTGCTAGAACATAATTGACATGAATGGACACTGGAATGACCAGAGTACTGATGTGAATAAAGACCTGGATTAGTGAAAGCTAAGTAGATAATGGATATTCAGATCATTACATATGAAGAGGAGATTGTATGAAACGAGAAGGATGAATTTACAAATTATGAGAACGGCAATTTGAATAAAATGAGGTGGGATTTGAGTGGAACAACCAATCAGAACTGTTGACGTATTTCCAAACCTACGCCAGACGTCATTGCGTCGCCGGTAGCTTCTTTTAAAGCGATGCGATTTTGTCAGGTTACATTTTATTTGCTGTAAAACAACTCTGCTAGTAATCATGACGAACCAACTTTGCAAACTGTTTGTCGGTGGCTTAAACGTCGAGACTACAGACGATGGCCTTCGTCAACATTTCGAGCAGTACGGCCAGTTAACCGACTGCGTAGTGGTCCAGAACCAGCAGCTACAAAGGTCCCGCTGTTTCGGCTTTGTAACCTACTCAAGTGCGGAGGAGGCCGACGCAGCCATGGCCGCCAGGCCACATGTCGTCGATGGTACCAACGTGGAGTTAAAAAGGGCGGTTGCACGGGAAGATGCTGGTAGGCCAGAGGCACTCGCCAAAGTAAAGAAAATATTTATTGGTGGGCTGAAAGACGACATTGAAGACGAACATCTGAATGATTATTTCTCTCAGTTCGGTGCAATTGAGAAGGCCGAAGTCATCAGCGACAAAGAGACTTTCAAAAAAAGGGGATTCGGCTTTGTCTACTTCGAAGATAATGACTCTGCCGACAAAGCGGTAGTGCTGAAGTTCCACACCATCAATGGACACAAAGTGGAGGTGAAGAAGGCCCTCACCAAACAAGAGATGCAGTCAGCCGGTGGTCGTGGTGGCCGGGGTGGGAGAGGAATGAGGGGGTCTCAAAATGGCTACGACGGCGGAAGAGGTGGCGGCTACGGCAGCTATGGCGGTGGCTATGGAGGAAACGATGGCGGCTACGGTGGAGGATACGGCAACGGAGGTGGTTACGGTAACCAAGGGGGATACGGAGGCGGTTATGGCGATCAAATGGGGGGCAGTTATGGTGGGAACGGTTACAATGACTTTGGCGGAGATTATGGTCAGCAGTCTTCCGGTTATGGTGCAATGAAGGGGGGTAGCTATTCAGGCAGGAGCGCTGCACCGTACTCCCGTGGAGGTGCCGGTGGCTATGGCAGGGGTGGGTATGGTGGTTATTAGACACCGTTGACCTCTCAACCCTAATTTGAAATGTTCATAATTTCTGATTCAATGAACTGAATTTACACACACGGGCCAGAGTGCCCTATTTCTTTGTTGCTCCAATTTAAAAGGACTCGCGCCCCTCACCCACCCTGATTTAACCCCTATCCTACTCCCTCCATCTGGACTACACCATTGTCCCTAGGCGGCGTTACTAAAGACATTATGGACTTTGTTACCAGTTCAACTTTCTGACTTGTCGATGTAGTTTCGTGATTCTTTAAACTTTTTTTTTTGTATTAAATTGTAGTTAACGTCCCTGCTTCAAGACTTTCCTATGATACTGTATGTCAGGGGTGTCAAACTCGTTCCATGGAGGGCCTAGTGTTTGCAGCTTTTTTTCTTTCAATTAAGCCCTAGGCTTCAGTGTGGGGCGTTCCTTTACTAATTAGTGACCTTAATTCATCAAGTACAAGGGAGGAGCGAAGAAACTCGGCCTTCTGTGGAATGAGTTTGACACCTGTGCTCTGTCCTTAGTACCAGCAAGGTTAATAACAAGTCAAATTGCTTTGCAACATGAAACTCAGGGGTATTAATGGAGTTGAAAGCAGTCTTCATGAATGCTTGAGTGGTTTAAGATCATAAAATTTCGTGACAGTGTTGAGGAATTTAAAGAACTATGGTTATTGTTTTTAATGGTTACCTCCTAATGCTTTTCTCCGTCCAATATGTGCTGTTCAATACCTTGTAAATCAATGCAGTTGTGGAATGTTACTAAAATCCTGAATTAGTTGACTCTTGAGTCTCACTCCTTTGCCTGTAATAAAGTTTTTAATGTTGTCAATTTAACCATATGGCATTTTGTTTCAAAAGGGTTATTCAGGATCGGTTATATCATGAAGCAGTTGCACACCCTACAGAATGAAACACCATAACTGGTCACTTTCCTGTTCAGGAATAGGTGAAACTGGCCTACATTCATGCATTACATTTTTTTGGTAATTTTTCAGACCTTCCAGAATTTCCTATGTTATGTTGTCTACAACCAGTCTTCCTTGGAGGCGTGACAAACATGATTGGAGGCAAGACCCTTACACTACCAAAGGGTGACTTTTCTAATACTAAGTCTGTCTGAATCAATGTGGAATTTTTGGTTGTCTGACACATTTGTTTGGATCGCAGTGAGGATTGTTATTTTTCTCATGTACATTGGATGTACTTAATAAGGCATGAAGGGGTGTGGTATATGGCCAATATACCGTGACAAAGGGCTGTATCCAGGCACTCTGCGTTGTCTGATATACCATGGCTGTCAGCCAGTCAGGGCTTGAACCACCCGGTTTATAAAACCTATCAACACCTTTTTTTTCTTGCTGCATACCTTGCCAAACGTAAACTAGGCCATACGATTGTATTCTAGTTTGTCCTGTTCAAATTTTATTCCAATGTGCCCAATCATTAGGTCCTTATGATTATGGATAGCTGCAAAATGGCTAACTTTTTTGCTATAATAACTCCAATAGAACTACAATTTACTATAGCTCGCCCCTAGGAGGCTCGTAGACGTGTAAGCATTACGTCGACGCCAACCATTTGTCTGCATCCGCCATTTTAGACACCAAGAGAAGCACTATCAAGTCTATGCGTTGATATATAACCAGATAAATTGCATCAAAGCGAGATGGAAAATCAACTCTGCAAGCTCTTTATTGGTGGACTAAATGTTCACACCACTGACGGCGGTCTTCGTAAACACTTTGAACAGTATGGCCAGCTGACCGACTGCGTAGTTGTTCAGAACCAGCAACTACAGCGCTCTCGCTGTTTTGGTTTTGTTACCTATGCTACTGCTGATGAGGCAGACGCTGCAATGTCCGCGCGGCCTCATGCCCTGGATGGCAACAATGTTGAACTGAAAAGAGCAGTGGCACGTGAAGATGCGGGAAAACCTGAGGCTCTGGCCAAGGTTAAGAAAATATTTATCGGGGGTCTGAAAGAAGACATAGAGGATGAACATCTGAGCGAGTACTTCTCTCAGTTCGGTACTATCGAGAAGGCCGAGGTTATTAGCGATAATCAAACTGGTAAGAAGAGGGGGTTTGGTTTTGTTTATTTCGAAGATTATGATTCTGCCGACAAAGCGGTGGTACTGAAGTTCCACCATATAAATGGCCATAAAGTAGAGGTGAAAAAAGCCCTCACCAAGCAAGAAATGCAGGCTGCTGGCACCCGTGGCGGGAGGGGAGGAAGGTTTCAAAATGGATACGGTGGTGGCTATGGAGGAGGTTATGGAGGCAGTGACGGTGGATACGGCGTGGGGTACAGTGGAGGCTACGGGGGAAGCTATGGTGACCAAATGGGTGGCTATGGTGGGAACGGCTACAGTGATTTTGGAGGTGGCTATAGCGAGCAGTCGTCTAATTATGGCCCCATGAAAGGTAATTACTCGGGCAGAAGCAGCGCACCTTACACCCGAGGTGGTGGTGGTTACGGCAGGGGGGGGTACGATGGCGCATACTAGAGCCCCAGCAAATCTTACTCAAAGCAGCCTCGTTCCCTTAGCAAAAATTATTACACCTTCATAACATAGTTCCCACCAAGCATTCTATAATGGTACGAGAGTGACTGAACACTGAACCCAAGTGGTTCAGACAGGAAAGTTACTACAGTATTCTCTATTCAAGGCTGACCCAAATAGGCAACGTTAGGGCCATCTAGCAACTAACTACAGATTATCTTGGGGGCAGATGTCTCCACCTTCATAGCAACTGCAGATGTCTCCACCTTCATAGCAACAACATTTCTCTAGGAGACAGCTGTCTTCACCTCCATAGCAGCTACAGATCTCTCTCTAGAAGGCAGATGTCTTCACCCCATAGCAACTACTGAGCTCTAGGAGGCAGATGTCATCACTCCAAAGTTCTCAAATAACTTAGCTCTAAATGGCCATTGTCCATCCACCACAAGTAATACGACTACTCCTTTGGATTCTTTTATTTTGAGCAGTGGACCACTGTATTTTGCCAAGATGCTGTTAAAATTAAGTTAATACGTCTCTGCTTGTTATCGTAGATCTGTTATATTTGCTTTAATGTGTTGTAACTAAATTACATTTTGTTTTAAAATATTTGTATTTAAGTTGGAGTGTTATTAATTTGGGACCCCTTGTTTGACTTAGCCATGTAGTCAATTGCAGTGAATTTGATGGCGTCCTTTTCTTTAAAGGTAACTTAAGTTATTTTACCCATACATTTCTTACTTGCCCCTGCACTATACCAAAGTATATGACATATCTGCCCAATACCATTTGGTTTCAAAGGGAAATCTCCACACAGTATTTATTTTGGACTATAAGGACTAGGTCACGCTTTTTAAGTATTCAAGGTTCACTGCTGTTACTGAAATATAGGCTATTTGTTGTAGTGTTTGATTTGTGATTCCCATTTAGTTTGAATATAAAATAATTGTAACATTACTATGATCACTATGTTATAGTTGTTAACCATTAACATATTCTCACTTCAACTACTTCAAATTCTGTAAACAGATGTTACCTAAGCTTTCCAGTTTTTCTATTTTACAGTAGAACCACAAAGACTTCAGTAACAAGGATATATCTTTATGCTTCTGTCTTGTGTATTTTTGGTGAACAGAGTTAAACTTATTATTGTTTTTCAGTAAACTGTGTGTAATATATCCATTTAATAAACCCTACTATATAGAAATGAATTAGACCTTAAGTACTTTGAATTAAATCAGGTAAAACTTAGGGTATGAAACAACAGTAAGTAACCTGCTGTGGTACAGAAAATGTTATCAGGGTTTGTTCTTTAAGCACCTTAAAATTCATTCCTAGATTTTGATGAATGTATTCGTCATACTAATTAGATTTGCTAGCCACTCATGTTTTGATATTCAAGTAGCTCTTAGGCCCCCAAAAATATATTCAATCAATCAGATTTGGTAGAGTAATGAATAGACTATATTTCTGTCTTTGAACATATATGTATTACATTCAGAATGTCTTTATTCCTCCATGAAATTAATGCTAGAGCTCTGCGCCAAAGCTCTACGGGCCTGATTCCGACTTAGGAAATGACGCCTTTCTTACACACGACTTTCCTACGCACTTCTCAGTAGCTGGTATTCAGACTTACCTTATGAAGGTGTGCAACAGGCTTTGCAGGTGTGGTTCCTAATACATTTAATTCAAGCACATTATAATAGGGAGAATAGTGTACAATAGTAGGTTATACCCTTATCGATTGCCTGCACTAACCATTGAACTGTGATACAGCCAAGTGTTCCGCCATTTGTTGGGTTGAAACGGTTATGGCTTGGTCTGCGCTCTGCTCCATAACGATTTAAATAGCCTACATGTTATATATACAGTTGAAGTTGGAAGTTTACATACATTTAAACTCAGTTTTTCACAATTCCTGACATTTAATCATAGTAAAAATTCCCTGTCTTAGGTCAGTTAGGATCACCACATTATTTTAAGAATGTGAAATGTCAGAATAATAGTAGAGAGAATTATTTATTTCAGCGTTTATTTCTTTCATCACATTCCCAGTGGGTCAGAAGTTTACATACACTCAATTAGTATTTGGTAGCATTGCCTTTAAATTGTTTAACTTTGATCAAATGTTTCAGGTAGCCATCCACAAGCTTCCCACAATAAGTTGGGTGAATTTTGGCCCATTTCTCCTGATAGAGCTGGTGTAACTGAGTCAGGTTTGTAGGCCTCCTTGCTCGCACACTCTTTTTCAGTTCTGCCCACACATTTTCTATAGGATTGAGGTCAGGGCTTTGTGATGGCCACTCCAATACCATTACTTTGTTGTCCTTAAGCCATTTTGCCACAACTTTGGAAGTATGCTTGGGTTCATTGTATAATTTGGAAGACCCATTTGTGACCAAGCTTTAACTCGCTGACTGATCTCATGAGATGTTGCTTCAATATATCCACATAATTTTCCTCCCTCATGATGCCATCTATTTTGTGAAGTGCACCAGACCCTCCTGCAGCAAAGCACCCCCACAACATGATGCTGCCGCCCCTGTGCTGCACGGTTGGGATGGGGTTCTTCGGCTTGCAAGCCTCCCCCTTTTTCCTCCAAACATAACGATGGTCATTATGGCTAAACGGTTCTATTTTTGTTTAATCAGACCAGAGGACATCTCTCCAAAAAGTACGATCTTTGTAGTAGATGTAGATGTCCTAACCGACTTGTAGATGTCCTAACCGACTTGCCAAAACTATAGTTTGTTAACAAGACATTTGTGTAGGGGTTGAAAAACGAGTTTTAATGACTCCAACCAAAGTGTATGTAAACTTCCGACTTCAACTGTATGTATACACACAAAAGTATGTGGACACCCCTTCAAATTAGTGGTTTCGGCTATTTCAACCACACCCGTTGCTTGCAGGTGTATAAAATTGAGCACACAGCCATAGACAAATATTGGCAATAGAATGGCCTTACTGTAGAGCTCAGTGACTTTCAACGTGGCAGCGTCATAGGATGCCACCTTTCCAACAAGTCAGTTTGTCAAATTTCTGCCCTGCTATAGCTGCCCCGGTCATCTGTAAGTGCTGTTATTGTGAAGTGGAAACGTCTAGGAGCAACAACGGCTCAGCCGCGAAGTGGTAGGCCGCACAAGCTCACAGAATAGGACCGCTGAGTGCTGAACCGCGTCACGCATAAAAATACTCTGTCTTCTGTTGCAACACTCACTACCGAGTTCCAAACTGCTTCTAGAAGCAACATCAGCACAATAACTGTTCGTTGGGAGCTTCATGAAATGGTTTTCCATGGCCGAGCAGCTGCACACAAGAGTAAGATCACCATGCACAATGCCAAGCGTTGTCTGGAGTTGTGTAAAGCTCGCCGCCATTGGACTCTGGAGCAGTGGAAACGTGTTCTCTGGAGTGATGAATCACGCTTCACCATCTAGCAGTCCGACGGACGAATCTGGGTTTGGCGGATGCCAGGAGAACGTTACCTGCCCGAATGCATAGGGTCAACTGTAAAGTTTGGTGGAGGAGGAATAATGGTCTGGGGCTGTTTTTCATGGTTCGAACTAGGCCCCTTAGTTCCAGTGAAGTGAAATCTTAACGCTAAAGCATATAATGACATTCTCGTCGATTCTGTGCTTCCAACTTTGGGGCAACAGTTTGGGGAATGCCCTTTCCTTCATGACAATTCCACCGTGCACAAAGTGAGGTCCATACAGAAATGTTTGTCAAGATTGGTGTGGAAGAACTTGACTGGCTTGCACAGAGCCCTGACCTCAACCCCATCGAACACCTTTGGGATGAATTGGAACGCCGACTGCGAGTCAGTCCAAATCGCCCTACATCAGTGTCCGACCTCACTAATGTTCTTGTGGCTGAATGGAAGCAAGTCTCCGCAGCAATGTTCCAACATCAAGTGGAAAGCCAGCAAAGGGGGGGACCAACTCCATATTTATGCCCATGATTTTAGAATGAGATGTTCAATGAGCAGGTGTCCACTTGCTTTTGGTCATGTAGTGTATATAATCAACTGTTACTAATGATCCTCAGCAACAACCACATGGTCATGACGGCGTTTACAGAGGAAGCAAATGAAGGTAAACGAAACAACGTCATTAAATGGAATGATAATGTAGGTTATACCAACTGAAGGGAACTAACAGTAAATTGGCAGTTGAATGTGTTATTAGGCCTACTGACAATCGATACTAATAGTGACTAATATTTAACATGATAGAAGTAGGAAACTGAGAAAGTTGGGGTAGCCTATATTTAAGTGGCCATTCCTGCAAGTCAAAAGGCCGTACAATTTAAATTCTGCATAATGGCACATCATTTTATAAACTTTACAGAAGGAAAGTTAATATGCTTCAGTTTGCTGCCATATGACTGGTTTTACATTTGTCTCCAGCGACTATAAGGTAAAATACATCTAAACCGAGTGTCATTTATATTTACAATTCCCTTATCCAAACGGATTACTCATTTACCTACCTCTTAAGTTGTAAATTACTGTCAATGTTATTTCTAATAAAAAAATTAAGTGGATGCTTTTTCCAATTGAAACCTGTAGGTTTGCTAGACCTTATTCATGGTTTCCTCACACGTAAAGGTGGTAGAATAAAGGTCAGAATACAGTGTATCTGTTGACACCTCCGCCACACCTTCATTTATTAGATCTCCACCCCAAACAAATAGCAGGTGAATAGAATACTATTCTCATGCTTAAATTCAAGGTCAGAATACGCATAGAGAGAAGTGTATAAAAAGGGAATTATGTTCCATTTAGGCACGCTTAACTTGGGTTGGAATCGGGCCCTTGGAGAACAAATAGGCTGGATACCTTAGCTGTGTCTTCTATGTCATGGGAATCTCCAGGGTATTCCGAGCTCTAGAATTCCAGCTGAAAGTCCATAGGATATGCTTCCATAGGATATCGGGTTTGTTACAATACATGCATCATTGAAATAGTCCTGGGCCTATTCCACTTCACTGGGAAACATATTTTTTATCCGTCTGGATGACAATTTCAAAAATGTTCTCTTACTTTCCACAGAGTTGTCAAAATGGATAGATTATGACACATTCTTCCTATGTCCTGCTGGTTAATGAGGATCGCCAGGGATTGATTGGACCAAGATGAGGACAAGTTCCTATAAGGAGGAAAACTATTGCATCGGGACGACTAAGGTGAGTTTACAAATTTTCTTATTACAGATGCATTTTGTTTACATACATGTACTTTGATATGGCCTACACATTTTCGTTGATTCACAGTGCTTCATTTAAGTCAAAGGAACTTCCTTATGTTTTTTGTCTTTAGCCTAAGGAGGGCAGCATTTCTTTGCTCATAAAGGGTTAATTACTATTTTGGTTAAAGTGCCAATGGATAGCTAACTGGGTTCTACATGGGTTTTATAATTGTTTTAATGGTTATCAAATTCCAATGTATTTTGACAGGTGTGACCCAAGACTGTGCTGATCCAGCTCTTGTGGCCCTGTCATCACAGGATGAAAAAAGATGCCTGTGAAAGATGCAGGTTTTTTGAAGGACCTAATATCCATCTGTTGGGAAGGTTGAAATGTTCACTGAATCATTCAGATGTGTATCCTTGTTTTGTATTCCAGTATGTGGAATCAATTGCACTGCTTGTACTGTAATGTAATGGTTATTAGTCAATTCAATAAATATCAATATTTTTAAAACTTATACATTGATAATTCTTCTAAAATGTTAAGTGGTGCTTATTGTCAGTGTTCTAAGCTCCTTTTTTATGTCATTTTAGATGCATGCTGTTTTATTCTGTAAGCCACCTTGAACCATGTCTTGTAAACAAAGTGAAACACATAATCACATTTCAAGTTTGCTGACCCTCAGGCTAGCCCTATAGCTTCTATGCTATTTTGCTGAGTGAGTGAGATAGTTAGGTTATTCACAATAGTTCACTCAAATAAAGTCAAGTTGTTTAGTTTATACAAGTATTCAGACCCCTTGACTTTTTCCACATTTTGTTACGTTACAGCCTTATTCTAAAATTGATAAAATAAATCCACATAAATCTACATACAATACTCCAAAATGACAAAGCGAGAACAGGTTTTGAGACATTTTTGCAAATGTATAAAAAACAAAAAACTAATCTTATTTATAAAAGTATTCAGACCCTTTGCTATGAGACTCAAAATTGAGCTCAGGTACATCCTGTTTCCATTGATCATCATTGAGATGTTTCTACAACTTGGGAGTCCACCTGTGGTAAATTATATTAATTGGACATGATTTGGAAAGGCACACACCTGTCTATATAATGTCTCGCAGTCAGAGCAAAAACCAAACCATGAGGTCGAATTAATTGTCCGTAGAGCTCGGAGACAGTATTGTGCCGAGGCACAAATCTGGGGAAGGGTACCAAAAAATGTCTGCAGCATTGAAGGTCCCCAAGAACACAGTGGCCTCCATAATTCTTAAATGGAAGAAGTTTGGAACCACCAAGACTCTACCTAGAGCTGGCCGCCCGGCCAAGCTGAGCAGTCGGGGAGAAGGGCCTTGGTCAGAGAGGTGACCAAGAACCCGATGGTCACTCTGACAGAGCTCCAGAGTTCCTCTGTGTAGATGGGAGAACCTTCCAGAAGGACAACCATTTCTGCAGCACTCAACCAATCAGGCCTTCATGGTAGAGTGGCCAAACGGAAGCCACTCCTCAGTAAAAGGCACACGACAGCCCACTTGGAGTTTGCCAAAAGGCACCTAAAGGACTCTCAGACCATGAGAAACAAGATTCTCTGGTCTGATGAAACCAAGATCGAACTCTTTGGCCTGAATGCCGTGTCACGTCTGGAGGAAACCTGACACCATCTCTACAGTGAAGTATGGTGGTGGCAGCATCATGCTGTGGGGATGTTTTTCAGCGGCAGGGACTGGGAGACTTGTCCGGATCGAGGGAAAGATGAACGAAGCAAAGTACAGAGAGATCCTTGATGAAAACCTGCTCCAAAGCGCTCAGGACCTCAAACTGGGGCAAAGGTTAATCTTCCAACAGGGCAATGACCCTAAGCACACAGCCAAGACAATGCAGGAGTGACTTCGGGACAAGTCTCTGAATGTCCTTGAGTGGCCCAGCCAGAGCCCGGACTTGAACCCGGTCGAACATCTCTGAAGAGTCCTAAAAATAGCTGTGCAGCGACGCTCCCCATCCAACCTGACAGAGCTTGAGAGGATCTGCAGAGAATAATGGGAGGAACTCCCCAAATACAGGTGTGCCAAGCTTGTAGCTTCACACCCAAGAAGCCTTGAGGCTGTAATCTCTGCCAAGGTGCTTCAACAGAGTACTGAGTAAGGGGTCTGAATTCTTAGGTAAATGTGATATTTCCGGTTTTTATTTTTAATAAATGTGCAAACATTTCTAAAAACCTGCTTTTGCTTTGTCATGTATTGTATGTAGATTGATGAGGGGGAAAAAACTTGATCCATTTTAGAATAAGGCTGTAGGTAACAAAATGTGGAAAAAGTCAAGGGGTCTGAATACTTTCAGAATGCACTGTATATCAATATTCGAAAGTTGATATGATGAATATTGATATTATTAGCTATAAAGTTACCTCATGAATGGCTACTTTGTAACCCACTGTCCCAACCAAGTCTCTTGGGTGGAATCTTCTTTTCCTCACCCCGACACTCCGTAACCTAGCAACGCGGGTGCAAGTGGATCCAAGATGTAGTCTCTCCGTGGAACAAAGCTTGCGGATTGAAATGGGTCCGGGTGAAGCAGCAGTGGTGACTGGGAAAAACATTCTCTGCCCTTCCTTAATCAGTTCTCAGAAAATACATGTTGTAATAGTTTAAGGTAAAAAGGAAAGAAGCAGTAACCATGGGAAGATGCTTGCTTATTATTAGCTAGGTTTATTTGTCAGCTAATGAATGAGTACATTTCCGATTATAAGCAATTTCATGCTAGTGCTGTGTTGGACTTAGTTTGGACGATACATTTTGTGCATGGGCCCGTAGCCAGCCCCTGTACTTATGCCGCACATCTGATATCATGGATTGTATAACCTCGGGGTAAGTGGACGCTTCCGATGAATTCAGTACAGCTGTTGTCGGATTACTTGCTATCATAATTTAGAAAGATTTGTCATTTTCTATGATAGCTGGATGACTTGCTAGCTTAGCTAACTAACGTTACTGTACTGCACTGCCTCGTTGGTTTGTCAATGTAGTTCTAGTATTAGCGATCTAAGCGAACAGCGTGAGCAAAAGGTAGCCCAAGACAACTGTATGTTAACGTACTTTGTTAGTACGTTCGTTAATAAGAGTGGAACATTGTAACGTGGTTCTAGTAACCAAGTAACGTTACTAGCTAGCGAAAGAGCTGCCAAATTACTAGCTACGAACATCAGCTGCTAAATTACTGTGTTAGCCAGCTAACAACTATAGCTACTGTTGAAACATACATTACAATACTTTATTGTAATTTAAAATGCATGTTGTTCAGTTATTTTGAGCAACACTAACTTATCTCTAGCATTGTCTTTGGAATGACAGTGGGATTTTGTTAATACCATTTTTGTACAAATCAAAGGGCTGGGGTTATTGTGACTGAGGTTAATGATCTTGAGTTATCTTGGGTAGGCATATTAATGCCCAGTTTATTATCCTTGACCAGTCGAGAATCTAATGACCAGCAGCCGACCTGTGACCCCGAGGAAGATGCCATGGATGTGGGGATGCACACCTTCAACCACACCCATATGAGAAAGGCATTTCAGCTGATGAATGACATGAGGAGGTAGGTTGGTTTCACCCCTGCCTAGTATCCCCATTTTTCATCACTGAAAATAAGCCATGTGATGGCCTTTGTAAGATGTTGATATGACACAGTAATAGCCTTCACATTATACATAATGGCTTATCCTTGGCACCGAATAGTCTACTTTGCAATGAATGACCTAATACTACAGTAACCTCGGCACACAGCTGGAGCACTTGTATCCAGTTGACAGTTATTTAGAAATCCTCAGTATGATGTTGACAGTTATTTAGAAATCCTCAGTATGATGATTTGAGAACACTGTTCAACCATCTGTTTACAGTAAGAATATGCTGTGCGACGTTCTGTTGGTGGCGGGAAATGTAGAGGTGACAGCTCACAAGTTGGTGCTAGCCTCCTGCAGCCCCTACTTCTGTGCCATGTTCACAGGTATTAGCCTTCCTACAGTTCATGGTAAATGGACTGTACTGTATACGTTTGTGTATATAGGCTACATTTGTCATCATTGTGAAAGCCGTGGGTCAAGTGAAACATGTTGTGAATGTGAAGCCCACTTTATTGTGACAGTGAGATAATTTTTTCCCCTCATGTCACATTAAACCTTCTCAAGTGGGTTCTCTCACTGTGTGTGGCGGACAGGGGACATGAGTGAGAGCAAAGCCCAGCAGGTGGAGATCAGGGATGTGGATGGCCAAACACTAAAAAAACTGGTGGACTATATCTATACAGCTATGATTGAAGTAACGGAGGACAACGTTCAGGTGAGCTACAGCGTCCCTGTCTGTGTCCTCCGACATGTTTAAGTGCTTACAGCATGTTGCTTTGGCATTCCTTCATTGGTCTCTTTATAATTTTATGTGGCATAAAGTTGTCTCCACCTACCAGCCCTTTCCCTTTCTCTAGCATTTACAGTCTGCTCCTTCCTTCCTTGCTGTTGAGGCCAAGGTTTCAGCAGGCAGGGCTTTTCCTCTTATTATTAGCTCAGGAAATGTGCATGGAGGGAGAGGACATCCTCGCAATGTTTGCAACATGCCTGCTTTGTGTGTGTGTTTGTTTTAGAATGGCATCCAAGCCTTGTCGTTAGATTGGATCATTTTTCATTGTGTGTATGTGTGGTGCTTCGGTACTGTCCATGTTAGCTCTCAGAATGTGTGGGCCACAACTGCTGAAAACACCCACTATAATAGTGAGCCTGCAGCTCCCTGTTCAGAGCTAAGGGCAACAGGCAAAAATGAAATCACAGGCCTAAATTAAAGGAGAGCCTGGCTGAGTGACCTAGTTTCTGTGTGCCTGCCTGTGTGGGGATGTGGACAAATGGGAGCGCTGGGCTGCCTGTTAAAGCACACAATATTACTGAAGGACTGGCAGGCTAGAGGCTAATAAACCAGAGAAGCCAAATGTCTCCTTTAGAATTGACCACCGTGTACCACTGGCACATACACATTATTCTAGTTGTCCTGCTATAGTCTGAGAGCCGGGGTTGCAGAGTTCTCCTGTAATCCCTGCTGTCTCTGTTTTGGGGTTTTCACAGCTTAAGCTCTTATCCTAGTAAATATGTGGCTGTTTCTGACTCATTGTCCGTTCTGAGTGGCACTGACATCATGGATCGTGGTCCCCTGTAGATGAAGTTGGGGCTCCGTTTGGGTTGCCCTTCATTTTGGTATTAACTCTACTCTGGAATTGAAATGAGTTTGCCTCCCATAGATTCCTCAAACCACTGAATAGTACTAAAATCCTCTGAATTCTAATTGAAAACATGGAGATTTGTTTGGCATTAGAAATGAATGACAAGGAGAGCATTTTCCTGCTGTGTATTCTACTAATTGACCTAATGATATTGTCTTGTATTGGGCCCGCCTTCTCTCTCTGATGGCTGAACTGAGAGTGTCCAGTCTCCTGCTGTGTGTTCTGACCCCTGTGTTGTGTCTCTGTAGGTGCTCCTGCCTGCAGCCAGCCTCCTGCAGCTGATGGATGTGAGGCAGGTGTGCTGCGAGTTCCTGCAGAGCCAGCTGCACCCCACCAACTGTCTGGGCATTCGAGCCTTTGCCGACCTCCACACCTGCACCCAGCTCCTCAACCAGTCCCATGCCTACTCTGGTTAGTGGAGCCCCTCCTCACTGCTACGTTTCACCAGGCAGAGGGTGTAAGCTTAGCGGAGGGGATGGAGAAACTGCCCTCTGTCTTGGTCAGTCAGTATGAACAGATTGCCGTTAAAAAGCATACAGTGGGTATTTATGACAGACTACTTTGAGCTTCAAGTGAAGGGAGTTCTTGACTCCGACTGCTTTTAGAAGATGTGACCCACCCTGGCTCTGTTTTGCATGGACATCGTTCTGCTCAAACCTTGTATCCCATCTAAATGTCAACAGAATATCAAATTTGACCTTACGTTGTAGAGACGTGGTAAACTGCTGGGGCTTGCTGGCCGTATGCTGATAACCTTTGTCATTGCTCAGGGGTGTAACAGACCGTGAACAGCCTAGTTGTTTGTCTAACTGTGTGCTTGTTTGTTTAACAGAGCAGCATTTTTCCGAGGTGATGCTGGGAGAGGAGTTCATGGGCCTGTCTCTGCAGCATGTGTGCGGTCTCATATCCAGCGACAAACTCACGGTGTCCACAGAGGAGAAGGTAGGCCAGCCACCAGAACATCCCAAACCCACCCCTTCTTTTCTGTTCAGGGACAATGCAGGCTCATATCCTTTCCTACCCTGTAAAGTGAGGATTACTTTATAACTATGCAAGACAAGTGCACTCCGGCAACTCCTTCTCTTTGCTATCAATGAGCTCAGTACAGCTCAGCTCTCAATCTCTACTCCTGGTCTTCCTCAGACAACACTTATAACAACAGGCTTCCCATCACTCACCATCACAATAGACTCCCCATCCCTCACCATTCCCCGTGATGGCAGAGTCCCCGTCCTGCTGTAATAGAGGACAGCCCTGTCACAAACAGCCTGGTCCCAGTCCCAGAGTGACTTACCACAGAGGGTGAGAGAGCTGTACCTGAGCTGTTACTGCTGCTACTGCTGTTGCTACTGCTACTACTACTACCGCTGTTACTCTTGCTGCTACTGCTGTTGCTACTGCTGCTACTACTACCGCTACTACTCTTGCTGCTACTGTTGTTACTCCTACTGCTGCTACTCCTACAGCTGCTGCTGCTACTTCTTTTACTACTGCTGTTACTACTGCTGTTACTACTGCTGGCACTACTGCTGGCACTACTGCTGTTACTACTGCTGTTACTACTGCTGGCACTACTGCTGTTACTACTGCTGTTACTACTGCTGGCACTACTGCTGTTACTACTGCTGGCACTACTGCTGTTACTACTGCTGGCACTACTGCTGGCACTACTGCTGGCACTACTGCTGTTACTACTGCTGTTACTACTGCTGGCACTACTGCTGGCACTA